>NC_134589.1:94054918-94421168 GCF_037038515.1 Microtus pennsylvanicus | reverse complement strand
ATCTATTGTTATTCACCTACAAGAACACAAGAAAATGCCGTTTGCTCATGGATTTAAATCTCACATTAAATAATAGTGACTACTTGCTTTGATGAATTGCCATTAGAAATTCAATTAATAAAAGGTTACCTCCCTACAGTAGTGAAAAACAAATATGTTTTAGCTGCAACAGTAACAACTCAGACTTCAAAACAACAGTTAGGAAAACAGGAGGCTCTGTATAAAATATATATTCTACCTGGAGGAGAGAAGCTCAGCAATAAGAAGGAATCGGCGGATGAGTAAGTGAACTGCGCTTGCTCTGAGATTTCGCCTGTGTTTCTGGGTACTCACGCTCTTCATTCTCCCCAACCCTCTATTCTGGCCCCAACCTCTACTTCATACGTGGACAGCTGCTTGTCTACCACACCCTGCTGCTGTGATGTCCTGCCCCAAAACATGGCCTCAGAATGAATCCTGTGAAACTGAGGTCAAGGCAAATCTCCCACCACCACTGCTAGTGTTTTGTCCACAGCCATGAAAGACTCTTCCCTTCCTTCACACCCCTTTCTCACCTCCCTCCCTCCCCTTCCTTCCCTCCCATCTTGCCTTCTTCCCTCTCTCTCCTCTTCTTCACAGTCCTCCTTCCCTTCTTTCTATTTTCCCAACAAATTCATTTTGCCCAGTTCTACAAACTACATACCAAAAGCACACCCACGTTAAACGTAAAACCCATCCATTTTGCACAGGGAAGTTAGCCATATCACCAAACTCTAAAGATGCTGTAGGGCATCCCCACCACCCAGAAAGACCCCTCCCGGAGGCCCTCTTTAGTTTATCACTTGAGATGAGTGCTGCCTGTCTTCTTGTGTGTGCAAATGACAGAACCCAGGGTACCTCCTCCATTCCTTCCAGGTGCTTCCTCATCCAGCAGTCCATCTCCGTGGTTCCTAAGGCTGTTTCTGGATTGTGGCCCTGCATTCCATTGCATCCCTCACCATGATGGGTTTATGAACTGATTAATGGGCATGAGCCACTTCCACATGGGGCTATGAGAATAAAACTTCCAAGAAGGTCCCTGCCTGTGTCTGTTGGTGGGCAGCAGCACACATTTTCCCTAGCTCTGCCAGTAGATGCAGGCTTGTCAAGTCCTTAAACATCATTTCAATCAGGACACAAAGTATTTCTGCCTTCCCAACTAATACTCTTTAATCAAGGCTATAGTGGTAAATGTTTCCCCACAGAAGGCTGCTAGAAAATGGAAAAGGGGGGACAGGAAAGGGGTTATTTTTATTATTGTTGTTGTTTGTTTGTCTTCCATCAGTTGACTGTTTTAAGTTGTCCTATGTGGCAAAAAGGTGAGAGCAGGCCTTGGGAAGGGGGAGGAGCAGCGGTGTGTGTGGGGCGGAGCCAAAGAAGCAGGCCGCTGTCCCTGGTGCTGACGACAGGACGACAGGAAGCCTTCTTGTGGCCTAGTGTTTAGAAGCGGCCCTTAGTAAGTAGCAAAGCAGGGACATACTGAACACGACCTGTGCACCAGGCCATAACCTAGGTGGCTTACACATCATAGCAATCAGAGCTCAACACTGCACCCTGACAAACATGGAGCAGATTCATTCCTTCATTGAATGAGGCTTGGAAAGTTTGAGGGTTCCTTAGTCTCTGTTTACCTGTCTGTGAAACAGACATGGTGGCAGCAGCTTTAGCTCAAGATTTTTCTGAGTATTTTATATCACAATAATTAAAACAATGAAAGCACTTCTGTGCTATTGAGGACATGACAGGTATTTAATCATGGAGCTATGCATTGTGCTCCCTGTAAACTACCTGGGCAGTGACTGCCATCATCCTTTTCGTGTTCTCAGAGATCATCTTCCAAATCCCCACCACCATTATAGGATGTTAAGAGCCTGCTCTGTGAGCAAGGGGTTAGGCCAGCCCAGCACCACAGAAAGCTTGCCGCAGACAGCAAACCTAAACACCAAGTCTAAGGAGAAGAAGCACATCCAGGAAGCTCAGTTCTCTCCAAAGAAGAAACCCACTTCAAAATGTCCCCAAAGACAGCAAAGCCATATTTCCTACCTCAGCTTGGCCAGCAGCAGGACTCACCAAAACCTGCACATTAAAGAAAAAAGACATTAGTATCGATTCAACCGGAAGATAATTGCATTAATTGTCTTTCTAAAGGAACTGGTATCAATAATTTGTTATAACCGGAGGGGACTAGGGGACAGCCCACAAG
The DNA here is from genome assembly GCF_037038515.1 of Microtus pennsylvanicus. NCBI lineage: Eukaryota > Metazoa > Chordata > Mammalia > Rodentia > Cricetidae > Microtus > Microtus pennsylvanicus. Next base: position 94,418,947 of record NC_134589.1, on the reverse strand, counting down.
AACACATGCTTACAAACATGCATGCACACACACAGGCACAAACATATACACAGACCTAAAGTTGCACACACATATACACAAGTTTTTAGAGAGACACATAGGCATATAAACATACCATGGGGACACAGACACTCACACAGGCACACACAGGCACACACACACACACACACACACACACACACACACACACACCACACTTCACCAAGTAAAGCAACAAGAGTTTCATATTTGAAGTCTTGTGAAAAGGTGAAGAGCATAATTAGTATTTTCAACACATTATACCAAGCTTGCCTGGAAGCAAAAGGGGGAAAGCCGTGTGCAAAGCAGCGCAGTGGGGATACAATGAACACCGAGGAGCCAACAGCAGTGGTGGCAATTCCTTTTCATTAACATCATTTCTGAGGGCATTTTGTTCCTTAAGTTCCTTATGAGAGCTACAGTGCCAACAACAACTGCAGCCCCTTTGTTAGCAAAGTGCTTCGCAACACTGTGCAGTAAGGAGTCCTGACGGGTTTTGTGCCAAATTCATCATGACTTTCCCCCTCATTTAACCCCAGAATAACTTTTATTATCCCCTCTTCATAGATGAGAATGCCAGGGCTTAGGAAACTTTAGGTAGCTTTCCCCAAGATCTGAAAGTTATTAAGTGGAGAGAATTAAATTTGATCCCAAGATAAAGGCACCTCAAGCTCCTACTCAGAAGCCCACAGTATACAGGAAGTTCAGAAAGGGACACCAGCCACTGAGCTCACAGTAGTCATAGTGAAAGGATCCCCTTTCTAGGGGCTAGTAGGATTTTGTATGATTGATTCATAAGTGTTCGCACATGTGTGCATGTGTACATGTGTGCATGCCTCTGTGTGTGTGTGTGTGTGTGTGTGTGTGTGTGTGGTGTGCAGTTGCCTGTGGATGTCAGAAGAGGACATTGGGCCCTCTGGAATTGGAGTTACAGGCAGTTATGAGCTGCCTTGTGGGCGCTGAGAGCTCTCCAAGTCCATATTATTATGTTGTTGTGTTTTATGAATACGTATATGTGTTGTGTGAGCGCATATGTGAGCATGCATGTGTGGAGGTCAATCCCTTGGCACCATCCTCCTCAGTCTTGGAGACAGGATCTCTCATTGGGGCCTGGGACTTGTCAACCAAACTGGACCAGACAGACAAAAGGCCCCAGGGATCCATGCATTTCCACCTCCTCAGAGCTTGAATTATAAGCATGTGCCACCATACACAGATTTTATTTTTTAAAGATGAGTTTTGGACACCAAATGCAGCCCTTCACACTCTCAGAGCAAACAGTTTACCAGCTGGTCCAGTGCTGCGTGTCTGTCTTTCTAACTTATCAGAAAGCTGGGGTGGGAGAAGCAGAAGTTATGGCCTTCCTGGGCTACAAAGGGCATCTGAGGGAAGTCTGGCAACTTAATGAGACCAAGCCTTGTGATAAAATATAACAAGAGGTTGAGGATCTATCTCAAGGTAGAGCATTTGCTTAGCACTGATTTGATCTCCAACACAATGTGGGGGATCTAAAATCAAAAGTGCTAATAAGCTCGGTGTACACTGAATTATAACTGAATTAAACTCTCCAAAATCACACATTGATGTCATAACCCTTGTGTGAAAATAAATGGAGGTGAAACCTTAGAAAATGACCACACTGTCCACTGATGTTATATCAGGGGATTAGTGGCCATATCATAAAACACCAGAGGCCTTGCTTTCTGTCCACACCCACACCCAAACTAAGAGAGGTCATATAGGGACACAGTGGAAGGCAGCCACCTGTAACCCCAACAGCTCTTGTGAGACCTACAGAACCACAAGTCCCCACTGCTGTGTGAAAGCTGCCTGTCTGCGTAACTCCACAGCAGCCGACTTGGACATTGGCTGTGACTCCAGCAAAGGGCTTAGGAAGGCACAGTCCCTGGCTTAGCAGACCAGCCTGCCGGCAGCTAGCCCTATCACAGCCTGCCACAACACTGCCCCATCCACACTCATGAGGAAGGTGTCAACCCTCCCCAAAGCTATCTGCCCCAGATGGGGAGGGAAGCAGACATAACTCCCTTCCCACAGAGATGCTTTCATGTCTCATTAGCTTTCCAAGCCGGGGCCTAGCCTCCAGGCTGCCCTCACCCAACAGAACCCGTGAGCCATGGCCAAATGTCTGATAGGCTGTGGTCTGGGGAAAGCACCATAAGGGAAAATGACGGTCACAGGTCAGAGTTATATCATGCCTCCCTCCCTGCACAGCTCTGGAAGAATCTGGGATGCTGCAACTATTACCACATTCCTAAAGTACAGGAGATCCCTCAGCTGCATAGCCTCGTGTGTGTGTGTGTGTGTGTGTGTGTGTGTGTGTGTGTGTGTGTGCATGCGTGCATATGCTTTTCCCTGTGCTCCCCCAAGGGGAGTAATGAGGGATAAATCTGACGTTCAACAGCTGCAGGTTTCAGGCAGACTCAGCTCCTCTCTCCACACACAAACAAGGACTGCACAGTCCTCAGCCGACCCCTAACAAGCATGGGCAATGCAGTCCTCAGCCGACTCCTCTGATTTCCTGCACTTCATCATCTGTGTATGCTTTCTGTGTGCATTTTCTGATGCAAAATCCCTTGATCACCACCCCCCCCTACACACACACACCAAACAGCAACCCCGCTCTTTGTAATTACTGCAAACACATACTAATATGGAGAAGCTTGCACACAGCTCCTGTCAAGGGCTAATGTGGTCCTAGCCTGATCAAAACTCTATAGAGGCTAAAATATAGGGGTACACGCTCAGCCACCTCTAAGGGGACAGATGATCAAAGCAGCTGAGCTTATGTGGAACTAGAGATCTCTTTACCCCAACTAAAGCCATTTTCAGCAGCTTTTAACAGGCAAAATGTGGCTCCAGACAAATAAAGGCCAAGTACCCTAGAAGTGGCTGCTGAACACGGAGTTTACAATCCAGCATGCTTCCAACCCGCCACCGCAGGGAGCATGTGGCCCAGGACAGCTGTGAATGTGACTTGACACAACTGTAAACTTAAACATTCTGAAGCCTCATCCTGGGGACTTCTTTCCATGGTGCTATTGCGTGATTCTCAAGGGTAAGCTTGGTTAGATGATAAATTCGAATTGAATGCCAAAAGACTAGGCAGGCTTGCAAGTCCAATAAACAGTGAGGTATCTTTATTTTCAAATATGATGCAATGTCTCCACAGGTGTACGTGCACACAGACACAGGCGTGCAATACATACACACATACACACACACACACACACACACACACACACATGAAGAAAGGTGCACTCCACAGTGCAAGCATAAGACAGGAACAAATACTAATACAGCTAATGTCTCTAAACATGATTCATCCTCCCCCACACAAACACCTGCCTAAAAGGAGAATGTAGGATACACACCAAGCTGACGAAAGAGTCATCTCTGAGGAACAGCCTGGAACTTTACTGGGACTCGGTGCATCCCAGAAAGTGACAAGGGCTTTTCTTTTCTTCCAGCTGTTCAAAACTTTCCTACAGAGAATGCATTTGTTTGAAAAGCGAAACTCAAATTCAAAGCAAGAAAGAAAACACAGCCTAACACTATTAGTAAGAGGCCTTTTAGGAACCCTGGGGTTTCTTTTTGTAATCATGAGGGAGATGAATAAAAACGACTACCTCACCTGATCCTACACAGTGGCACACCACACTGTACCAAGTAAGGCACGAAGTTAGATAGTTCAGTCAGTGAAGTGATCGCTGGTGGCTATGAGGCCCTGGAACCCATCTAAAAATGTTAGGTATGAGCCGGGCGGTGGTGGCGCACCCCTTGAATCCCAGCACTCGGGAGGCAGAGGCAGGCGGATCTCTGTGAGTTCAAGGCCAGCCTGGTCTACAAGAGCTAGTTCCAGGACAGGAACCAAAAAAAAAAAATGTTAGGTATGGTGTCATACACTGACAATCTCCAAACAGAAGTGGAAACAGATGGCTCCCTGGGACTTTCTAGCCATCCAACTACTTGGAGAATTCTAGAGAAATTAGAGAACTTATGTCAGCAAGCAAGGTGGATGACATCAGCAGACTGTGAGCTGAGCTTGTCTTCTGGCCCCCACATGCACGGGCATGTGTGCATGCACTCAGAAGAAAACAATGCACTTAGAAAAGCAATACAGCACAGTGGGGCTGGGGTCAACTGGAGAGAAGCTGTGTCTTATCTGTGACCTGTGATCACACTTTGGATACACACACTAAGGAACAAATGGCAAAACGTGATCAATCTGAGTATTCATTTCCAGTGCTCCCCGCTCCAGCCTTCCTCAGAAAGGTACACCCACAGACCTACGGCCTTCCTGCACCGTGATGGCTGAGTGCATACCGGACACAGGAAAATGAACCACAGCGGCCCGTGGGATGAGGGCTCTTTAAAAGACGGCGGGCTGCAGCCCTTGGCTTTGATCTTGGGCAAGGCAGCAGCCATCAGAGAACGTGCAGTGGGGAGCTGATCTGATTAGAGGCCTGCTGCTGGTGGGCCATTCTGCGGACCAGCACAGGGCACAGAAGGGACATGGGAAAGTCCCAGCAGGACAGGAGGGAGTGCTTTGTTCCGGCGTTTCCTGATCCCTTTAATCATTTTCCTTGCTCTCCTCCAGTTTCCGACTTGTCTTTGAAACCTCAACATGAAGGCGCCCCTCTTCCCTTGTGCTAAGATCTTGTCTATGATTCCATTTCAACTCTCACCTCCAAAATGCACTGCCATGTCCCATCCACAGACAGGGAAACCAAGACGGGGGACCTGAGGCCTTTACCTCACCTAACACTGGAAGTGTCAGAAGCTGGAATGGAACCCAGCTCTGACATTAGAAGAGACGTCGGGACAGACAGACATTTTGAACCCAAAGATTCATAGACACCAGGCTTAAATCCACTGCTGTTGAGGAAGCGAAGGTTCAGCCAGTCACCTGGTTTCACTCCATACATTTCTAAACACCGTCTGCCCCCCCCCCCCCCCCGCAAGTCTCTCTGTCACATGACCCTCTATGCTGATAGCCTGTGGCATCTCTCTGAAGCCTGTGCACCCCAAGTGCACAGGTCCCTTGGTCCCACAGGACAGAAACTTGAAAGGATTTAAGCACAGGGGGGAACGTGTTCTCACACTGGATGGAACTCACTGTAAACAGCCCAGATAAGATCAAAGAGGCTTAATTACTTCTCTGGCAAGCGGAGGAACAGTGAGCTGAGCCCCTGCTCTCCACAATGAGAGATGCTGCTCTCTGCACAGCTTGGCCATGCTCCAACACAGAAATCTCTGCCCACGCCAGCATCTCACATTCCTCAGCGGGACATTCTCCCATCCTCATCTCATTGACGGATGCGGACCCTCTGTATGTCTTCCACTCCCATGCTCCAGCATTCACTTTTGGGTCCTTATGACTTGGTGAATGCTACTGCATGTGGCCTGCCAGGTAAGAAGACAGAATTATCACATCCTTTCTTACGCCCTGGCTGGCTAGGCCTTCAGATCTCTCTCCCAATCAGCAAATGTCACTGCTGCACTGAACAGCTAACCCTTTGCCTATAAAGCCAGAATGTTACCTTAGAAGACTTTCAGGGGAAGGGCCCAGGAGGACATAATCATGGATGTGATCTCTTCTGCTGATAATCATCCAAATAAAAGTGTTAAGTTGCCATGTCCTGGAGTCTGCTGATAATCTTTGCTAGGCCACCAGGCCTAACACCATCATGTGCATGAACGTTAACGTATGGGGGCTCCTGCTTGCCTGGTTTCTTCAGCTTTGCTTTGCTCTTTTGTTTTTTGATGTCTCAGGTGGATTTAGAAGCCTGTTGTCACTCTCAGACACAAGCCTCCGGCCCCATCCCATCTAGTTCAGGGTAGAACTCAAACCTCACAAATATACCGTAAAGCTTGTCTTTTCCACCCCACCATGCTGGCCAGACTTCACCAGTGAGATTCACTGGAGGATATTAGGCAATTTTTCTTCATTCCCAGTGAGAACCTGTGAGTTTCCAGTAGGTTCAAGGGAAGCCACAGGGGAGTTGGGTTTGAGATATGGGCCTAATGTAACAGTAATGTGACCTTGGTGCTCCTGGGTTACATCACCAGCCCTTGTCACCAGGGCAGCAGGATGCCCTCTTGATTCATTTTGAAATAATGGGAAATGTCTGACTTCCTGACTCTGAAAAGTCACTGGGAATAAAGGCACCAGGATGGGCTTTCTCTATGAACTTGAGTCAACTCTGATTGGACTGGTGGAATCTCTGGGTGGTTGTCATTGGTATAAACACCACTCATTGCCCTACCATGAAAACATAGTGAAGCTTAAAAAGACTTCCGGTTGGGTAATAAAACAAGTGGAGGTCCTGCCAGTCAGAAGCTGGGTGACCTTGAGGAGTTCTCTGTGAGCCTTGCCTTGGGAAGCCTTCCCAGTGGGAATATTGGGAATAAGAGGCAGCCCCTGTCCAGCCTCCACAGTATCCCCTTGTGTGTGGCCCAGCATCCATCTATTGTTCGGCATCCACTTATGGCACAGCTTTATCTGTGGTTCAGCTTCCACCTGCAGTGGCCTCATTAACTGATATGATGGTTCATCTTCACTGTCAACTTGATGTTTTTAGGATTTCCTAGCAAACCTTGGAACAGGTCTGTGAAGGTGTTTTTAGAGAGGGTAAACTGAGGAAAGAAGGCCTGCCCTAAACACAGGCTGGAGTCCTGAACTGAACGCAAAGGAAGGAAGGTTGAGTGGCAGCTTCTACCTCTCCCTGCTTCCCAGCTGTGATGCAGAGCAACCACCACCTCCTACTCCTGTCCCTATTACTTCTGCCCTCCCAGGAGTTGTACCCTCAAACTGTGAGCCAAAAAAGTTTTCCTTCCTAAAATTGCCTTTGGAGGAGATTTCGTCACAGTAGCAAGAGAAGTGACGAGTCCACCCGAATCTGAGACACTCGGAGGATGGCTCTGAAGCCAAGGCCACGTTCAGAGCTTGATTGCATCCATTTGGTTGTGCTGCCCCTTTGGCCAGTGCAGGGACTTAAAGCAGCTTGCATTCTTCGGTGCACTGAGCGTTGAGATCCATGTCAATAACTCCTGCATCCCGTCAACCCTCAGATGAGCTTAACCAAGAGATTATAGTGAAAGGAATCTTGAAGACTGGCCCTGTTTACAAGTGTCACTTGGAACACTTTCTGAATGTAAGACTGATTGTCCCAATGCACCCATCCTGGACAAGCCACATCTAGAAAACCTGAAACCAGTCCCAGCTGGGTCTAAACTTCCAGCCTTGCCTTCTGATGTCCCAGGTAGATGAGACACCCTCAAGTGCCCATCTTCCAACTGGATGCCACCAAGATATTCCTTGAGAACTTGTGCCCAGCAAACCTAATCCAGTCCCGTGGCCCACAAAATCTTGAATGTAATCAATAGTTAGTGGGTTTGGAAGCATTTTATTATACAACAATAGACAAACATACAAAAGGTACTTAGTGTTGCTAAGCCTATAATTTTAGTCTTCGAAAGTGAAAATTATAACATTTCACAAGATTGTTGTGAGAATTAAGCAAAATAATACATCCGAAGTGCTTGGCACAGGCCCTGGTCCATGGCAAACAGCAGGTTCTGTGAGCCAGAGAGTTCCTGGGCCCTCTGCGCATGACCACACATGGTCACCATCACTTTTGTTTACTGTCACCTGTGGTCTTCCCAGCACTGGATCCAGTGTCCAGCTGAGAAAGAGCATCTGAACCGCTCTGGAGCTAAGTCCTCATGGCCAGCAAGCTGAGCGCCCCCCAGGAAAGGTGGTGGCCTCTCCGAGAGTCTGTTTCCCCTCATTTGGAAATGGACACCAAATCCTACCTTGCTTTCCTGAGTTGGTGTGAAGAGAACATGAAGTTTGTAACGAAGACAGAGCAGCCAGCTCTGACTCGGATAGCTTTGTGCATGACTTTCCTGAGCTCCCCACCAGGGAACCCAGAGCAGCAACCCCGCTACATTTGAGATCACCTACAGGATGCTTTATCAAAGACTGGGATCTCTATCATTCCCTCTGTCTTTGTCTCTTTCTGTCTATTTCTCTCTTCTCTATTTTTCATTACATGTCTGTGTGCTAAAAGTGTACCTACATATATATTTACATATGTGCAGATGTGCATACACATGTGGACGGAGGCCAGAATTGCCCTGGAGAGATGATTTGAACACTCTTTACCTTATTCATTGAGGCAGGCTTTCAGTTGAGCTCAGAGCTCATTGATTAAGCTAGCCAGCTTTCTCCAGGGACCCTATACCCTTGCCTCCCAAGGACATGGACTGGAGCAGGCCATCATGCCCACCCAACATTTAAGTGGGTCCTAGGGTTTCAAACTCCTGTCTTCATGACTGGAGCAAGAGCTTTATACCCATTGAGTCATCTTCCCAGCTCCCCTTCCATTTTTACCCAAGATTGGTTCTAGATACTGTGTTGTCAAAACTCATACCAGATTTTACAAGTATTCAAAAAAAGAAAAGAACCTGTTCATGGATGAGATTCATCTCCCCACCTCCACCCCATCCCCAACCAAAATCTGTAGTCACCAGGCAAGGCCAATGAATACATATCTCTTAAAACTCCCCTTGAAAATGCCCAGCATCTTTCTTGATAACCCTCACTTGTCAGGAGTGAAATACTTACCTCAGAATCTTGGCAGCAGGCAACCTAAAAACAGTTTGCTTGTGATGGTAAAACACACTTTGAATCTAGTGCAGAGATAATTGTGAGAGGTCAGGAGGTCACAGGGCTGAGAGAGTAAAAGCAAGACACTCTGGGGGCAGGAAATCAGGAAAGCCTCACAAATCCCTGCCCTTGGTTTGCCCTTGCAACTTGTTTACCAGAAAGGTTAGAGCAGTCACAGCCCTGGGCTGATGGGTGTCTGCGTCTGAGCTGCCATGTGCCCATCAGTCATCCTGGCACATGCCGGAAGACACTGGGGAGGCTGGAGACATTACCTGATACTTAATTACATGGAAGATGGGGGCCTGGGCTTGTAAGAGAAGTGCATGTTGGTGCTCCCAAAGTCCCTTCCAGTGGCACTCCACTAGCAAATAGGATTTTTCCCCCTAAGGACTCCTTTGTTGAAAGCAAGATGTAAGGGTATTTATTTCTTTACTCTTTGTGTGTGGTGTTTATGTGTATGATGAAGGAGGCGTGTGTGTGGAGGTCCGAAGATGACTCCGTGGACTCGGTTCTCTCCTTCCAGCTTTTTGTGGGTTCTGGAGATTGAACTTGAATCAGCAGGCTTGCATGGAAGTGCTTCCTTACTGAGTCATCTCTCCACCCAGGATGCAAGGTTTTAAAAGGCTCCCAAGAAGGTTCTGTTTGACAGTTTAGCTTGGAGTGCGAGATAAATTTTGTCACTCTGGCAAAACATTCGAGGAAACAGGGAGGAGAGATGTATTTGGCTTCATGGTTACAGAGGTTTAGTCTATGGCCAGTGGGCTCCATTACCTCTGGGACCACCTGTGGTAAGGCACAGCGTCATGGGAAAAGAGCATAAGGAAAAAGCTGCTCACATCAAGTCAACTAGGAAGAAAAGAGAAACAGAGGAAGAGTCTGGGAAGAACATACCTTTCAAAGGGATGGCCCCAATGCCCTACTTCTACTGTGGACATTTCCTCTCTTAATAAACCACTCGCCAAATAACTCATTTATGGGTCAATTAAAGAGTGAGGCTAGCTCCCACACTGCTCCTTCCATTTGGCGCCACTTCCTAACAGGCTGTTCACCGATGAGCTTTGTGGTGGATTAAGCCTTTGATGAAGTTAGCATCCTCATGTTACAGTCATCTCTTGATCATTCAACTTCTCGATCAAGATAGGGACTAAGTCTTTAGCACACGAGCCCTTTGCAGCGGATACTTCATATCAACTATAATATAGGGCAATCTAGAAATAGAAATAAATTTGCTTTTGAGCCCTCCTCACCTTACCATATATATATATATATATATATATATATATATATATATATATATATATTAGCTAAAGGCTTATGGGGCAAAATTATGTCCTTTAGCATATATACACACATGTAAATAAGTGTGTATGCAATGGAAAAAGGAAATAGGAAGCAAGCTAGATGTCAATCAACAGGGGATTGGTTCAGCATCCTGGTCCATTCCTGTCTTGTAAACAACTAAAGTGATCATCAAACAGAGTCTGCAGCAACCTGAACAAGGCTACTACTCAGAGGACAGCTGGATAGAAACAAACTCACTATGTAAAAGCAGGAGGATCAGAGGTACTGGGAAGATGGCTGGGGTGGGGGAGCTTCCTGTGTAAGCATGAGGACCTGATTTTGATTCGAAACACCCACATAAAATTCAGGTACAGTGGTGTGCATCTGTACTCCCAGCTCTATGGAGGCAGAAACAGACAGATCCCAGAGGCCTGCTGGCCAGGCTGTCTGCAAGAAATGGGCTACAGGTTCAGTGAGAGACCCTGTCTCAAAAAATAAGGTGGAGTGCAATAGAGGAAGATGCCTGAGGCTAACCTCTGGATTCTGTATGTGCATATACAGGCATACATAGGCATGTATGTGTACATGGGTACACACGCACAAGTGCACACACCCACACAAGCGTACACACACACACACACACACACACACACAAATGGAAGGGGGCTGAAGGAAACCAAAAATGTTTAAAGGAAGCATAAAATTGTTGAATTATTTGGAATATGCAGTATACATTGGCTTCTGTCTCCTTCCTGCTCTGTGAGCCTTCTATAGTATGCAATTGCAGAGGATGCAATTGTCTAGACAATGTCTAGCTCCTGCTGGTCCTTTCAGAGCTTCTACCCACTGTCCTAATGTTCCCTGCTTCAGGAACCGGTGACCCCACAGTAAATCCAGGCTGTGTGACTCCAACCAACACAAAGCGAAGAGATGAGAAAGGTAGCGTGGGTTTTCTGCATTTTGTGGGTCAGCCACTGTGCTGAGGGCTTTAGCTATTCTCTAAGTCCTCAGAGCCCACCATGTGGGCCTTTTCCTCACGGCATTGTCAATGCTACAGAAATTCAGGCTAGGGGACTTCCCCCAGAGAGCACAGCATGCAATGCTCTGTAGCCTAACCTGGGTCCTTTCTTCCTTGCCATGAGTCACAGATGGTAAAAATGAGAGGTGCTGCCTTGTCTAAACCCATCTCTCCTCTACCCAGCCCTCTTGCTATGATCTGAATTGCTATGGAATCCCTGCTGGAGTCTCCATGATCTTCCTTCTAGTTACATTCTCTGGAATCCCATAATCTGAGATGCTTTCTCTCTGGTCTAAATGCCTTAATTTATGCTGCATGTCCACCCTGGAAGTGCTGTTACTCTGGGAAAGGGGTAGGGTATAACATGTGGGCAGGAGTGGAGTCAACAGCTGGTCTGGGATGTATGATGTCAAAGCAAAAGATGCTGGGAACCAGTTATAACCCAAGGCTCTAAGTGAGCAGAGGCAATGTTTCTCTTTTCAGTGATACAGGGTCACATCCCTTCTCCTAAAGACATTCAAGTTCTTTCTGAGAAGCCACCCTTCCCATGTGTTAAAGGATCTCAGTGAGGAGGTGTGTGGAAACGGCTCATTACACCCTTGGGTCAGAAAAGGGGTAAACATAGCAATCTTTTAATTTTTAGTTAAGGGGGGACAGCATGTGCATGTGACTGCAGGTGCCCCCATAGTCCAGAAGAAGGTTCTGGTTCCCATCCCCTGATCTGAAGTTATGTGGGCTGCCTGATGTGGTTCTGGGAACTGAACTCACTTCCTCTGTAGGAGCAGCAATCACTCTTCTGCACTAAGCATCTCTCCAGCCCTCAGACTGCTCTCAATCCCCACTGCACTTTAGAACCACACAGGGAGCTACAACAGGCTGCTACCAGGCATATCCTGAACATGCTAATGGCATCAACATGGGGAGGAAACCGGATATGAGTATGGTCTGAAAGTCTGAGAAGCAAACAGACCTGCAGACAGATGGCCTTGAACCCGTGATCTAGGGGAATATACATGGCTGAGGTTATTTACCCCAGTGCAATGTGTTTCCATCTAGACCAGCTTTGTTAAGATCATGTCTGCTCCCAGAACTGCACCCTGTCTGCTTCTTGCGATTTCCTAACTGGTTCTCCTATCATCCTCCAGTTATCAGAGCTGTGACCTGTCTGATTCCCTTTTACCAAACAGAGGGATTGGAAAACATGAACAGTAGACATAGCGACCCAAAGGCTGCAAGGGAAGGTCACACATGGAGAGGCAGGAGAATGTCCAGAAATAGCAGAGAGTGGCTGAGGAGGTGACTCAGGGGGAAAGGTTTGCCTTGAAAGCATGAGAACGTGAACTAACCATTTAGCACCCTTTAAAATAACATGCATTTGATCCCTGAAGCTAGGAAGCAGAGAAAAGAGGCAGCTGGGCCCTTGCTGGACAGCCAGAATGGCTGAACTAGCAGACATCAGGTCCCAGTGAGAAATTAGTTGGAAACAGAAGTAGACTTATCCTAAGGAATGACATCTGATGGTCTCCTCTTGCCTCCATGTACTTTTAAAACACACATATGTACATACTGTACCTGCCCACCATGATCTCTCTCTCTCTCTCTCTCTCTCTCTCTCTCTCTCTCTCTCTCTCTCTCTCTCTCACACACACACACACACACACATACACACACATGCGCAAGCACACACAGATCTCTCTATCTCACACACCACACACACATACACACACAAGCACACACAGATCTCTCTCTCTCACACACACACACACGCACACTCTGCAGAAGAAATTCTGGAGCCTCCAGCTAATGGCTAGCAGAAAAGACTAACTGTCCACTATAGAATTGTACTTTCCTCTACCATATGGATTTGGTGGCTACACAGACATAAACCATGTTTCCCTGGTTTCCCTGGGTCTAGATGGTGTCATGACACCAGCTCCTGTATATGTCATGTGACCAATAGTGGGATGAGTCCCTTTCAAGTAAAACATCTAAAGAGGCTGTGAGATTCCCACTTAGGTTTGAGAGTGAGGGGAGGGGAAGGTCACAAGACAAAGAAGCCTAATATCTGGATCACCTTGTGGACACAAGTAGCAGCCAACCACAGTGGACATCTGACAGGGAAAAAAATAATTAAACTTTACGACGTTAACAGACTGAAGTTAACGCTGTCATTTTCATAGGTTTTGGCATCTGAACTAATGCATACCATTAATACACCAACAGTGGCACCAACAGCACACATTTTAGCTACTGCTCACAAACCTATACCATGGTGTAGCTACATGAAGTAGTAGCTCAATGGGTCTTGGTTAAAAGAGCTTCCCCAAACTCATGGTTCTTGGGCACTGAGATTTTTTATTGCTTAGACTTGAGATAGAAAGCTAGAGGGGTGCAAAGAGCAATTGCTGCTCTTCAGAGGATACAAGTTTGATTTACAGCACACACACTGAGTGGCTCACAACCACCTACAGCTCCAGTTCCAGGGGATCCAATGCCCTCTTCTAATGTTTGTAATTAACCTACATGTGCATAGTGTACATACATACACTCAATCACACATATATACATGATAGATACATACATACATGCATACATACATTCATACGCACATAATACATACATAGATGATAGAAAGATAGAGAATAGTGATGATAAATAGACAGACAGACAGATATCTATAGGTAGATAGATAGTGATGATAAATAGACAGACAGACAGACAGATAGATAGTGATGATAAATAGACAGACAGACAGATATCTATAGGTAGATAGATATAAATAGATGATAAATGATAGATAAATATGGATAGATTAGATAGATAGATAGATAGATAGATAGATAGATAGATAGATAGATAGATAGATAGATAGATATAGATAGATAGATAATATATCTTTAAAAAACAGTTCATACTTTTGTTAATTATTTTCTATTCTAATCATATTTTCTGTTTCTGTTCCAAGTGTTTCCCTACTTCTGCAAACTTTTGGTTTGCTATTTTCTGGTTCCTGGAGGTGTCCAGGTTGAACTATCAAGTCAGGTCAAACCAAAGTCCAGGTTGAACTTTGAATGTCAATACTTATGTCGGCTTGCCTCCCACCTAACACTGCCTTGATTCATCTCCTAAGCTTTAGTATGTTGTTGATGGAGGAAGGTCATTGGTTAACTAATAAAGAAACTGCTTGGCCCTGATAGGTTAGAACATAGGTGGGTGGAGTAAACAGAACAGAATGCTGGGAGAAAGAAGAAGTGATCTCAGACTCGATAGCTCTCCCCTCTGGGGCAGTTGCGATGAAGCTCCGACCCAAGATGGACATAGGCTAGAATCTCCCTGGTAAGTCACCACCTCGTGGTACTATACACATTAATAGAAATGGGCCAAGCAGTGTTTAAAAGAATACAGTTTATGTGTTATTATTTCAGGGCATAAGCTAGCCAGGCGGCCAGGAGCCAGGTGGTAGGAATGCAGCCCGCAGCTTTCTTCAACATGTTGTATCTTCATTTTCATCTATTTTGAAATCTATCCCAAATTCCCCTTTGACTTTCTCTGTCATGAAGTGGTGGCTCAAGAATGTATTCCTTAGTGTCTATTTACTCGTGAATTTTTCTACTTTCTTTCTGCTACTGATGTCTTCTTTAATTCTGCTGTAGTCAGAAAAAAACTTGTGAAATGATTTTAATTTTCTTGAATTTTTAAGACTTCCTGTATGACATCATGGGTGATATGTATTTGAGACTGTTTCATATAAAGTTGAAATTATATGTGTTGTGCTGGTGTCAGATGGAATGTTCTTTACATATCTTAATTTGGTCTGTTTTGTTTATAGTGGTGTGCATTCCATTTCCCTGTTATATTTTTTTAAAAAAAAACAAAAGAAGAGACATTTTGAATGTATTTTATGTTTTTTAGCATCACCCTGATACCCCAAATCATAAGTAAGATACCACAAAAACTCTACAAACTCAATGACCATATGCATAAACATCCTTTCTAACACACGAGCAAACTGTATCCAACAACACACTACGAAGATTATACCACACAACTACATGAGGTTTAGTCCTAGGCTTCAACCACAGTTCAACAGATATAAATCTACCAATCCCATAAAACAAGATGAAAGAAAAAAATCACATGATTATCTCAATAGATACAAAAGATGCAACAAAGCTAAGCATCCATCACAATCAAAATGCCAAACTCCCAAAGTTATATAATGTACCCCAACCCAATAAAAGCCATAATTAACATCAGCAAAACAATATAATAATAAAAGTCAAATGTGATTAACTTAATAACTAATAAGCTAGGAAGAGAATGAAATCCTTTGATCTATGCAACTCTAGAGACACTAGCCAAAGCAAATAAACAAGAAAAAGAATAAGTGAGAAGAAACTAGAAAGGGCTAAAATGGCCCCTTTTTCTAGATGATATGATCACATACATAAAAAAGCCCAGAGATAGCACAAACATTATTAGAACTAATAAACACAATAAGTAAAATTTCAAACTACAGAAGCAGCATCCGAAGTTGATGGCTTTTCTACAAACAATGAAAGAGCCACAAAGAAATCAGGAGTGATTTCCGGTGAAGAGCTCCACACCCATTCACACACAAATGGCATTGTTTAAACCAAGTTAAGTCACAAAGCAAAAGCAAATGGACGTGAAAGTGGGGTGGGGACTTGGTGACAAGACGGTGATTTGGTGGGAGGGGGTGATGCAACCAGAATATATTATGTACACACATCAAATTGTTTAAAAACATGTGAAAAGTAATTAAAACTTCCATTTTAATCAGGGAATCTTGTCTGTAGAGGGTGGGAAGCTGGAAGGCCTGTGAAAGTTGGGAGGAAAGCGGCACTAAGGGGTGACCGTACAGCAGGACACACGTTATGAAAATGAGTTTAAACAGATATGGGGGTTACAGGAACATGGCATAGAAGGGGTGGGAGTGCGTTAGCCAAAACCAAGAATGCATGAACCCTTATGGGAAGACACAGAAAGGGCAGGGGCTGGAGAGGCAGCAAGTTGTTTTTCCCTGGGACCTAAACTTGTTTCCTTGTCTCCATGTTGAGCAGCCCACAACCACATGAAATTCCAGCTCCAGGGGATCCGATACCTTCTTCTGGATTCTGAAGACAACAACTACATGCATACGACACAAACGCACAAGAAACAGACACATGCACATAAAGAAAAAAATTAGAACTAAATCATTTGTGTACATACGCACATATGGAAGAGGATTGTTGAGAGTCCCTAGGGAGAAAGGGGAGCTGCAGATGGGGAGCTCAATATACATTGTGTACAGCTATAAAACTGTCAAAGAATAAATAAAAACATTCTACTAAATACATAGACATAAAAATTTTAAATACAAAGTAAAAATAACAACATTTACATCTAGAACATTACAACTAGACGATGAAATACTTAGGACTAGATTTAATCCAAAGTAGATAAAACTTATCAACTAAAATTGGTGAAACTTTTATAAAGAAAATTTGGAATAATTTTATTACTCATAAATCAGTAAAATTAAAAAAAAAAAGCATTTGTGTTCATTGACTGGAAGAGTGGGTGCTATGGAAACGTCCGTGCTACCTGGAGTGACCTACAGACACAATGTGATCCCCATCAAAGTCCCAGAGACGGAGAAAGTCATCTAAAGATGAACATGAACTACAAGACCCCAAATGGCTGCTGCACCAGCAAACAGAACACAGTGAGTCCATCACAGGCCGCCTGGTTCAGGCTGTCTACCAAAGCTACAGTAGCCCAAGCAGAGCACTACCAGGAAGAAACAAATATCTAGATCAGTGCTGCTCACCAGAATAAACCCATCCCATCTAGAATCATCTGAGAGCTGGGCCTCTACATGCCTCTAAGTCAGCGGTTCTCAACCTTCCTAAAGCTGCAACCCTTTAACACAGTTCCTCCTGTTATGGTGACCCCCCAACCATAAAATTATTTTTGTTGCTACTTCATAACAGTAATTTTGTTACAGTTATGAATTATAATGTAAATATCTGATATAGGACCCCTGTGGAGGGGTTGCGGGCCACTGGTTAAGAACCACTTCTCTGAGAGCTTATCCTGGTTACACTAACTGAGGTGGGAAAACCCGCACCCTATGAGTGATGCCAAGACTCAGATCAGTACTGGATATGTGGAGAGTACTCATTGCACCCAGCTTCCAGCTGTATGCAGTATGACCACCTCTCTCAAGCCCCTACAGTCTTGACCTGCCTACCAGGACCTTAAACTGTGAGTTCAAATAAACCCTTCCTCCTAAAGGTTGCTTTTTTCTGGGTGTTTTATCACAGCAACAGAAGAAACTGAGACACCCCAATAGCTGAGCTGCCTACCCAGCTCCAGTTACTGCTACTTTGTATATATCTTCTCAATCAATCTTTGCCACAACCCCAGGCAATCAGTTTGCTTACCACCTCCAATTTTAAAAAGCCATTGGTTGGATTGGTGGCTTGAACTCAGGTGTGTCTGATCCCACAGGGTGGCCTAGTCTCCAATCACAACATCCTAGGCAGAGTCCCCTGTGCCTAGGCACGGCATTATTCTGCCATTGCTCACCGACTTCCCCAGCCAAGGGCAGCTCCTATGAAACACCTTCTCAGACCACTAGTGACTTGTTGACTTCCCTGTCACCTCCGAACAGACATGAACAATGACTCTTTTTAAAAATGACAGTATTTACGAAGCTGAAATGAAAAGGACAGCAGGGAGGGATGCTGGGGACCTTGGACAGCGTGGGGATGACATTATTTATGTTCCTCTCTAGATCTCTGCTCTTCCCAAGACAGCCTGGGAATTGAGGAGGAACTTGGTAATTGCTTTAGCTGGGCCAGACCTACTGTTGACCGTTTGCTTTTCTTATTACCTTGTCCTACCTAGTGACCCCTGAGTATTTCATCTTCTTTGGCAGGCGTAGCAAATCTTAGGATATCTGTGTTGGCATGGAGAACGCTTCAGGAGAAGCAGGGGATAGGGTGCAAAAAGAGACCTCTCAGTGCCTACACTTCTCATCGGTTAGGTGGAAGGCTTGCAATACTGCTTTGCTGGTAAATACAAGAACTCACATAAAGCACTTGGGCCATTCTTGGTAAAGATTAAACACCCAAACTCTACATTTATATTGTTTGTGTTACTGCTTCTGCAATATTGCTGCTGCCATTGGTTTGGTAGAGTCTAACAGGGCACTGGAGGCAGGATGCCAGCAGCTGGAACTGGGTCAGGAACTCAATAGTTAAATCACTGGCCGTGCAAGCAAAAGAACCGGAATTTGGATCTCCAGAACCCATGGAACTGCTGGATGGACATGATGGCCTGCGGATTTCTAGCCTGGGAAAGCCGGGGCAGAGGATCGGCAGAGCAAGCCAGCCACTGATATCAATCATATTGGCAAACACTGGGTTTGCTTGAGAGACCCTTTCACTATGAATAAGATGGAAAAAAGAGCAAGAAAGATTGTTGACATCAGTTTTGAACTATCATCAGACACACAACCATGCAAGACACCCATACATATGTAAATTCCCAGACTCTAATGCACAGCTGCATGAAAAGGAATAAGACAGCAACAGGCGATATTTACTTTATTTCCTCTTTCCATAAGTAATTCCTGCTAGAATGATGGATTCAAAAGATGGGTCTGTGCACATACAAGCACTTTTCCTCTTTCCATTTTTGTCTGGTTGAATTGTGTGTGTGTACACCCATGTGTGTTCATGTGCACACGTTTGTGGAGGCCAGAGGTCATCCTTGTCTGTTGCTCTCTCATGACTGTCTACCTGGCTTTTTAAGGCAGGATCTCTCACTGACTTAGAGCTTGCCAAATAGGCTAGACTGGTTAGCTAGCAAGTCCCAGGGAATCACCTGTCTCCACCTCCCAAGCACTGGTATCACCCTCTGATCTTTTTGTTCTTTATTTGTTTATTTAAATTTATTATTATTGTATGCATGCACCTACTCTGTGTGGCCAGAGGACAACTCTGTGGATCTGGAATCAAACTCAGGTCTGCAGACTCACTTGGCAAGCACTTCACTGAGCTGTCCTGCTGACCCTCCATACTTGCTTTCTAAGCAGCATACTGAACTGTGGGCTTCTCTGTGGCATTTTCAAACTTGTTTTTGTTTTTTGCTGAACTTCTTTCCTTCCTCTCCCTCCCATCCCTCTCCTCTGACCCCTTCTGCTGACCCCTTCCTCCATCCAGTGGCTCCTTCAGCTTACAGCACATATGTGTTCCATCATCTCCTTACCCCCATCAGGAACTATTTTAATTCTCTCCAGAAAGAAGAAGAAAAAGAAGAAATAAGAAGGGGGAGGAGGAGGAGGAGGAGGAGGAGGAGGAGGTGGAGGAGGAGGAGAAGGAGGAGAAGAGGAGAAGAAGGAGGAGGAGGAGGAGGAGGAGGAGGAGGAGGAGGAGGAGGAGGAGAAGAAGAAGAAGAAGAAGAAGAAGAAGAAGAAGAAGAAGAAGAAGAAGAAGAAGAAGAAGAAGAAGAAGAAGAAGAAGAAGAAGAAGAAGATCTTCCTATCAAAAGATAATGAACTGGGGAGGAAACACAAATATCCAATAATATTTCTGAAAGTGTTTGACATCACTAGCCATAAAGTAAACAGAATTTTTACTTTGACAATTGGCCTTACCCCAGTCAGAATAGCTAACATAGAAAAAAACATATTGGGGGTAAGAGAGATAGCTCAGTGGGCAAGAACACTTGCTGAATAAGCATGAGGCCCTGAGTTCAGATCCCCAAAGCCCATGTAAAAATCCAGGTAGGGCTTACTTAGAATCCCAGCACTATTAGGGACAGAGACAGGAGGATCACATCATCAGATGTCCTCCTCCAGCCTCTGTGCTCAGGCATAGACATATATACCCTCAAACACACACACACACACACATACAATTTTTAAAAAAGGCAAGATGGCAAATATCTCTCTTCTTCTTCTTCTTCTTCTTCTTCTTCTTCTTCTTCTTCTTCTTCTTCTTCTTCTTCTTCTTCTTCTTCTTCTTTTCTTCTCTTTCTCCTTCTCCCTCTATCTCTCTCTCTCTCCTTCTCCCTTTCTTTTTTGTAATAAAATCTTACTATGTATCCCAGACAGGCTTCAAACTTGCAATCCTTCTGTGTCAGTCTTTCAAGGGCTGGGATACAGGATGAACCATGCTGGGCTCACACACATATTCTTAGTGAGCTCCACCATATGGCTTCCATTTTCTTTCTGATGTGATGACCCACCTTTGTCCCTCCCTTTACTCCACTCCGTGAGTGACTTCCAAAAGACATCTCCGATTCATTCATTTCTCTCCATTTCCTGTGCTAACTGAAGAGTAATTCTGTGTTGTCTGAACTCTAGGATAAGACCATTTAAGTAAACAAAAGTCCTGTCCCTTCTCAGCACTGGACATCAGATCTGTCACCAGCCAGGGCCTTTTAGCCCACGCCCTCAGTAAACAGGACTGCCTGGAGTGGCTGGGAGCAGTGGAGACAGAAGGTGTTTCCAAACTTAATCAAAAATTAATTAGAAAAAGAAACAAGGCAAAGGACAAACATCTGTGAGCAGAGGATCCACAAAGGAAAACAACCCAACATCACATTCCGCTGGAGCCAGGAATGGGAGCCCGCTGAGCTGCACCAGTAGGAGCTCCAAAGAGGCTTTGAGGGGAACAGAAAGCCTGTGTTTGCTTCCCAGGGACAAATGACAACTCAGCACAGTGTTCTAAAGACACAGACGGGCAGGTCTCCCTCTGAAATCTTATACACACTAAAGGGAAGCTTTGAATCCAGAAGACACTAATGAATTATCACCAGGAAAAAATAAAACAAAAAACCCAGGAAGGATGCTTCAGAATAAAAGGGCCTGAGGCAGGAGGAAATCGCCATGGGCAGGAAAGCTGGTGATGACTGGCTCTGAACTCAGACCACCGGGCCATTACACTACATCAGATGGAAATCAGGGAAGGGGACATGACCACTGATATGGGGCCCTGAAACTATAGGCTTCAGATATTAGGAGACATTGAACATGGAAGTTAGAAGGTTCTAGATCTCTGCAGTGAGTATGTCTGCACCTTAAGATACCCTCCCTGTTCCTATCCCAGTCCTCACAACACTTCCCTATGAGTTTTGCTGGTGACGTTTTGAATATACTAAGTGTGTGGGGGTGGGGGCGGGGGCTCAGTTGGTGAAGTGCCTGTTGTTACCTGAGTTAAATCCTCAAAACCCACATAAAAGTCAGGTATGGTGGCATGTGTTTATAATCCCAATACTAAGGAGGCAGAGACAGGAGGATCCCTGGACTCACTAGCCAGCCAACATAATCCAGCTGGTGACCCCAGGAAGCACCCTCCTCTGCTGAAGACATGTTCTTCCCTGAGTGTGACAGCTCTGGGCTGTGATACCTAGTGGTCTGTAGATATATCTCTTTTCTTTCTGTAAGGCAGGATCTTGCTATGTAGTTCAAGCTAGTCTAAAATTTATAACCCTCCTGTCTCAGTCTCTAGACTGCTAGGATGAACCTAAGCATGAGCAATCACGTTCAGTTTGTAAACCTGCCTTTTCACATGCCGTCCTTGGCCTTCTTGACTCCTTCGTCCTCACCCCATGCTTTCAAGGACCCCTTGTTCTTGCAAGCCATTGGAGTCCAAGTCCTTGTCTTAGGACACACTCCAGGGATTGAATCTAAGGCAATGACACTGGGGGGCAGGCATGCAGGATTAAAAGTGAAAGGGGGTCAGGGACTTGGTAAAGAACCTTGCACTCACATTCACCCCTTCATCAATTTAGGCCTCACTGACTGTTGGCCTCAAGTCTCTTATTAGATCACAGTTGGGGGACCTTTGCTACCGTCATTTCTCAACGACATAAGCTCTGAAATCAGGACAATGAATTGCTTCTAAAGTCAAGGACCTCTTCCATACAGTGAACTCAAATCAGAAATTTGTTAAATATGATTTTATCTCTGACCCCAAGGAGATCCCAATAGACCCTGTTCCCTCTATTTGACAGACAGCCAATGACCTAAGTCTTCCTTATTGGGTTTCTCATTACCTTAAAACTAAGGCTTGGGCAGAGGGTGGAGTGATAACCAAGGTGACACAGGTTGAAGTGAAGCCCTTGAGGCTGGTGGAATGGAAGGATCAGAAGGTAAATGTGCTTGCCATTGAGACAGAAGATATAAATCCCGTCCCACACAGTGGAAGAAGATAACTGATTTCGTCAATTTATCCCCTCACCTCTGCCCACACGCCATCACATAGGCACAAGAGATGATAGATAGACGATACATACACAGATAGACAACAGATAGATAGATAGATAGATAGATAGATAGATAGATAGATAGATAGATAGATAGATAGATAGACAGACAGACAGATGATAAATATATGCATATAAAAAGCAATCCCCATTGCGAAGTGATGTGGGCGGGAAGTTAATCTCATATCATGTTGGGGTTGGATTGGGATTAAACCCAGGGCCTGGTTCATGCTAGGCAAGCAGTCTACCCACTAAGTCCTATCCCCAGCCACACTACCTCCACCTCAGTTTCTTTTTCGCAAACATCTCTGATGTTCCCATAATCTGGAGGCAACTCTCAGTCCTAGGACAGGTGGTCCTGCATTGGAGCCACTATGTGAGGCAAATTGACTGTTTCCAGATGTTTTTCAAATGGGGAAGTTAAGAACAAGAAGTTCTTCCTCTTTTAGAACAAAAAGCAAGATGCATTGTCCCCAAGCTCCTTCCTGTGCCTCCCAATGGCAGTGTTGGCCCCAGAAAGATGCTATGTGCTACCTACTTAAAAACTGCAGACTTCTCACAGAAGTGTGGTCCCCAAGTCATCATCACATTCAGTATCAGTTCCCAGATGATCTTTAGAGAACAGCCTGGTCCTCGTGGCCATGTGGGCTCTCCTTTTACCTTCTCTAAAGAAGCGTCCAGAGGCTAATATTCTCTAGAATGCTGTTTCTCTCCTCTTCGTAGGACCTCACTGAGGGCATGGCTCATTCCAATGACCCTGAAACCCATGGCATTTCCTGTTAGGTCAGCTCATGGTGCTGTGTTTGTACCTGGTTGGGCATATTGCCAAGGTCATTCTTTGCCCTGATTTTCTCTCAGGAAATTCCGAGCCTCAATCCAGTAGACAACAGAGGGCCTTTTGGAACTTTCTTAGGGACCCTTGCGACTATAAGAACTGCCAAGTGTGATCTTCTCTTCATGAAACAGTGGCACCAAGACTTTGAATTAATAAGAACAAACTGAGTCTGGTGTTCATGGGACTGGCAACTGTCCTGGCTCCATGCCCTACAAGCTGTGTGCCACTTCACCTGCCCCAGATGCCATCTTTTCTTCTACCAAGAAGAGGGACCAAGCTGGGTGCGTGTGAGGATTCCTGAGACAATGAGCAGAGTCTCTCTAGCTGTTGGATTGTGACAGGCAGATAACAGAGCCCAACACCACACTCTGCGGGGTCTCCCTCCTACCATTGCCCTTTCCTTCCTCATTCCTCCCCATTATGTCAAGAGTGGGGTGATAAGGAGGTGAGGATGGGTTCCCCCCGAACTTTTCTCTGGCCGCCCATCACAGATGATGCTATGATTTTAACCTCCATCAGGGCCATGTTTTCTCTAGGACATCTCATTCAATCCTTATCACACTGCCTTCAAAAGATGGATAAGCCAAGCCAGCACTGCCTTGTGAAACTTCCAGAATAGCAGTGACAGGCTATATCTGCACCATCTTCAAGGGCTGCTGTAGACCTCTAGAATGTGCCAGCGTAAGTGAAGAACAAATCGTAAATATTATTTCATTTTAATTCATTTATACTAAGTAACTACATGTGAGCAGATTGGACAGCACCAATACAGGGTAGCAAATAAGACTTTAGCCCAAGGTCATGAACTTGGACCATTGCTTTCTTCCTTCCTTCAACTCAACCAGCCCGTGATGGGGGTCAGGCAGGCTGGGAGAAGTCATCACACCAAGGCTGGGGACAGGTCCAGAAGGGGGAGGTCATGAATATTCAAAATGTTTTGCAAACTGTGAAGTGCGTTCAGAGGGTGGGACTTAGTAAGAACCGCCCTTGGCCAAGGCTCCTTGCACCTCTTCCGCTGCTCTGGTAATCATTAATTAAAGCTTAGGGGATTTGGGATATAGGCTTCTGAAATTTGTGCTAAACCCTCTGTGTTATTAAAAAAAGAAAAAAAAAGAATTTTGGGTAATTAGCTTTTTCCCTCTAAATACTTTCTGGGCTCATTACAAAGCAAGTTCTGGGCTAATATACCTTGTGTTGTGAGTGCCTCCCAATTCCTGCTAATTGAATTAAGCCCAATTCCCAGCAAATAAACGCTTAGTGTTCTTAACAGCAAATAACTTTCTTTCTGGAACGGGTCATTAGAAGGCCCTAATTACCAGGATCTAGACACAGAAAGCAAACTGCCTTTGTAAGGCTCCCTGACAATGACGGCTCTGTTAAGATCAAAGTCGCTTGGCGCCCTTGGAGTCATCTGCCTTTTTCTTTTCATTCCACTTCAAAATGTTTAACAATGACTAATCAGGTTTCTAAGATGGCAGAGAAAAGGCAACCTCCCTCCCCCAACTCAAGACAAATATTCAGAAACCTACACACAGCCCACTCCCCACTTCCTTTGTCCCTCAGACGCAGCACAATTTGAAGTTGCTCTTGACTGCTGAGTTGCAAGCCTGCACAAGGTGAAGGTGGCCACACCGGGTGTTACCAGAAGTCAAGCAACGATGGATGCCACTGTCCCTTGTGCCCTACATCTTTATCATCAGCGGGATGCCAATTATCTGGAGGACAGTTCTTTACCACTGCAGGACAGGATGGGCTCTTAACTCCAAAGCTTTTCTCAGAAGCCTCTATATGCCATCACACCAGCCAGATCCTAAAATGCAGGGTTGGGAACTCTGCTCTGATTTATGGACTGGGCTGCAAAATTGAGATTTTAAGTCAGATAGGATGTGAGGAGAAAATAATCACATCGGTGACAAAAAGCTGTACTTTCAAACTTGTAAGGTTCAATGCCCCAAAGCCTCTGGCATTGAGAATGGTGACCCTTAGTATCCTGAGTATGAAAGGAGCCTCCTCTCCTCACCAGAACAGAGTCCTGGCAGCTCCAGAGTTGGGGTGCCATGGGTACATGCCTCAGAGCTTCATCCTTGCCTCCCCGAGGAGTCCAAATATCTCCTTCTTTCGAGGCACTACATCTTGTCTTTATGAGAGCTCCACCGACCTCTGGGACAGCAGAACTCTTCTCAGCCTGCAAAGGCCAAGGCTGCTCCTCTTCCCAGCCCTGTTGCTAATTCCGTTTCCTGCTATCAATCTCATCTCAGGGGAAAGAATGGGGGTATGCAAACTTGAGAAGAGGATAGGTTTGGGCCAGAGGAGGACAGACTTTTGCTAAGTTATCTCTCAGAACCTTTGTCTTGTCATCTACAGAACAAGGATGCCCACAGTGCCCTGGCTTGGAGCAATGGTGTAAGAGCCACAGGTTCAAATAGCAGTAATGTAGGGAGAGGACTGGCATACAATAGGAACTCAGTAAATGATTCCAACCTGGTCCGTGTAATAGGACTAACACACCGTGTTTCAGTGATCTTCCCAGAAGCCATTGTCCTGACTGTAAGATTCATTCTTGGAGGGGAAAAATCTGTCCTCATAAATTTGAGTATTCCCTACACCGAGAAGATAATCACAAGCACTGAGGAATCAAAAGTTGACCAGATAATGGATAGATGGACAGATGGGTGGATGGACAGATAGATAGGTGGAAAATACAAGAACTTAAATGGATATGTTTGGCACATAGCAGATAATTGATAAATTAGGAGAGCCAGGGGAGATAGATGGCTTAGTCAATGAGGTGCTTAGCATGGATGCAAGAGGACCTGAGTTCAATCAGTGCACAGAAGAAAATCAAGTGTGATTCTATATGCCTATAATCTTAGTTTGTGAGTCCCGTGTGAGGACAGGTGGACACCTATCAGATAGCATAGCCTACTTAGCAAGAGAGACTCTCTCTCTCTCTCTCTTTCTCTCTGTCTCTCTCTCACACACACACTGTTTGCTTATGAATGAATGAATGAATGAATGAATGAATGGACGGATGAATGGATGGATGGATGGATGAGTCCCTACGACAATCATCCAGGGGCTTAAATAGAAAACAAATGTCAAGTCAGTGACTTCCCACAGAGAGAACCAAACAGGCTCATCCTTCCCAGCAGAAGCAGCTTGCATCCGCTCCCCCACATTAAATTAGTGCTTCACTGCTGCTCCGATGATGAAGCCCCAAGTCTCACCAGGAAAATCATCACCATTATCTCTCTGCCGAGAACAGCTGCACTGAACATGCTCCCAGTTCCTCAGACAGGACGCCCTCTACCAAGACTGAACTTAACTCCGGAGGTTCCAACGCCTGGTCACTCTGGAGTGGTGGCTCCATGAACCCAGCATGCAAGAGGTAGGTGGCATATTTACAGTTTCCAAGGACTGTAGGTGCAGAGGGCTCTCCAAGTCCACTCTAAGAAAAACATCCTGTCTGTGTTTGATTCCAAATCAGACTTGGGGTGTCTGCCCTCTGACTGAGCTGGTGTGTGATGAGAAGCACATGTGTGTATCGGATCAGCCTGGGTAAACAGGAGTCCCCGCAGCCCTTGCGACAACTGGGCTCGGTTGCACCTGTCCTCTTAGTGGACTGAGAGGCAGGTCATTGGACTCCTGTGGCTGGAAGAGATGGATAATTCTCAAGATATTCACTAACGCGAATGGTGGATGAACTGTACAATTGTACAGTGCGTGTGTGCACGTGCATGCACAAACTCATGGGACAAATAATGTCTTCATCATCTTGTGTCTCTGTGAATAAATGCCTAAGGAAACTTGCAAAGGATAAGGCTTGTTTTGCCTATGGTTTCTGGTCACTCAGTTTGTTGTCTCTGGGCCTGTGGTGAGCATAGTATTGTGGTAGGAAGTGAAGAAGCAAAGCTGCTCACCTTATAAGAGATAAGAAGTCAGAGAGAGACAGGAAGTACTGGGTCCCAGTACCTCCATTACCTCATTCTGCCAATCAGGCCCTGTTCCCGAAGGTTCCACCTCTACCCACTAGAGCATGAGCAGGGGACAAAGCCTTCCATTCCCAGACACTGTCCACCTTGTTTTTTTGTGGCAGGGTCTCTCACTGACCTGTGCTTGACAAATGGGCTAGGCTGTCTAGCCAGCAAGTCCCAAGAATCCTCCTGTCCCCAGAGACCCAGCGGCTGGTTACAAACATGCAGCACTATGCCTGGCTTTTGATGTGGGCTCTGAGGACAGAACTGAGATCCTCAAGGTAGCATGGGGAGCTCTTTACCAAGCACTGTCCTCTCGCCATTGATCCTTCTGCCAACTTTCGGTTGAAGGGACAGGGAGAGAAAGTCATCCTCTTGGGTGTCCCCACTCTCTAGACAAGGAGGTCGTGGACAAACGAAGAATGTGACATTGTGGTGAGCTAGCTCTAAGGTCCCTGGAGTAGAACAGTTAGGACTGCCCCTTATCTACCAGTGTGGGTTCAAATCCCAGCTCTGTCTTTGAGCTCTGAGCAATTTACCTCAGCTCATTGTGTCTTCGTATCTTCGTGATTAGGCTGGCAGGTGGAGACAGAAGTACCTACCCCAGGGAGCGTTTGACATGATGAGGATAGCCTGTATACAGTGCTGGGAAACCCCACAGCAGGTGATACCACTCTGTGACTCATTCCAGGTCTCCCCGGCTCCCTGGGGTTGGCCTGAGATTCTGCAAACAGCACAGTGAAGGAAGATGTCCTGAGCTCTAAGAGAGGGTTCAGCCAAAGCTGTCTTAGGTGCCAACCCCAACACACACACACACGCGCGCGTGTGCGCGCACACACACACACACACACCATACTCACACACACAAACGCATGACCCATGGCAGTTTCCCATTTCAAAGCAGAGTGGGATGGCTAGCAGAGCTCAAAGGCTTGAAAACCCTTAAGTATTTATCCGTTAACACATTCACTTTCCTTTCATAGGCTTCACTGCTGCTGTTGCTGAATGGGATCAGCACAAACTCACTGGCTTCCAGCTTCTCAATGTATCACATCATCTCATAATCACAGGTTAGAGACCCGTCTGTCAGGGGCTGGTGTCAAGTCTTTCCCTACCTTTCCAGAGTCCTCCCCCCTTAAGTCAGGCCTTCCGCCCCCTCTTCATAGCATACCACGGGAACTCCTGCTCCCACCAGGGGGGCACTATTCCCTCTGACTCCTCCAACTTTGTGATGGTTGAACTTAATTGTCAGCTTGGCAGGATCTAGAGTCGCCTAGGAGACAAGATTTCAACACAGCCATGAGGATTATCTAGACTGCATTAACTGAGGTGGGAAGTCCCACCTTAAAGGTGGGTGGCAGCATCCTGTAGACTGGGGTCCCTGACTGACCATAAAGGAGAAGGAGAGCATTGCATCAGCCTCCATCTCTCGCTGCTTCCTGTGTGGACTCTCTGTGACCCAGCGTGATGTCCTGCCACGCTCTTGCTGCCATACTTTGCTCACCACGATGGCCTGTCCTCATAAACCGGAGGCCACAATAACCCTCCCCTCCTTAAGTCACCTTGGTCAGTCATTTTGTCACAGCAACAAGCAAAGTGACTCATCTAGGATCCTAATAAAAGGGAGGCTGGACTGGGGGGAAGACCCCTGAACCTTCCTGTCTCAAATACCCAAACTTTCTGGGTCCTGGAGGACAGACGTGTGATGCCACACCCAGCTTTTTACTTGGGTGCTGGCTGGGCATTCAACCTCAAGTCCTCATGCTTGTACAGCAAGTAATACATTATTTTTATATAATACATTATTATGCCTACTGAACATCTCCTCAGCCCCTTTAGTGACTTTTCCTCCTGAATCAGTCCTCCCAGGTCGTCAATCCTCCCAGGACAATCCTCCCAGGTCAATCCTCCCAGGTTAGTCCTCCCAAGCCAATCTTTCTGGGTCAGTCCTTCCAGGTCAGTCCTGAGCTGAGAGTGGGCTATGCAGTTACTATTGGCCAAGTTTAATACACTTGTAGCACCAAGTTGAAGCTTTCTGAACTCAGTATACTACATGCGGAGGCAGAAGTTAAGGGTAAATCCCTGGCTTTCGGAGCCCTCCTGCTCACTACACAATGTTTCCTGAGATTCCTTTCTTCTCCCCTAGACACGCCATGAAGACAGCCTCGGTGCTCTGAAACCAATGCTGCCTCCAGATACGTGTCCCCTGGGTGAAGAAATACATCACTGAGGATGACTCTGAGTAGGAACACTACATATCACACACACACACACACATACACACACACGCACACACACTGCTCTGCCACCTATCCCATCACCTCATATCAAACAAAACACCTTCTAGGACAGGGAATGACTCTATGGCAGAACATCTGCCTGGTACGTGTGAGGCTCCTCCAGGTATGAGAGAGAGACTAGGAAGAGATAGATTATGTGTTTGTGTGAGAGAGAGAAGGACAGAGACAGAGAATGAGTGTGGGAGGAGGGATGAGTGTGTGTGTGTGTGTGTGTGTGTGTGTGAGAGAGAGAGAGAGAGAGAGAGAGAGAGAGAGAGAGAGAGAGAGAGAGAGAGAGAGAGAGAGAGTGAGTTCTACGGACCAATATTAGAGCTTGCAGAGGCCAAGAATATAAGGAATTTGGGAAACAACATCACCATGGCCGATCACCATGGCCACTTTGGCTGTCGTGTCTTGTTTCTGTAAGAGAGGGCTCTACAATGAAGCCCAGGCAGGCCTTGAGCTCCCCGTCCTCCTGCCTCAACCTCCTGAGTACTGGAATTATAAGCATATACTATCACCCCCGCCAGGCTGAAAATCATAATTGGAATAGTTAATAGTTAATTGGAATAGTTTAATTGGAATAATTGACTCCCTACACGATTAAATTTGAGACAAGGTCTCACTTTATAGACCAGGCTGGACATGGCCTTGATCCCCCTAGCATCTGATGAGTGCTAGGATTATAGGTCTGCATCCCAGCCAACTTTAACAACATACTCCTATTCCTGATTTGGTTGTTGTTGATTGGTTTTTATTTATTTTTAAATGGGGTCTTGTTACGAAGATGCTCTTGCTTCAAGTGTTGCCCTAGGCCTTCCATCAGTGCTGTGGCTGGAAACAGAGACAGAAATGGAAGTTGAGCCAGGAAACTCCAGCTCAGTCACCTTCACCCACACAAGGAGACCAAGAGCCTCTCAGGGCAAAGCCAGTGGCTGGCATCAGCTTGAAGAGGTGTATTCCTTCCCCCTTCATCACAGGGAGTGGGTGGTAAACTGGAGAGCTTGGAGACAGGAAGTGGAGGTGGCCTGAAGTCACTGGGACATGGAGATTGTGCCCGTTCTGAATAAGTCCCTCTCTGAGTCATGGGTTGAGGCATCAGATAAAACAATGGAGCTTTTAAGATGCTTCCAGCTGGGGGATACCTTCTCTCACCATCTTTGACCTTCCTGGCTGCCCCCTCACCAGCCACCAATGCCACCCGTGAGTGTGGTCCAAGCAGAGGGAACAGCAGGTGCAGCCTCTGCATTCTGGAACAGCAAGGGTTTACTCACAGGGGAAGGGGGGTCAGCAAGGGGAGAGGGTGAAGACTGTGATTCAGGCCTGGCCCAGAACTGAAGACAGGGTGAGAGCTTAGTACAAACGAAGCATGGGACCCTTCTGCAGGAACCAGGGCCAGATGGAGACCTCTGGTGAAAGACAACACACAGTCACCTTTCCTCTGGGAACTCGGCTCTGACTTCAGAGTGGATGAGGTGACAGAGAAACTATGCCTTGAGAACAGAAGGCACCCCTGAAAAGTCACTTTCCTCATCACCTCTTCCTGCTTTCCTCCCTCTTCCCATGGAGCTCTCGTCCTCAGTCCCGTGAGTGATTTTCTCACCCATCTGTTTGACCAAGATCGGTGATGTGGGGGATGTGCTCCTTGCTTAGAGAAAGTGATTGGCTGATGTGCAGCTGGGTTCACAGCCTGCCTGTCCCACCCTCAGGGGCACTGTGCACATCTATCAGTAGATACCTGAAGGTATTAGTTACCACTTGAAGAGTGAAGATGTTACTGGCACCATGTTGACCGAGACCAAGGTTTTGCTGATATCTATAAGACTCAGTGGCTCCCTGTCAACACTGTGGCTTGTTGTGCATACTGCAAAACAGGGGCACACTGAGTCAGGGTGTGGAAGGGGAGGCAACATCTGAGAAGCATCTTCAACGAGTCAGCAGGCCTAGGTAATAAGCTGGACATGGATGGGGGAAGAATAAGGAAGAACCTGAGTATCACCTAAGGAAGACATGGTGTCATAGCTCTGGATACTGGAGACAGAGAAACGTCTTTACCCTGGGAGATGTGAGCAAACATCTCTTTGTCTCAGCTAGGGCACCAACAACCAAAGAAAATATTCCACCCAAGTGCAGCTTAAGGAACCAATTGATTTGGTTGTGGCTACTCACGTGACTCCTTCCCATGACTCTATCCATCATGACTCTGTCCAATGAGGGAGGGGGAGGGGCCCAGTGAGGGAGGAGCACCTATGGGAGTGCTGCTGGGGGGCTCCTCACAGAATTATGAGCAAGAGGCCGCCTTTGGAATATGGGCCAGGAGCTAGTCACAGAATTATGGACAAAAGATTGCCCACAAGAGTGTGAGTAAGGGGTTACTCATAGAAATATCATTTATGAGTATCCATGCCACTAAAGGAAGGAGCCCCACCCCCACCCCACTCCAGCAACTGTTAAAGGCTGACAAAGCCTCAGAGATGGGATTGCCTCTCTTGCTCAGCCTCCTGAACCTTCCCATCTCCTCAGGAAAGCCAGTCTTGAGAGGGTCTCCTGGGTAATCATAGCTGCCCTGGCTTCATGGTGGTAGCATTCTCTTCATGCCTACAGGACAGGGTTCCACAATGCAGGGGAGGGGACAAGCAGTCCCACGTGGGACTTGCTGAAAGCGAGGCTCTCAGCTGCCAGCAGTTTCCTGGGCCTATGCACAGAATCTCTGGGGACCCAGTAGTCCTCCTGGGCTTCCTGGGCCCAGAAGTCCCAGCCCTCCAGATTCCCTGTGGACCAGACAACCTTCCCCAGAGCCAGAGTTCCCTTGGTGATGGTGGCAGAGATACAGAAGCTGCCCTCCCCTCCACTCCCTCTGCCACCGGGAGCTGCTCAGCCTCTGTACTCATTAAACATCTGCTCCAAGCCACAATTTACTAAATTGCCTCACACTCTAACTTCTGGCAGGAATCGAACTGATTTCTCAACTTGAGGGCCAGACCTTCCCCCAAACAGCCACAGCTTCCTGATGTCTTTAGTCTTCCACCAAAAGTCACCGTCCCCACAACACTCCGGGGACAAGGAGAAAGGCTGGGTCAGGAACCCAGGTGAGGACTCTGCCTTGCTGGGACAAGAAGCCTCTGGGTAAGTTCCTGGATGAACTTGTAATCAATTGTCCCCACAAAAAGACTAGAGGATGATATGAATAAGTAATCAGATGGAAAGGCATGCCAAATTGGGTTTAATCAGGAGCTAAAATGGGTGAAGCAGGAAACAAGTTTCCACGAGGGTGGGAGACGAGGCTGCTCTCCTCAAACAACCTCACAAAAGAGGGGCCTGGTGTTTCTCAAAGCAGGGTCTGCATGCCTCAGACTCCTGCAGAAATACTGGGGGGGGGGGCTTATTGGGGCTGTGGATTCTTGATATCTCTAAACATGCGTGTCTGTCTGAAGGTACTGGAATCAGAACCATTTAAATCCAGCTGACCAGGTGTGTGATGCCCATAATCAGCTGACACAATGCTCAGATTTGCTTTCCACTTCAGCATGGGAAAGCCTGGCAGGACCGGGGCTAAGAAATGGCTCAGTATGTGGAATGCTTGTCATGAGGACTTGAATATGCTATCACAAGAACCCCAGCCAAAAACCCCGGGCTTGGCAGCATGCATCTCTAACCCTGGTGCCTGAGAGACAGACGTGGGAAGATCCCTAGAGCTCACTGGCCAGCCAACCTCACTGAATCAGTAAGCTCTAGTTTCAGTGAGAGACCCTGTCTCAAAAAATACAATGGAGAGTGTAGCACAATTAATAAAACCCCAGAGATAGATATTGGGATTCAACCTGAAGATCAGAAAAGCAAAGCAAGGCTCTTACCTCTACCACAGACTGAAATGGTGATCCTGCCTCCAGGAATCTCAGAATGAGACTGCGAGCTGTCTCCTCCCATCTTATATTTCTCTCTAATGCTGGGATTAAAGGCATGCATCAATACTGCCCGGCTTTTATGGAGAACTAATGTGGCTACTGGGATTAAAGGTGTATGCCATCACTGCCTGGTCTGTATGGTTGACCAATGTAGCTGTTTTACTCTCTGATCTTCAGGCAAGCTTTATCTGATAAAATACAAATCAAATATCACCACAGGACAGTAACTGTCTTAGTTACCTTTACTGCCAACCCGACCTAGCCTGGAGTCACCTGAGAAAGAAATTCTCAGCTGAGGCCTTGCCCAATTGAACACTGGCCTGTGAGTGTGTCTGTGGGGGGTTGTCTTGATTGATGATTAATTGGTGTAGGAGGGCCCAGCCCACTTTGAATACCACCCCTAGGTTGGTCCTGAGCTGAATAAGAAAGCTAGTTTATCATGAGTTCTTCCATCGGAATCCAGCAAACAGAGTTCCTTCATGGTTTCTGCCTCACGTTCTTGACTGAGTTACTGCCCTGACTTCCCTCAGTGATAGATTGTGACTTGAAAGTACAAGAGAAATAAATCCCTCCTTCCCCTAAGTTGTTTTTGACCAGAGTGTTTTATCATAACAACAGAAAGGAAATTAGAGAAAGACACTCAACAATGACCTCTAGCCCCCATAGGCATGTACACACATGCACCCCCTCAATCACACAAGCGCTCATGCACACACACACACTGCCCCAAAAGACTGACTATGTACACTCAAGTTCCACATTGCTATATGTTGTTCAATGGCACCCACATTGGGCCACTTGCTAACCTGACTGCTATTTGGACATCCTAACCCACTGCTCTTGCTGTCAGGTGCCTACTCCCTTCTGTTCATCTCCACATCCTCACTCCCAAGATGCCTTGATGACCACCTCCAACCTACGGATCAGCCAGGGACCTCTGTGTTCCTACAGCCCTACACTCCTGTGCAGTATCACATTTGGTGACACAAGTATATCCATGGAACTATCCCAACTCCCTTGCTCAGCATCCCAGATAGCCCTCAGTAGCAGATGCACCTCCAAATGAGCAGCTGGATGCTGCAGATGCAGCTCAAAGGTAGAGTACTTCCTAAGCATGTGTGAGGCCATGCATTCAATCCTACCATCCCTCAAAACAAAAGAAAAATTAGTTGCTTGGTGCAGCCCTGAAATAGAGAAAGGATGCCAGAGACGGGGAAGACTCTGCTCTAATCCCTTAGGGACTCTCAGTCTCTCTTTTTAAAGTATTATTATTATCATTATTATTATACATCTGCATCACATCAGAAGAGGGCACAAGATCTCATTACAGATGGCTGTGAGCCACCATGTAGTTGCTGGGAATTGAACTCAGGACCTCTGGAAGAGCAGTCAGTGCTCTTAACCTCTGAGCCATCTCTCCAGCCCTAAAATCTCAGTCTCTGGATTCTTGGAAGTCCCCCAATTCCATTTTTAGCCCAGACAGCACACAGCTGGTTAGCTTAGAACACACTATATAGATCATGTTTTTGACCATGGGGAGATTCTCCTGCCCCTACCTATCCAGTGCTGGGCTTTAAGAATTCTTTTTGCCAATCCATAATACAGAACATCTAAGAGACACCCCTCATCTTTCTAAAATGGCAATGACTTGGATGGGGCATGGGTGGAAGAAAGGGTTGACAGCTGAGAAACACAAGAAGTACGATCAATCCTTCCAAGAAGATCCTCCTGTGTGAGACATGCTGAGAACTGACACCTCCACTGGGTTTAACCAGTCACCAACCATTCTTGCTTCCCAGTGAATGGAGTCCCCTGAAACTAGCTTAGCTGGCAGCACTGAATCAGCCTGGGCAACTTCATAACAGAAAGCACAAGCTTGCTACCTTCTTCCTTAGTCACAGACATGCCGTCCTTGAGCTAGTCAGTTACCAGACATCAGTTTAAGCCCTGCTTTAAAAAGACCCTAGAATGGGTTTCACCCAAGAACTCCTGAATCCTCTACCTAGCACCTATAGGTCTGTGGACGTACCAAAACTGAATGTGAAATTGCTGCCTTACCACCTATGGGGGTGTTCTCGCCATCTTCCAGTTGATTTATTCCCAGAAGGGATTGACCTGCTGCTGGAAAACATCCTATGCAGGAGTTTGTACAGCAGAGGGCTGACCAATGTGACCAGGGTTTCACTTACCCCACAGTGGCACATCCTTTCTTGCTGTGGACCAACCTCCTAGAGAGCTGGGGGTGTGGGAAGGTCAGGATCATCTCTCATTCTTGTTCTCTCTCGTTATACATCATGAATGCCAGCGTATGTCTCGTTACTAATGCCATGATGCTACAGCAAGGAAGCCATGGGTGATTTTTATTGTTTACATTTCCCATGGCTATGACAAAATACCAACAAGAAGCAACCTAATGAAGGAAGGAGAAAGAGAAGGATGAAAGGAGGGGGAAGGAGGGAGGGCGGGAGGCCAGTGCCGCTGGAGTGGGCTGGGAGATGGCGAGGAACTTGAATCAGCATGAACTACAGGAGGAGCAGTGAGGCAGAGCGAGCATATGGCCGCGGAGCGGATGAGGACATCTTTCACACTGCAGGGCAGGTGTGCAGAAGAGTATCACCGGGCACTGACCAGGCTCATGACCATCCATCCCAGTGGCCTCCTCTCTGCAGGAATCTCACCTCCCAAAGCATATGTACAGCTCCTGACACCATGCCAAGCGAACTGTACATTACCACGATGGCTGGGACAACTCCCCACCCTCCCAATGTCACCCCTACACCCCAGAGTAAAGGGCCTTAGACACTTTTCTTCAGCTGCTGGTCTCATGAGCACTGAGCTTACATTAAGTCGTGTTCATTTCTAGACTTAAACAGGAAAAAGAAAAGAGTCAAGGAGCTGACGAGTAGAAATCGAGTGTATTCTCAACGCTTTCAGGTGCCTGTTACACATCCTCGGAGCATGATGCTTCCAACACTGTCACAGTATACAGCAAGGATCAATAGTGCGGACAGTGAAGGCTTCGTGGACTCCACCAGGGACTGAGTAAATTGCCTCCAGTCCAGTGCTGCATGGAACCAAAGATAGCAGATTCCAAACCATGCCAAGGGCCCAGTCCTGAATCAACCTGACCCATGACATGGGAGCTAGACAGTTCCAGTCCAAGGCAAAGGCCACCGTGATGCTTAGAAAACGACAGTGAAGGGAGGACCATTTGAATATGTCAAGCAAAAGTGGAATCAGGTGTAGTACTGTAAACGTCCTCAGTGCATGAGGAACCAGAGCAAACAGCAAGATTGCCATGAGTCCCAGCCCAGGCTTCCAGAATGACAATCTGTCTCAAAACCAAACAACAGCAACAAAACCAAACAAAGAAAAACCCCAAATAAAAGAAGAATAAAAGAAAAGTGGGGAAGAGGAGGAAAATGAAGAGGAGGAAGAGGAGGAGGAAGGGGAGAGGAAGGAAGTCAAAGAACAGAAGAAGGAAGAGACGGAGGAGGAAGAGAGCGATGAGGAAAGGACAACTAGGAGCGGAGTGGAGGAGAATGACAGGGAGAACTGTAAACAAGAGCTAGGCAGAGCCGCAGCCACACCTCTGCTCCAGAGACTGGCAAGAGCCTTGCTATCATCTAAGGGACAAAAAGTCTTTTATTCTGCTTCCTCCCCCCCTTGAACAACTGAGAGGTTTTCCAAAAGGTTCCAGCTTCCCTTTGATTCAGAGCCGCTGTCGATGGTGTTCAGAGGCCTTAGGGGTAACAGGTGCATTTCAAATGCGTGGAAATCACAAATAAATTGGATCCAGGATTTACAGCATTAGCGAAGCCTTTGTTCCCTGGCATTGATGCCTGGCTTGTGGACAGTGGATCTGAATATCCCCCAGGAGCCCGCGGAGATGGGGCAGGGGAAGCTGTTGAAGGGAGGAAGAGGTGGAGTGATGGACGGGAGCAGACGGAAACCCAGGTCCTTATATGCACTTTACTGCACATGTTTCAAGCGCTTCTTCCGAAATAAGATCCTCTCATCTCCCACCCTCATTCAAGTCATCCCACCCCTCTCCCAGATACTTCAGTAGCATCCTGAAGGTTCACCTCGCATTGTCCCCTTCAGTCCCTTCTTCTCGTGCCCATGAAGACTGTCTTTTCAAAACATATAGCTCGTCCTGTGGCTCCTTCTGTGAAATATTTGACAGCTTCCTGTAGCATTTAGAGTCCTTCTGGAATGGTCATGTCCTACAAGTCTCTGCAGGGATTGTCCTTGCCTTGTGTTCTTCAGTGTGCCCCTAAGTGTGCTGTGTGGCAGGCAGCCCCTTAGAGTGGTGCCTACTTCATGGTGTGGGAATCTTTGTAGAGTTTACTGCCCTTGAGTGGGCACTGCCCCTAAGAACTGTGTGTAACCATGGTGACAGGGCCTCTTAGAGAATCCTTACCTCACATACAACCTCATATCTAAAAGCAAGGGGGGTGGCACTTGAGGAACGACAACCGAGACTGGCCTTGGACTCCACATACATCTGCACACACGTGCACACCCACCCTCCTCACACAAACATGTACGTACACAGGATCACACTTACAGTTAATAAAAGGCAGCTCTAAGCCATCTGTAACCCCTCAGTACAGTCTGAGGCACCCAGATATCTACCAGTGACAAAGTCACGGATTTTACCAACCCCGTTGTGGTCTGGGTCAAAGGCATACTCAAGGGACAGAGCAGATTTCAACTATAGTTGAGTCAAGTTTCAGAGAGAAGAAGGAAACAATGATGAGAGGCAGCGTAGAGGACATGGCTTTCCATTTGGGATGATGGAAAGTTCCAGAACTAGAGGGTGGCAATGGTTACACAATTTTGTGAAGGTATTTGGTGCCTGATTGACCATATTGACCAGGAAATCAGTTCATCTACGAAATCCCACATTTTGATGCTTGTTGTCTGTTTTTGTTTCTAAGTTTTATTTTATTCATGTATGGATGCTTCATTTGCATGTGTCTATGTACTGCATGCTTGCAATGCCCATGGATGCCTGAAGATCGCATCAGATTCTTCAGGAACTAGAATTACAGATGTTTGTTAGTGGCCATGTGGGTATGGGGAATCAAACCTGGTCCTCTAGAAGGGTAGCCAGTGCTCCCAACTGCCATGTGTCTCTCCAGTCCTGCCAAGCTATTTCTACCATGAAAAAAATTACATCCTCCAACCAGAGATGATGATGCATGTTTTCTCACGCATGTTCATGGACCCCCCCCCAGACTTTGTACATGAATTCTAGGTAAAGACCCCAGTAAGTGGTCTAGAATGTTCTAGATGTTTCTTTCCAGGCTATGTCACATGACTTCAAATCTGCTCTGAAACCTGCTATGATCCCAGGAAACACACTTGCAGAAGGGTAAGGTGGGAGGGAGGAGCACTGCAGCAACTCTGGTATGGAAAAAGTGGGAGAATCTCCACAACTGGGAACCTTGATCTCATTCATTCCTGTCCCACTGATGACTTTCATCTTCATATTGTATTAGGGCGCTCATTAGTTAAGGGGTACCTGCAATATCCCACAGCCAATGTCAGGAAGGATGGGACTTGAACTTGGGAAGCTGACCCTAGAGACTACATACTCTACCACATCAGAAAGTCTCCCACTCCTTCCCAGTTGGACTTTCTAGCTATAAGATGCCATCCATGACTAGGATCTCTTACCTTTTTGTTAATGCAAGGATTTAACCTTCAATGAGGAAACAAGGAGATGATGATCACACCAAGACCTTGTATGCACATTCTGGGATGGACCATGGACCTCTGCCACTAGCCTCTCCTGGAGGAGTATCTGAAATGATCCAACCTCAGACTCCATTGGTTACCAAGGGTCTCTCTGAGCATCACCAGGTCTCCGTGCTACCTGCTGTATGGCCTTTCTAAGACCTCCAAAGCCACCAGATTCAAAGTGGACACGATCTCAAGCAGAAAACAACATCTGAGCCCACAGGCTGGCAAGATAGAGGCCTCAGATGCCCTGGGAAGGCTGGGTGCCTAATTGTGGAACTCAATTTTGTTTTCATAGGAATCAATTCAGAGGGATTTTCATTTTCAATTATTCAACAACATCCAATTTTCCCTCTACACCTCAGCCAGACTGGAGGAGAGAAATTGCATATGTCAATCACGCTGGCAATCCGCTGGCCAGCCTGAGGTCACCCTGCAGCCCCTCGCACTGAGGAGCTATGACTGGAGTGTGGGAGGCACTGTGACAAATGGACACACCACATAGCCTTTGACCTGGACTCTGAGATACTGCCTGTCCCTTGTCCTCATGTCAAGACAGGAAACAGATTATCTACATGCCAATGAGAACAGCACACTCGGGAAGGC
This sequence comes from Microtus pennsylvanicus, assembly GCF_037038515.1. NCBI lineage: Eukaryota > Metazoa > Chordata > Mammalia > Rodentia > Cricetidae > Microtus > Microtus pennsylvanicus. Next base: position 94,379,305 of record NC_134589.1, on the reverse strand, counting down.
CTGAGAAACAGGCTCTCCCCTCCTCATCAGCACCACAAAGGGTCCTTCCCAGGCCCCCACAATCCATAAGAATGTAGTTGTCAGGCAAATCTAGGTCAGACTCCTGCAGCTCTTCCTCCTGTCTCCAGGACACCAAGAAACTTGCCTTAGTCATTCTGTGTGAGACAGGGTCTCATTGCAGCCCAGGCTGGCTCCAAACTTGCAAGGTAGGTAGATAATCTTGAACTTTTGATCCCCTGCTTTCACCTCCCTAGAGAAGGTGCTAGCATTACAGGTGTGTGTCACCGTGATCGGTTTGATGGGGTGCCAGAAACTGCACTGTGGGTCTCTGACATGCTAGACGAGCATCCAGCCCCTGGTTTTAAAATCCTGGTTTTAAAAAGCACAAGCTCAGGAATGGAACCATGCTGGACAGCACCTGTGTCTGCGAATATTGCATTGAGTACTTGACGTTGGTGATTAGGAAGATCTCACGCTAGGACGCCATTCATGCCTAGTTTGCATGTCTATGTCTTCCTCCAAAGTTCCCACTGAAAATTAATCCCTAGTGCACAAGCACTGGGAGACTCAGCAGCTAGGATGAGAGCCTTAAAGAGAAACAGGCATCATAGTGAAGCCTGTTTATCCCAGCTACTTGGGAGGCTGTGGCAGGAAGACCGAAAGTCTAATGTCTGCCTATGCTACTGTGTGAGTTCAAGACCAGCCTGAATAGCTTAGTGAGACCCTGTCTCAAAATGCAAATGAAGAGGGCTGAGGACCCAGCTCTGTGAAAGAGCAGCCGCCTAGCCTGTGAGAGACCCTGGATTCTGCTCTCTGGTACTAAAGAAAAAAGAAAATGGCTGGAAGGAAGTAGCTGGTGCTCCTTATTTTTCTGCCCTCTCTGTGAAGATGCAGACAGGAGCAGGGCCTCAGAAAAGAGACACAGAGGCCTTCAGCAGACCCAAACCTATTGCTGCCTTAATCATCAACTTCTAGGCCTTCAGAAAGGCAGGGAAATAAATATATGCTTATAAGTTCTTTTTGTAAATCACCAGATCGTAGGCATTTTGTCCTAGCAACTGAAACTATGCTTAAAAGAAGACAGTAGCTAGGGGGAAATGATAGGTAGTGGCATCTCTTGTCTGGACAGCAATGAGAGTCATACAAGTGGGTGCAACTTCAGACATGGTGAGAGTTCCCCAATATCCATCTACCTCCTGTTCCAAGTGGGAACAGAACTGACCATTGGGTGGACACCATTCTTTTCTCTGTTTACTCTGGTGTCGCTCTGCATCGCTCTGGGGGATTCAGTGTTTCCTGCTAAGTCTCACAATTTAAAGATTAAAAACAAAAGTGTCAGGGCCCCAATTTAAAGGTGAAAAACCTGGGAACAAAAGGGTAAATGGTTTGCCTGAGGTCTCTCTCCCAGATAGCGAGGAGGTGGGGATTATCTACCCTGGGAATCCTCTAGAAAACACATTTTTACCATTGGATCATACTGTCTCCACTCACCCCACCACCGTCACCAAATGTGGACTGAATGAGAACGATCCGGCTGCCAGAGTAGAGGGTTCTTTCTGGCTGCAGGGAGACAGGGCACTAATGGGAAATCCCCTCACCCCAGGTGTTGTGGAAGGTGCCCACGTTGGCTGTGGCCTGATCTCTGGTATCTGGGGTACCTTCCACTCTATCTCTCAGTCAGAAGAAGAGAAAAGGGACACAGGCTGCAACAAGGAGCCACTGTTCACTCTGAGAGAAGAGTATGGTCCCAGGGGAAAGAAGGCTGGAGAGACCCCTGTGGGATGAGATGCTCCAAGTGGGAGCATCTGTGGGAGGCAGGTGTCAGCAGCAAGAGGGCAGGAAAACAGACTCTTGAGGGTAACCAGTCAGGGTCCTTGTTAGCCCCAGATGGGAGGTGGTCTCACAAACGGGTACCATTCATGAGGCCCACTTTCAGCATTTAGACCACTGGGAAAAGTGTCAGTCAGGAAGGGAACAGCATTATCCAAGCCTGGAGATCAAGGCTTTCTATGATTAAGAAATTGCTGTCAAGGCCAGGGCTGAATCCAGACCAGCTTATTTAACTGTCTGATCCACTTAAACCCTCGTGAAGCAAGAGAGTGAGGAAGACAGACAGGACCGCTGTGTTAGCTGAGACTCCGACAGAGTCACACCGCAGTAATTCAGGACACTCCTGGACACTTTCACACAAACAAACAAACAAACAATAACAAAGCCCCTCATTTCCAGAAGCTTCTGAAAGCTGACCGGCAAGAGGGGCTGGGAAACAAATTAACTAAGTGATGAGAAGTGTGGCCGGCTGGCTGGCTTGCTTGCTGCCGGCGGGTGCCGCTGGGGGAAACAGTCACCATGGTTCGTCACCAGTCAGGGGCCAGTGAGTGAGCCTGCCTCATCCTATCTCCTCTTGATGTCCTCTGCTCCTAATTCCTCCTCAGACTCTCATCCCACATGGTCAGGTTTCTTTAGCCAACACCACTACGCTGGAAGGCACGCAGAGCACCAGGACAGAGATGAGCGAGAGGGGAAATGGGACCTCAGAATTTAGTTGCTGTTTGAGACTGAACTATTGCAAATGGGATTGATAGACACCTTTATTCCTAGAGGTAATGGAGAGAGTCAACATGAAAAAGAGGTTCCAGGCAAAGGTACAGGATTCCAAAGTTGGGTTTGTCGTCCCTCCAGGCCAGACCTCCCAGCCTGAAGGAGGATGGGGCTTAGAACAAACAGGCAGATATGGCAGCTCCTACCTGCAATCCCAGTCCTCCATAGCCTGAAACAAGTTCCAGGACAGCCCGGGCTATGGAGCATGACCCTGTCTAAAACCTAAAAAGTAAACAAACATAACAAAACAAAACAAAAGCCTGAAATCCCAGCCAGTAAATTGCTTAGCAAGCAAGCAGAGAACCTGAGCTGGATCTCTTGAACCTACATATAAAATCTAGTGTGGTATCTAGTCCTCCCTGCATAGGAAACTGAAGCAGGAGGATGGCTGGTGTCTTATGGCTAGCAAGCCCAGCTACTTCAGTAAGAGACCCTGTCTCAAAAAATAAAATAGCTAGAACCTATGGGAATGCCATGATCCTCAAAGGTGCCCTCTGACCTTGATATATATCAACATGTGTGTACCTGCACACGCACGCGCGAGCACACACACACACACACACACACACACACACACACACACACAAATGAATTTTTTCAGCGATGTGACATTACATGATTAGAGAGGTGACCTTCTCTGGTGGAGGTGAATGAGGAAGAATGGAAAGGAGGGCAAATGTCAGCTGCTTGCCACAGGAGGTATTTGGTGGTCATTTTTCCATCTCCAGACCCTGACTGGGTCACCTAGAGAAAATGTCCCAAAAATACATGTTTCAAAAAGCCACATCTAAATCTTACAAGATAAGCAATCAGTTACCAGCAGACACAGCAGGGGAACGAGAGCAGGTGGGGCCGCAGGCTGGGCAAAGGTCCAAAGCCATGACTGATGGGAAATGCCAACTAGTTCAGCCTTGAGGTCACATGAAGCCTCTGAAGGGTGATTGACAGAAGACAAGACTCTAGGCAAAGGGAACCAGATTGTGGAAGAGCCGGATGTCTGAGGAAGGACTCGGCTCTGCATCAGTTGGGGACAGAGGAGCCACTGCAGGGCTCAGACAGAGAAGTCCCCAGTCTTGTGCTTCCGAGAGATGCCTCTTGGGCAGAGGGAGAACATGGCTGGAATCAGAAATGACACATAGGGAGATGATGCTAAAGTCCTACCTGGAATACCCTTGCTCACTCCGAAATTCAGGTTGAAAACCTAACCTCCAAATTGATAGTATTTATTTTATTTAACTTTTACAATTTGTGTCTATGTGAGTATGTGTGGGTTTGTGCTCATGAGTGTGTAAAAATGTCTGTGTAGATACGTGTGTACTCGCATGAGGAGCCCAGAGGTTAGCGTCAAGTGTCTTCCTCTATTGCTTCTACTTTATTATTATGAGACAGGATCTTTCATTGAACTTGGAGTTCACCAATTGGCTGGACTGGCTGCCCAGCACTGTGGCCACAGACACATGTGGCCACGCCTAGCTTTTAAGTGGGTGCTTGGAAACCAAACTCACTCCTCATGTTTGCACAGCAGGTTCTTTTTTTAAATTTATTTATTTATTAAAGATTTCTGCCTCCTCCCCGCCACCGCCTCCCATTTCCCTCCCCCTCCCCCCGATCAAGTCCCCCTCCCTCATCAGCTCGAAGAGCAATCAGGGTTCCCTGACCTAGCTGGCCTGGGTCTGAAAAAGCATGGGATAAAACCGGACTTGCTGAACATAGCGGACAATGAGGACTACTGAGAACTCAAGAACAATGGCAATGGGTTTCTGATCCTACTGCACGTACTGGCTTTGGGGGAGCCTAGGCAGTTTGGATGCTCACCTTACTAGACCAGCACAGCAGGTTCTTTAGCTACTGAGCCAGCTCCCAAAATAATGTCAAGAGTTGTAGTATGACAGTTAACCATTACCATCAACTTGATTTGATTGAGCGCCCCCTAGAGGATTGCTGAAGCACATTCTTAGGTATGTAAGGGGAGTTCAACTATGGAATCAGAACCTAACTGGGTGCAAGTGGCAACAACCCATTAGTTAGAGACCCAGATGGAGAAAGGAGTTAAAAAGACAGCAGGCACAGACAAATAAACAAAAACGAAAGCAAGAACCATCCCTTTAGGAAGTGGCACTCACAGCTCGTGCCTTTCTTCCTAAACTCCCAGCCTCCAGAACTGCAAGAAACAGGTTTCTGTTGTGCACCAACACCCAGCCTATGGTGTTTTGCTACAGCACCGCATGAAGACAGAAAGAGAAGCAAGCAGCAAAGGGGATGTAGAACAGGAAGTACAGCAGGGATGGAATGCAGAAGGGTCCGAAGGATTTAGAGACAACACTGGGAGAATCTGTCGATTTACCAGCAGTGAGGGAATGAGAAGAGCCGAGGATGAGGAACGGAGAAGTCACAGACTGAGGCTGGGAGACATGAGAGGTGTATTTCTTCTTTACACTCCTGAGAGTGAGTCAAATGCAGGAGCTAAGGGAAGGTGTGACATTTAAGATACTTTTAGCAATGGGCAGTGGTGGCTGCCTCTACTTCTAATCTCAGGCCAAGCCCCTTTCCTTGTCCTTCATGGTCAGGATGTTTCCTTTTCTTCCACCATACCAAAAGCTCTTGGAAAATCTTAGTCCTCCGCCAGGGAGATAACTCAGTGGGTAAAGCCCTTGCTTTGCAAACAGAACATCCTGAGTTCAATTCTCAGGGTGCATGCAGTAAAAAGCTAGTATGGTTGTACATGCTTGTAATTCCCATACTGAGGAGGCAGAACCAGGCATATCCCTGGGACTCAATGGCCAGAGCCAACACAGCCCACTTGCCAAGTTCCAGGTGAAGTAGATCCTAGCTCACAAGAAGCAAGGCACAAGGCATTCTCGAAGAGGACACCTGAGGCTGCCCTCTGACCTTCACGTGTGCACACACGTGCATATGCACAACACATACACATAAACATATACATGCATCAGAATGCATATGCATACACAGATACACAAAGTGGGAATACAAGCAAGCGAGTTGGCCTGAGCTGAATCCAAGATGGAATTTTGTGTCTGTCTTGTGGGGCTTACTAGCAGGTGGGTGTTTGTTTACACAGGAGGAGCAGAGAAAGGAGAAAATGTGTCTCCTTGGAGCCTCAAGGAAAAGAACATGTAGAGGTTAGAATCCCTCTCTCTATTTGGCTGTAGGAATGCGGAGCTACTGAGGAAGGGACATCTGAAGGGAGGTGCAGGGGATGTAGGAAGTTGGGATTCGGGTGGCATGACTTTGGAGCCAGGCAATGCCTTGGTGAGGAGGAAGGAGGGCTGTGTCTTTTCTAGAGAGAAAATGCCAGTTCTGCCAGAAAGACTGTGAAGCACCTGGGAGACGTTTGTAACCTGTCTAAAATCAGACATCGTGGATAGACTCGGTGGGGGGCGGGGTGCTGGAGAAACCATTCAGCGGGTGCTTCCTGCTCACCATCACCTTCTACTCCACATTCAGTACCCCCATTCGGGAGACCTGATCCCCTCTTCTGACCTCTGCGATCGCCTGCTCTGTACACAGAGACACATAAAAACACACAAATAAAACGTGCTCAGCATGAACACCGTAAAGCAAATGCGCCACACATGGGTGTTGCTTAGAGGGGCAAGTGGGAGAGAAAGGGGCCCAGTCTAATGCTTCTGTGCTTCTGGTGTCCCCAAGCAGGGGCAAAGAGACGCACAAAATGGAGATAAATTCAGGAAGCATAGCACCATTAAGAAGCCACCAGGAGTTCACCACCAGTCCTGACTAGCAACTCAGAACCAATGTCATCCTCACCCAAGAGTCCCCACCAGCAGGAATGTTGTTACTTCGATGGGTCCTTTCCTACTGAGAGTGCCTAAGGCCACAATCATAGTTTCTGGGAGATCCAGCTAAGCCCAATAGACCCCAACCGGGTCACATACGCAGGTGATATTTCCACCACTCTGCAGGCTTCAAACATCCAGCAGTCCTGGGCTCTGCCCCCGTCTGAGTTCATTAGTGAACCCCATTGCAAGCTAACGGCAGCACCAATTTCTCTGGGCTCCACAGTTTCCAGAGAATGGATAATAAATGTGTTCGGAAGTGTGGGTTGATTTATTAAAGTGCATTGTATTGCAATGGTTTTACAAGAAGATTAATTTTTAATAAAGAAACCTATTACCTCAGTCTTCGAGGACCTTCACACACCTAAGAAAAATGATTCTTTGCCTCCGTGGAAAGTGCCAGAGCTTGTTTTCCTGGAATAGTTGGCTCTGTTCCTTTCCGCTCCTCCTGAGAGGAAAACAGGCATTCTGAGTGGGGCCTGGCGAAACACAGGGCCTTTTTTGGTCCATTAGTGACTGCATGTCCATTTTTCAGGCTCACATCTGTCACATCAGCTCAAGTTCCTGGTCAGCCAAACTGACCCTATTCTAACCATGAAATGTGTTAGGGGCCAGACCCTCGAGTACCCATGTATTGGCCAAGTATGATCCCCTGAAGCCACCAAAAGGGTCTTGCTTGACACGTGGAAGGGGGTTTGAAAGAGACACCCCTGTGAGTCAGACATCGGTGGGTCATGCAGGAAGATAGTGAAAGAGGTAAAAGGGGCGGCTCACTGGGTGAAGCCTTTTCCTTACACACATGAGAAGCATAGTTCCATCCTTCAGAAACCCATGTTTAAAAACATCCAGGCATGGTGCTATGCACTTGCGATCCCATCACCAAGAAGATAGAAACAGGCTGACCCCTAGGGCTTGCTGTCCAGCCTAGTTCATTTGGTGATTTCTAGGTCAGTGGGGGAGTCTACCTCAAAAGAAAAGATGGATAATTTCTACAGAATCATATCAGTCCTCTGAGCCTGGATCACCTCTCCTGTGCAATGGGCTTATTGGAATTTGCAGGTGGAGCAGACTTAACTAACTGAAGGAAGCCATCAGCTCAGCACCTGGCCTGTGCTTTCTAAGGTCACTGCCACTGGAGGTACCATGAAGAAGAGAGACTCACAGGATTGTCGTCCCTGTGACTCAGGAGGCTGAGGAAGGGGGCTGCCACGTTCAAGATCCACCTGATTCAAGGCCAGCCTGGACAAGCCACTTAGACTCTGTCTCAAAACTTAAAGAAATGTAGTGGGCAAGGACTGAGGATGTAACTCATTGATAGAGCATTTTCCCAGGGTGTGGTGGGCCTTGGGACCAGTACCCAGTACTTCAAATACAATAGTAGCACTAGGAATGGTGGTGGTGGTGGTGGAGGTGGTGGTGGTGGAGGTGGTGGTGGTGGAGGTGGTGGTGGTGGTGGTGGTGGTGGTGGTGGTGGTGGTGGTGGTGGTGGAGGTGGTGGTGGTGGTGGTGGTGGTGGTGGAGGTGGTGGTGGTGGGGGTGGGGGTGGTGGTGGTGGTGGTGGTGGTGGTGGAGGTGGTGGTGGTGGTGGAGGTGGTGGTGGTGGTGGAGGTGGTGGTGGTGGTGGTGGTGGTGGTGGTGGTGGTGGTGGAGTTGGTGGTGATGGTGGTAGTGGTAGAGGTGGTGGTGATGGTGGTAGTGGTGGTGGAGGTGGTGGTGGAGGTGGTGGTGGTGGTGGTGGTGGTGGTGGTGGTGGTGGTGGTGGTGCTGGTGCTGGTGCTGGTGGTGGTGGTGGAGGTGGTGGTGGTGGTGGTGGTGGTGGTGGTGGTGGTGGTGGTGGTGGAGGTGGTGGTAGTGAATCTGGTGGTGGTGCTGGGGGTGGTGATGCTGGGGTGTAGTGCAGGCAAATCTATGGTTTGAGTGGCAAAAATCAGATCTTTATAAAAATTAAAGGTTTTTAGAAAGAATAAAATCCACATGTCTTCTGTGTTAGGAATAGCATTTGAAGAATGGGAGCGTGGCTTGCAGAAGAAATTCAGGGAAGGCTGAGAAAGGACAGAGCATGAACAGGAATAGAGACACAGGTCATAGGAGCAGACCTGGAAGATACCAGTGCTGGAGGACTCTAAGCACAGGAAGAGGCCCTTAAGCAAGAGTAATTACAGTGGTGTTCACTTGGAGACAGAGGGTAGCCATTTAAATTGATAATTGTTATCATAATTATTATTATGGTCATAGCTGCTCAAAAGAACTCACATCTCAGACAACAGAAATGGCTTAAGAAACTAGTGCATGCCAGCCCTCCAGTTTCTCCAGCAATTCTAGGGCTGTGGCCCAGGAAGACAGACAGCTAATTGTCCAGGAAGGATTCAACGAGTCCAGTGTCAGGAATCGAATGTGAAAACTCTCAACAAGACAAGCCTGAAATAACAGCACAGATACTAAATGGCTGCTCATAAATACTAAGCAGGTTATATTTGCAGAAACTGCACCAAGTATTTAACATACTGGCTCACTTAAAACTATAGTATGGACAAATGTTACCACCTGATAAAGGATCCCTCTTCTACAAAAGAGATTTAAAATTCAATAGTAAGGTCTGCCTGATATAGATATTTAATATAAATTAAACCCTGTAGTATGTGATCTAGGGGGGATTTGGCTTCTTTCACTAAGCATAGCGAATTCTGAGCCTATCCATATTACAGCATGGGTTGGCACACCATCACTATATTCATACCTGTGTGCACACGTATGTGTGCACACATGTGAATGTATGTGTGTTTGGGTTCATATGGATGCATATGTATGTGTGTGTACATGTGAATGTATTGTGTTTGGGTTCATATGGATGCATATGTATGTGTGTGTACATGTGAATGTATTGTGTTTGGGTTCATATGGATGCATATACACATGTATGTATGTGTACATGTGAATGTATTGTGTTTGGGTTCATATGGATGCATATGCATATGTATGTGTGTGTACATGTGAATGTATGTGTGTGGGGGTTCATATGGATGCATATGTATGTGTGTGTACATGTGAATGTATGTGGGGGGTTCATACAGATACCTATGCACATGTGTACATGTCCAGGCTTGTGTGCTCACATACATGTAGAAACCAGGGGTCGTTTTCTGGTATTGGTCCTCAGGCACTGCCCATTTTACGCCTTTGAGACAGTACCCTTCCCTGGTGTGGGGCCCAGCAAAAAGACTATAGTGGCTGGCCAGCGAGCTCCAGGGAGCCACCCACTTTCACTTCTCCAGTGCTGGGATTACAGGGAACTTTTGAGGGTTGAACAAGTCCTAATACCTGTGAGACAATTGCTCTGCTGAATGAGTCATTCCTCAACCCCAATAGTTTATAACACACCATTGTGCGGTTGTGTCATCTAGAAAAAGAAAGCAAATTGGCTACAGGTAAGGACCAGAGGGAGGGGAGTAAAAAAATGAGTAAGTTTTCCCTATAGTCAACATCCCTTAAAAATGTTCTATTGCAGGTAGACATGACTCCTAAAAGCACTGAGAGATCTTGCCTCCTTACTCCTCAGGGTGTGGCCCAGTCCAGCAGTCAGTGATAACACCCAGATGCCTGGCAGAGAGAGGCTCAGAAGCACTGGCCCTGACCCTAAACAACTGACTCATGCTGCCTTCTTGGGTTCTGCATGCTTCCTCTTTGTGTCTGAGAAACATTGATCTGGATTTTAAACTTTCTCTAGACTCCCTCCCTCCTGGAAACCAGGGATCCTAGAACCTTCCCCTTCCCATCCCTCCCCCGTTTCTGGGTATCTTACAGTGATGTGGCAACTGGGAATGAGCTCTGATAACAAGCCTGGTTGTGACTTATTGGCTTCCAGTTGTGTTAATATGTCAGCCATGGCCTAGTTTAATAGTAAGATAAATTAGCCTAGAAAACAAGTTTCACCTTTAGTGGTCAGACCATCAGGGAGGAGCAACAGAAGGGGTTCATTTACAGGTTTCTTTGGTCTCCCTGGGTTACTGTCAAGGAGTGAAATGAATGCTAGGTGGCGAGGTCATGAGAGAGTCAATAAGTCACATGCTTGCTGTGGCTGAGCTCAGATTCCAGAACTAACGCAAAACCTGATGCATATGTAATCCTAGCCCCACAGTCCTAACGGGACATCACAGGTGGAGACAGGATACTCCCTAGAAGCCCATGCACCAGTGAGCCTGGCATACACAGTATCAAACAAGGTGGAAGGTGAGGACCAGCCCCAGAGGTTATCCCCTAACCTCCACACCATTCCATAGCATGCTCTCACCAAAGAATACGCATAGGCACACCCACACACACACAAAGATTTGAAAAAAACAAACAACAACAAAAACACTGGGTGTCTTAGCTTTGTTTCCTGTGCTATGATAAAAATATCCAGACAAAAGCGACTTCGGGGAGAAAGAATTTACCTAAGCTCACAGTTCTAAACAACAGTCCATTATTGCAGGAAAGATAGGATGGTGGACGCCAATCCCACACATGGTCAAGGGCAGAAAGAGGAGGGATGTGTGCATCTTGTCCTCAGCACATTTGCTCCTCTATACAGTGAGGACCCAGACCTTGAAATGACATCAGCCACACGGGGCAGTGCTTCTCCCCTCAGCCTCAGAGACATGGCAACCTGGCCAAGTCAACACCTCGTTCAGTCTTCCCAGGTGACTCTTTATCATGCCGAGTTGACAGCTAAGCTGTTACTTTATGTCCAAGTTAAGTTTCTGTTGCTGCAATAAAACACTGGCAAAAGCAACCTGGAAAGGAAAGGCTTTATTTCAGATTATACTTCATCATCAAGAGAAGGCAGGGCAGGAAGCTAAAAGCAGAAACTGAAGCAGAGCCATGGAGGAGAGCTGCATACTGGCTTGCTTACTCTGTCTGCTTGGCTACCTTCCTCATACACCCCCAGACCACCTGACTAGGGATTGCACTGCCCACAATGGGCTAGGCCTTATTCCGTCAATCAGTGATCAAGAAAATTCCCAGCATATATGGCCACAGGTATGAACATACTTCTTCAATCAAGGTTCCTTCTTCCCAGATGTATCAAGATGACAACCAAAATTAGCCATCACACACTGGCAGAGGGGATCCAGTGGGTTCACTCCCAAGTGGGGCATGAAGATGATGTGGTTTAGATTGTTCCATGGATCCAGAATGGGTGTAAGTACCTTGAATCCATCTTGAACACTCCATGCCAAAGTCTGCATAGTGACCAGGCTTGGCGGAGAGAGAAGCTGGTGCCTACAGGACAGTTCAGGGCTTGCAGGGATGTGTCTTAACAGTCTTTTTGTTTGTTCTTCTGTTCTTTCTTTTTCTGGGGTTCTGCCCTTCTGGGAAAGGCTGGCAGATTAGGAAAGAGGTCAGGAAATATGAAGGCTCCATTGAAGGTTCTCAGAGGACTGAGCTGGGCTAAGTGTATCTGATTTTGCATCCATCTAACACTAACCAGGGGAACAGATTCTGGGATAACATAAGGTCTCTTCAGCATTCAGTTCCATCTTACCCACTGACTGCAGTCCCTGTCCAGGACCCAGATTCTTCATGAATGCCCAGAAATTGACTTTAGTCTCAAGATCTGATTGTTGAATTAATTATTTGACTGTAAAATGAAACAGACCTGTAACTGGCTGTCTTGGTTAAGGTTTCTATTGCTTTGAAGAAATACTATGACCATGGCAACTCTTATAAAGGAAAACATTTCATTGGGGTGGCTTAATTTTCAGAGATTTAGTCCATTATCATCACAGTGAGACCTGGCAGCGTACATGGTGCTGGAGTTGAGATTCCTTACATAATGGCTCAGAGGTAACAGGAAGTGGTCTGCCTCACTGGGTGTGACTTGAGCATGTACGAGACCTCAAAGCCTATCTCCGCGGTGACACACTACCTCCAACAGGACCACATCTCCTGTAGCACCACTCCCTTTGGGGGCCATTTTCTTTTAAATCATTACACTGGCTTAGCTCGCTTCCTGACTAACAATGATGAGCCTCTCTAAAGTTAATGTTGTAATAGCTCCTGCGCTGAAATTTCAGTGCCAGCCTGGGCACTACAGTGAGTTCTAGGCCAGCTCTGTCTTAAAAGGAATAAACTAGAAGGAACCATCTAAGACCCTCTGTCTGTTGTTCTTCTTACCAAGTAAGCATCCAGCAAGAAGTCTACCTAGTTGGCAATGCAACACAGAGACTATGAGAGAATACATTTCCAGTTGCCCATTGCTTGGCCGCAGGGGTTTTGACAGAGCAACACAAAGAAGACTAACAGCGTTTTCAGAGTGAGTGAAGGAAGTATGGGAATGAGGGTACAGAATGGGAGGTCTCCTGGCAAAGTCTGGTGAATCACAGAGTCTACCTGACTTCAGCTTCAAAGACAAATAGGACCAGCCATTCAGTATGTGTCTGTGAAGATGGACACTCCTTAAGCCACATACCACCTCCCTGACAGCTGGCCTTGTGCTGGTATCTGTGTGGACTACATCACTGTGTGTCCCCTGTGTGCAGTGCTTGCCCATCAGCATCTGTCCAACCTGTTGTTGGTCTTAGACTGCCCTTCATGGATATTAATGAGTCCCTCTCCTATTGAGCAGGTCAGAGAGAACAATTGGCTATGAAGCAATGGAAGGAATGTTCTGGGTGTCCTTCTCCATATTACCTCTTTGCTGGAATATCAGCTAGTTATGACTTTATCTTCTCCTAAGTTAACCTTCTACCATGACACCTCGATAACACCTCTAGGTTGAGAGTTCCCGGTCCCTGTCCCTTGGGTCTTAGGAGTGTAGAAAACGCCCCTTAGTACCAGCCTCCACTGCCGCCCCTCTTCTCACTCTCCCTAAACCCTGGGGTCATTACAGCCTCTGGTGAGCTCTTCCCAGTTCTGGCACCAGTCCCATTTATGATGTGGGCTCAGAGCCACCCCAAATCTGACACAGTTGACTCCAACCCTAGGAAGAGGTCTGAACAAGCTCATGCTGGAGGTAGCAGAGCTGAGGTCCAGAATCCAAGTTCCCATATCTCCAGGGCCTCCCACCCATTAACAGGATTCTGAACTAGCAGAGACTAACTCCTATCTGTGGTGTATGCATTGGTGGCAAATAAATGTCTGACAAATGAGTAAGTGTATAATGGATTGAACCCATGTCACCGAACACTGACATACTCCATCCCCAGTAGGGGTGTACCCCAAAGTGCCCAGCTATAGCTCACATAAACCATTGAGGCCTTGGCACTGCCCCAAACTCAAGCCAGGTCCCCTCAAAGGCCTTTGACCAAATGATCTCCCACTTCAATCCCACACCCCCAGAGGGGCTTCTTCACAGTACATGTTCAAAGCGACTCCATTGTCCCTAGACTGGATTTTTCCACCTCAGAACCTCCATTTCTTTGCACTTCATCTACAAATTCTTCCAATATACTTCAGTTTTAGTAGGACTATTAAAAAGCTGTCAGAGAAATGCAGGTAATGGCAAAAACATTTCTCTGGAGCCGTCAGTCCCCCACCTATCCATCAGAGCCGCCTTGCACACCAAGGCGGGCCTCATTTAGAACTTGTCAATTCTGATTATTAATGCCAAGAAAGCACCTCTAAGTACATTTGTCTGGGAGGGGAGCCTGCAGGCCACAAGGGCAGGCAGCTGCCAAGGCAGCAGAAAAAAACCCTGGTGTCCAGGCTGGGCCTGCTGGAAGGTTACCACAATTAATTAGGGTTTGGCTATCACAGCCCCTGAGGAAAAGAAGGCGGACAGAGCAGGTGGGGAAGGGTTTGTCATCCACAAAGGCCAGGCTGCCTCAGTCTGAGTGCAATGCTATTCAGATCTAGTGTCGCAGCAGGCCAACATGTTCGTCTGTCCTTGGAATTATTAGCCTATGGAGTTCTCAGGGACTCTCTCTAAAACCATCCCCAAGGTGGAGATCCTGCCAATGAACAACCAACTCAGTTTGCTGGGTCTATAGCTAAAGTCCTAGCTGGGTCTTCTTGGGTCTGTAACTAAAGCCCTGCTGGCCTTGGGGTCTTAGTAATACTAGTAAATGATCCAGCCATGTGTTAATTCATTTGTACAAACATACAAAATACATATGCACATGTATCCTTTATTATTAATACTTCATCCATCTAAACATTAACCCGCATGTTCTTTCATGTATGAATTCATTCTTCTCTCTTTCATTCATCCATCCATGCATCCATGCATGCAGTCATCCATATGTGGGTGTTTCTCTCTCTCACCTACCCATCTACCTACTATCCGTGTATGCAGTCCTAAATTTGTGGGGATGTCTTCCTCTCTTTCCTACCCGTCCATACACACATCAAACCTCCCCATACATCGAGCCATGTACTCACATGTGTATGAGTGTTTCTTCTCTCAACCATTTAGCCATCCATTATCCGTCCATCCCTGTACCTATTTATGTATGCATGTCTAGTGCACTTTCTCCTTTTCTTATCCACCTATTCCTTCATCAGTTCATCTGTCCACCCTTACAACTATCAATCTATTAATTTATGTAGGAGGGATTTCTTATTCATCCAGCCAGCAAGCCAACCAAGTGCTTATTTGTGGATGTTTCTCTATATATCATCCATCTATCCATCTGTATATACTTTGTCATTTAGGTTTTCATTGGAGGAGGGGCAAGGAAAAAGATAAATAGGAATTGGTAATATGCCCACTCAATTGAATCCTTCCAGCCTATAGGTCCTCGTTAAATGAAATATCTGAGATCCATGTCACCAACTCTGAATTAGTATCTGGCTGCCCACATGAAAACAGATACATTCATCCTGGACATTTCTGAATGGCTTTCCCTTATGGGAAAGTATGTACAAATGTTTATCTACCTATCTGTCTGTTTATATAGATGCAGACATAGATATGGACATAGACAGATCTACATATAGGTTATCTTCAACCCAACCATCTGTCCATATATCAATATATACATTCATTCACTTCTTCACTCAGCGGCATCTACTAAGCACCTGTTCCCTTGCACGCACCAGGCTAGGATCAAAGACTCAGGCCTCAGTCTTCAAGGAGTGCTCTAGAAAGTCAGCTAGCCATGTTGGGATGATGGCTGAAGCCATGACTGCTATGCGAGGCAGGACTTCCCAGGAGAATGCTACAGCCTGAATTTTGAAGAAGAGTAAGTCTGACAAGTACAGAAAGACCTAAGTGGGGATGAACAGAGAAGGCTCTTCCTGACAGGAAGTGTAGCCTTGGAGGCCAATGCAGGCAGACCTAAGAGAAGGACAACGGGGGGGGGGGGTAGGGAAGCTTTTCTGAAGTTTCAAAGCCTTGATCAGAACCACAGACTCATGGAAGCACTGTACAGAGGGACTGAGAGGAGGTGGCACTTCCTACTCAACCTGACATGACCCCACTGCATAAAGATGTCACTCTCAGTTCTGTAGGAGCCCGCGGCCCATCAGCAGAACCCTATCACTTTATTAATCCCACTTCGTTTCATCAGAGAGTTCATGGATGCCCAGCAGAGGGGGTTTCAATCAAGAGGGTGATGCCATGCTCCACGTCCACGCTTCCTGTTCATTATTTCCTCGTGAACTGACAATGTGCAAAATTCTACTCTTCGAAGCAGCTGGGCAAAGTGGAGTCCAGTAGAGATGGCTCAGTGGGTGTCCTACTTACCATGCAGGCACAGGGACTTGAATTTGGATTTCCAGTGCCACACACACGTCTATAACCCTGGTGCAGGAAAGGCAGAGACAGGCAAATTGCTAGGGCTTGGTAGCCTACTAGGGTAGACAATTGGGGAACTCCAGATTCAGTGAGAGAGTATGCCTCAAACAATAAGGTGGAGAATAATAGAGAAAAATACTAGCCATCTAGGCTCACCACATATATGTATCACGTGTGTGTGTGTGTGTGTGTGTGTGCACGCGCGCGCGAGCACACACACAGAGTTTACTAATAGTCATATAGGTGGCTGGAACAAGGGAGCCAATGTTAGGAAACCACAGATTTTTTTGTTTCCAAAGCAACTGATTTCTCTGCACCACTTTTCACATCCCCCTCAAAGCTAAGAGAAGAAGGACCACTAACTGGGATGCAGGCTCTCTTGGAACCATGTGTGCACACAAAGAAGCAAACCTGGGGCCTAAAGGCACACAAGAACTCACCTGCAGCCAAGGGATCAGAAAGAATGTCAAACGCAAAGAGCAGGAAAGCTTGCCACTGTTGTGTTACATTTAGATTTGGATTTGGGGAGGGGTAACACAAAGAATAGAGAAAACCTGACAAGAGCGTCTCTGAATCAATCCTGCCTTTGGCTATGCCCTGAGTAGGCAAAGCCATGAGTCTAGATCTGACTTAGCATCTGGCTGCCTATGAGGATCCAGGCTTGCTCATCAAAAAATGCCTGAATAGTTTTCTTTTGACTTGAGGGAAAAAGTCACTCCATCTAAATATGAGAGTGTAGCAGAGACCGAGGGACTGAGGGGCTAAGTCACTTCACCCCAATAGCCACTGAGCCTTCAGAGCTCAGAAGACAAGATGTCCTCATCTCTATCCTACACGTGTGAGAGCATCATAAAGTCCAAAAACCTTCTGGCAAGATCATGGCAGGTCAGCATCCACTGTGATCTTTGTGACAGAGGAGACAAGGCTGGTACCCAGACCTCGGGCAGAAGCATCCCTTTAAATCCTAAAGGTAGCAGAGGGAGAAAAGAGGACTGCCCAAACCTTCTCGCTGCTCCAGCTCAACAGCTTCAATTTGAGGAATTACTTGAGGCTACCTTTTGATGGGGAGCTTAAAGGGCAAAGTTTGGGCTGCAAATAAAATTGAGTGCACGGAGAAAGGGGCGCTAAACCACACCGCAGCGTTTTAAGGAGCTTAGAGGCAACTCCCGAGAAGAGCTTATTATATGTCGGCTTCCAAGGAAGCTGGGGATCAGATTTAATCTGCAAAAAGGCCCCCAGTAAGGTCTCGTCCTTGGATGAACACAGCCTCTAGTAGAGTCAGGCTGAGCCTGGGTCCCCTCTCAGCCCCAGTGGGGAAGCAAGCACAAGAGCCCAGCCCGGATAGAGAAACAGCTCACTCTAGACCCCAATCTTCAGCTTCATTTCTGTGTGTGAACTACAGATGCTCTGTGCACAGCTTCCACCGCCTGCAGAAGAGAATGGCCTGATTTTTAATAATGCCTGACTCTCTCTCTCTCTCTCTCTTTCTCTCTCTCTCTCTCTCTCTCTCTCTCTCTCTCTCTCTTTCTCTCTCTCTCTCTCTCAACCAAGGATATTAAAGAGAAAAAGAGAGAAGAAATAAAGCAAAAAGTTCCCACACTGCTAGATAAATTCACCAGATGATTCTACTCCAAGGACCTACACGTAGTGTCTGCCATTGTGTCTTGTGTCTTTCCCTTTGTAAATCGCAATGGTTTAGCCACCATCAGGCCAGAAATTTTTGCCTAGGTTGCCTTCCCACATCCTTCCCTGAGTAGCCAAACAACTTCCTTCCCCCTGCCCCCTAAGCACAGCCCTGTCCCCCAGCCTGCCCCAGACACATATGTCTTTTGCTCTGGGACCCACAGCCGGATGCCAGCCAAGTATATTACTGCCTGGGAAATTAACTCACACACTGAGAATAATCACAGAAAAGAAATTTGTTTTCCTACAAGGGTTTTTCCAGCTGTTTTAATGCAGACAATTTTACCCTGAAACCCAAATTGAGAGAGGGGGAGAGAGAGAAAGAGAGAGAGAGACTTTACAATCTGCATAATTTGAAAGTGCTTAATGTAAATTAGATAGATCAGCCTAATTTTATTTCAGTACTTTTTAATTGCATTTATAATTAGTAAAATACATTAATGTGCGGCAGAGAAGGTCAGGAGTCCTGGTGGTGGGTGGCAACTGAATACCCTAAAGCATTGTTGTCACACATGTCCCCAGAACCCTGTGGTCTGCTTCCAGACATGCTCTGAACCTGATCTGTTTTTACCACATTTGTCTTCATCCAAATAAGCAATTGTGATCCCAGCATATGAGAGGGAAAGAGCATGAACTCCAGAATTACATAGGCTACATGGCACGAACCTCTCTCTCTCTCTCTCTCTCTCTCTCTCTCTCTCTCTCTCTCTCTCTCTCTCTCTCTCTCTCTCGGCTTGGAGGTTAGGGTTAAAGTCTATGTGTGTGTGTGTATGTATGTATGTATGTATGTATGCATTTAATTTGCCAAGATGAGCCTGGCAACCCGAGTTTGATCCCCAAGAACCCACTGTGGAAGGACAAGCCAATTTCTGTAAATTGTCCTCCAGCCCCCACACATGCAGTGTTTTACACACATACACACACGTGCATGCGCACACACATGCATGCATGCACACACACACCCCAATAATAATAACATGATAACAAAATTATTTTTTAAGTAGTGTTATCAAATGATATCAGATGTGGAATCCCAAGTCAAAATTTTCATTTAATCTTTTAAAGGATGTGGCTCTCTTGGAACTCACTATGCAGCCTGGCCATCCTGAAACTTAAGACAATCCTCCTGCCTCTGAATTCCATTTGCAGGTTTTTTCTTTGTTGTAGTCATGGTTGTTTTTTAAAAAAGGCTCTTGCTGCTAGTCCAAGCCAGCCTCAAGTTGTGGAAATTCTTCTGGCTCTACCTCCTTATGTTTAGAATGGAGGGCATGCACCCCACACAAGACACACTCAGTCATTAAAATTTCTTCTTGGAGCCTCTTACAACCACGTCTGAGAAGCCAGATTCCACTTGCCTTGGGATACCTTTCAGCCATTAACTCAATTCCATTGCTATTACCTCTCTCACCTTGGCACCCACCGTAGCTGACTGGCCTCTCTGTCCTGCTTCCCTCAGTGCTCATTCGCCCAGCAGTATAGGGAGCAAGCCCCATTGCACAGCGTATCTTACCTTCTCAGGACCAAAGCAGCCTGGCTGGTGACCTTAAAGCTACTGAGGACAGAAATTCCTAATAATAACCCAATAGCAAAAGCAATAAAATAATTTTTCTCTATTTCATTTTCAAAAATCACCCTGAAATAAGTCATGGGCCACTGTAAGGTTCTAGATCACGGGGGTCTCATCCATGTCACCACATGACTTATTGTGACTCCACAAGTCCTCATCGGCTGGCCTGCCCTTGCTCATGTGCTGGAGGCACTGATCCTGTACATTAAGATCTCCGTTCACTCACATCAGATCAAGGCTCGCAGGCATGAGGGGACATCAGGTGACCAGTCCAGAGGCACAGCTTTCCCACTGCCCACTTGCCCATCAGTTCTGGCTACAGGATGCTGCTCTCCAGCCAGTTCCTCACTTCCTTTGCCTGGTGAACTTTCCAGTCACAGTGAGCATGGAAAGCTTGCCTTTCCTTTAGCATTCTTGACTGATCTGCACTCAGCACACTGTTGGATGCATGACACTGGATCATGTGTGGTCATGGAATCATCCACCCCTCCCTTGACCTTCATCTATTTCCTGTCCACCCCCCATGCCAATCTAGCTTATTTTAAACTTTCTTACCTCTATTTCTTACTTGTATGTTTTCCATGTCCTAGATATATTACTACACGCCTTTACAGTTTTTATATAATAGACGGGTATGTCCTCAATAGAAGTGAATGCTTCACACTGTGTATAGGAAGCTCTCTCCCCACATGCCTGTGTGTAGATAGAAACAGGCAAACATGGACATACAGAGGAAATGCAGTACCGATACACTGAGTATATATAGGATGCACACCTCTGCGTATAATCCACACACACGTATGTTAGAAACTACACATTACTAGGGAAATGGAAGATAGGTGCATGTATGTGGTGTGAGTGGCGTGTGTGTGTGTGTGTTTACAGAAATACATATTCACTTTCAAAGGACACATGTATGTATTTGGTACTTAAAAAGAATGCCCAGATATAGCCACACTCTTCTAAATTTTTAAATTCCAAGTTTAAGAAATCAGTCCAGTAGTTTCTGCTGTCAGTGGATCCTCTTGCTTACCCAGAAGTATCATTCCTGCACTTGCCAGCATCTGAATATCACAGAGACACCAGCGCGTCCATGTTTACTGCAGAGCTGTTAACAATGGTAAGTTATAGAACTGACCTGGGTGTCCAACAACAGAGGAATAGATAAAGGAAGTGTGACTTATATATACACATTTTTTTCAGCCAGAAAGAATAATAAAACTAGTCCATTTGCAGAAAAATGGGTATGACTGGTGGATACCACAATATGTGAGTTAAACCAATTTCAGAACAACAGGTAACATATGATTTCTCTTGTCTGTGGCTCCTAGGTTTTATATAAACATGCACACAGGAACACATGCATGGAACAGAAAGACCAGTGCTCCCATGATGACATGTACACTTCCCAGAGATGAGAGTGAATCCATCAGCACAGAGCCCATTTGCCTCCCTGCGGTCTGCATGCTCATTTAATGGCAGCCTGTACCCTCCAGCCTAAGAGTCCATAGATACCATGTAGCTCCAAGCCCTCACACCTTTGAGTGTGTAACATCATCTACCTTCAAGTTCTTGGCCTTGCTTCTCCACCTGGCTAACCAACACCAGCCTTTGAAACTGACCTCAACAATCCCAGGAAGCTTTCTCTGATCCTAACTAGGACTTACTTTAAATACAGAAAGAAGAAATCACCTCTTCTAGGAGAACCAGATACATCCCAGCGTGAGGATTAACTCCGTCTTATCCAGAGTAACACTGACAATAGCAACAGTCCCAGCCATGCATAGCTGCCTACTGTTTCACACACACCGTTTCTGTAACTTCTCAATCATCTCCATCACATTCACTCCTATTGCCCAGCTATAAAGTGGCAATTAGGAGATATTAAGGAAATACTAAATAGCACACTATAATGAAGTCAGGGCTGGTATTCAAATCAGGGAGCTCTGCTTTGTGTATCTCTAGACCCTGGCACACAATGGGTGCATGGTAGCTGCTGCCTGGAAGAATGAACCGTATTTACTGAAACCTTCTCCTAGTATGTCCCAAACAATTAAATCCAAGCAGACAGGGTGGGGACACCCTTCTCGATCCTGTCCCCAGGTCTCCAGGCACCAAGACTTCCATACAAGTCAATATTTCATTAGGAGCCTATCACCAGGGTCAGTGTAATAATTAATGACTATCTGCTGGTGTGACTGCTTATCGTATTTTAGCTTAATTCCAATAAAATCTAAATGGTCTATTAATTTCCCTAATAAATTTAGATATGGCCTCTGACCGCAATCTGGCTTTGATTAGCTAACAAAATATTTGAAGATGGGCCAAGCCAGCCCTTTCAAATATTTCAAGCAAATAACAGTTAAGTGGGTTTAGGATTGTCTGCATTGGCTTTTGGCTGGCATGAGCAGCTAAGAGTAGCATGACTGGCCCCCACCCACCAGGGCTGAGTCACACTGACAAGCCACTAGATTAGTTGACAAGAAGCCAAATGTGACCAAGATGAGCAGGCAACATGTCTTTGGATCAGCAGAGAGAATAAATTCTCAGGAGCTGCCACCACAGGGCCATGAACTAGGAGAGACAGGGAGCAGGGAGGGTTTCAGTCAGCAAAGTGCTTGCCTTCTAAGAATGAGGACCCATGTTCAAACATCAACACCTGCATAAAAAGAGCCAGGTGAGGAGGTTCATTCTCTTATGCCAGCACTGGGGAGTAGAGACACTCAGATTCCTGTGACTTGTCTGCCAGCCAGCCTGGCCAGCTTGGCATCTCCAGGCAGTAATCAAGCAGTAAGGCCTAAGAAATGATACCCAAGATTGTCCTCCTGCCTCCACATATGAGCACACACATGCACCTGCACATGCGTGAACATGCACAAACAGATGCACAAGTACATATGTGTGCACAAATAATTGAGCACACAGAGATGGCTGTGCCAAAACCATTGTCCCAGTGATATCTACCCATCATCAGCACCAGTAGAGGCAATGTGACTTATGCCCTAAACTTCTAAAATCTAGAGGAGACATAAGGACCAGACATTCTTCCCCAGCTTATCACATTCCTTGTCTCTTCCAACCCAAGTTCCGGTGTAAGTGTCAGCACTGTGAGGGCCTTTTTATTCTCCCAAGGACACGCTGTACCCACTAGTCACTCTCTGACTAATTACCTTGGTGGGACTTACTAGATTCTGTTTTCTTGGAGTCTAAATAAACTCTAGGGAGGGAATGATTCACCAGGTCCTTGGCACGTGCAGGAGGCACAATAAACAAAAAAGCAAGTGATTGGTGGATAAATGATGGCTATTGGAAGATGCAAAGGCCATAGGCTAGAGAATGATGGGAGAAAATAGCAGACAGAGAGAAAAGGCCAGAGGCAAGCAGTCAGGGCCAAGTCTTGCAATTGTTACTTGTTCAGTAGCAGGTTACTTAGTTTCTCATGTAGCCCAGGCTACCCTCAAACTATGTAGCCAAAAATGACTTTGAACTTTTTTTGTTTGTTTGTTTGTTTGTTTGTTTGTTTTTCGAGACATCTAATTCTTCTCAACTCAGTTCTGGGATGACCAGTGTGTGCCATCTGTCTATTCAGTGCTGGAGGTGGGACCCAGGAGTGTGCTCATTTGGTGAGCACTCTATCAAGTGAGCTGCAGCAGTTCCGGTATAACATTCTTGAGGCCACTGATTATTTTCCATGTCCTCCTCAGAGCTCCAGGACCTACAAGAAAGTGAGGGCTCAATAATAGGCCTTGGATTGTGCTTCTGATATAGAGGTGAAAAACTCAGTCTCGTTTCTATGCTGGTAGCCTTGTCTTGAGGAAAGCTGTTTCTTCTCTTGAGGAACTGCCTGACCCATGCCCGTTCTCACTCATTTACCTCCCTCTAGATACAGACATGCATGTTTTCATGTTCACAACCAGATGCTGGTGCTTCCCTTGATGTCAAAGTTTATTATCCCTGACACCAGCCCTGGGCATATCATTACTCTATAACAGCTCCCCCTGAGTTCGTTGTTTCTGGGACAATTAACCGGGGTGAGGCAGAAGCACAGCACATCCTTTTTGAAGAATAAAGCATGTGTGCCCGCCACACTTCCATTTCAGCACTCTGGTCAGTTCCGTGCCATTTTGTGCAGCTTCCAGTGGCTTTGTAGGCAGCTGAGAGGTGGGAAGCCTCACCTCAGTACCTATGCCAACCTGCGGAACTGACAATCAGAGTAAGCCTGCACCGAGGGAGATGCCTAATCAAGGCCCAGGTTTGCATTTCCTCTTCAAAGACATGTTGACAAAACAAGAGGAGACAGAAACAAACACTGTTCAGCTGACTCTCTGAGGCTAGCCAGCATTGAAGGAAAGCAGAAAAGTCAAGCATGTGGACAGGGAGCTTCTTGCACAGCAGGCCACACTGCCTTGGCACTGATCAGAGGCTGAAATACAAATTCAAAGGACATAGAAGGGTTTTAAGATGTGACACCTCCCTATGCAGGACAAAAGCAGAGGCTCTTTCTCAGCATGTGGCTATGGAACCATATCTCCAGGATGCATAAAGATCTCAGAGGATCCAGGGAGGTGGCTTTGTCAGCCAAATGTTGCCTTACAGGCACTAGGATCTGAGATGAATCCGCAGAACACACGTAAGAAAAAGAAATTATTGGGCATGATGATATAAGTTTGTAAACCCAGTAGTAAGGGAGCAGAGGCAGGTAGATTCTTGGAGCTCACTGGACAGCGAACCTATCTCACTAGGTGAGTTCGAGTCTCAGTGAGAGATTATGTCTCAAAATAATTTAAAAGATGAATGGCACCTAAAGGATGCTACCTAAGGTTGTCCTCTGACTTTCACATACAGGCAAAAATGCATGCAAAATCACAACACGGAGAGAAGCACACATACCTAAAACTTTTAAAAGATCTTAAGGACCAGAGACCTTAAGGGCAGGAACAAGAACATGCTTCTTATCAACACAGACCATGACACTGGGATCCACAATTTTAAGACATCTTCATAAAGTACTTGAGAAGGAATCAGAAACCATCCTATCTAGCCAGCCCCAGAAAGATCTAAGGTAATTCTTAGCATCCCTAATGCACTGGAGACTATCTGGCTCCAGAGGCAACAACATGAGATCCAGACGGCAGGTGCAGCCATCCTGTTGAATGCTTTCAAAGCACCACCATGATAATGTCAATCTCTAACACAACCACAAAGAACATGAAGGGCTTTGCTCATTTCACTGCAAGTACTGCACATGTGTGTTTTGTGTTCTATGAGTTATCCGTCTCTTACCATGATTTCTTTTCAAGAATGAGCTCCTATGATGATAGGAACGGTTGTGTAGCCATTTCCTCAGAATTGAAATATTCCATCCTGGAGAGAAACTGCTTAAGGCTTAAAGAGTAAACACAACTCAGAAGTCTCAGGTAGTTCCTGAAACTTACAAGATTCACAAAGTCCAGCACCAAAGTCAAATAAGCAAAAGGATTTTTAGAAAAAGGGAGATTCTCCTACTGACTTACCTATGGCCAAACGTCCTTCAAATACCTCAATAAACTCTAGGGCTTCAGTCTCTACAAGTGAACACCTTTTGAGTTTTTGGTGATGCAGTTACGTTTGAGTCATCAATGCTTTTTGAAGTGACCTCTTATCCATATTGCTAGAGGTACACCAGGAAATTATTTGGTTCACCAAGATAGACAAGTGTGAGATTGTCTCTTTGATTATTTTCTTTTGAGCAATCATTTATTATGCCCATTGCATCTTCATCCACAGAGATAATATCCCTTGGAGATACACAAGATACTGCAAGATCCCTTGCAGCCCAAGTGACCCCAGCTCATTTTGGCCCAGCTTGTAACATCTGATGGGGTGGTTTTACATCTATTGTACTATTCCATCAGTGCTCACGTTTTCTGAACTTAGTGTCATGATTCATCCAGTTGCCATTCCAATGCTGAATGTCCCATGTGAATGGTTTTTGCAGTATTTCTCTCTGGCTACCACAATAGGATTCTCAGGATAATATCTCCTGTTCTCTGGATAGCATTTCAGTTCTCCATGCATTAAAAGACTGCAGCAGCTCCCACCCCAGTGCCAGTGCACATGGAAAGTATTCCATATGCCCATGTTCCATGACTCTTCATCTTGTTGAGCATTGTGAAGGCCCCATCACAGCCCAGAGGTTGACCCAGGGCAATCAAGCTCCCCAGGAGTCAGGGTGAGAGGTGGTGTTCTATTGGAGAGACAAAAAAGTGTATGTCCTGTAAAGAAGACACACATAAAAAGCAAAAGTGAGAGTTTATGAGAGGAGGACAGCTGACAGAGAGTGGCACTGCATATGATGGCCCACAGATGTGGAGAACATGAAAGGATCACTACTAGAGTGAACATTACAGTTACAGATCAGAAAGTGTGAAGATTCAGTGAAGCAAAGCAGCTGACAGCGCCAGAGAAGTCCAGTGGGTCACATTTGGTTGTGAGGAGAGTTGTGACCCTTTAAAACACTGAGAGACCTTGGCAAGGTCACTTCAACTTTCTGAGTATTATAGTTTGAATGTGAAATGTCTCTCAGAGGCTCCCATGTTTGAATATTTGATCCTCACCTGCTGGCACTATTTGGGAAGGTTGAGGACCCTCTAGGAATCAGAACTTTGTTAGAAGAAGTATGCTGTGGAACAATGGTCTTATGCCCTGTTAAGATTTGTCAGTTGTATTGGTTTAATAAAATGCTGATTGGCCAGTAGCCAGGTAGGAAGTATAGACAGGACAATCAGAACAGGAGAATTCTGGGAAGAGGTAAGGCTCAACCTGTAGTCGTCATAGAGGAAGCCAGACACAAAGGAAGCAAGATGAGAACACCTCACTGATAAAAGGTATCAAGCCATGTGGCTAACACAGACAAGAATTATGGGCTAATTTAAGATGTAAGAGTTAATAAGAAGCCTGAGCTAATAGGCCAAACAATTTATGATTAATGTAGACCTTTGTGTGTTTCTTTGGGACTAAATGGCTGTGGGACCTGTTCTACTTGCTGCTCACCCTCCACTTCCTGCATATGGGTGTAATGTGACCAGCTGGACCCTGGCTCCAGTCAATGCGTCTTCCCTGCCTGGTGCCATATCTTCTCTTCCAAACCACCTCTCTGCAGTAAATTGCTTCTTGTCAGTTATTTGACTGTAGCAATGTGAAAACAGCTGATATGCTGAGCTTCCATGTTGTCAGTGGTAGAAGAGGGATTCTGACAGCATATGCTCTCATGAGTGTTAAGATATGGCTGGCCTGAAATTTAGCATCAAGAGAACACACCATGCTCCCTGTCTCTAATAAGGTACCTACTGCCACCAAAGAGGACGATGGGTATGAACTCATATCTGAACCCTGAGTATACATCTATGGTCATACCCACACCAAACAGATGGCCCAAGGGCAGCTAGGAGTGAAACCAAACACAAAATCATAAATTTATTTAAACCATAATTTTTTTAAATGCATTTTTTTTGGTAACTCGATTGTGTGGCTCTGAAGCAGGAATTTTGTAGGAGATCACATCACATCTCAATAACCTGATGTTGGACACACCTGCTAGACAGACATGGGCAGGGATGAATAAATATGTGTGGGGTTGTGGGCTTCCTAGAGCACCTTCTTGTCAATAGAAATGATACTACCTCTGCTCCCTTCTGTCACTCTCCAGCACGCTCCACACCCCTCCCTCCTTGAGGCACCGGCTCCCTGGCTTCTCAGAAAAGATAATTAATTCATACTTTGGACTCGCAGGATTATAAGGTATTATATGATGGCAGAGCTAAGACAAATGCCTTAATTCACCAGCTGCCGTGTATTTAATTAGAGATTTTGATGAATCCTCCCTACCCAGACATGGCCCCTTATTGGAGTGGCGTGAGGCAGCAGGAGAGGGAAAGGGGGTGTGAGGGATTTGGACACAAGGACTCCAGAACATCAAACTTTTTGCTAGGCTGGATGGCTGGTCTGTTAGAACCATCTGCATGTGGAATGGTACTGGATATCAGCTCTGTGTGTGCGTAGCTGGTGGACAGGGGTGGGTGTCTCGAAAGAGGCTTCTGTATGCTGAGGATTTCAGAAAGCCCGCTACACCGGATGGGACCCAGAGATCTACAGTATTTCTGGGGACTCGTTCTAATTTTTCTTGTAGTTTTGGAGGTAAGAGGTGGAAGAATTAGCTGGATGTTCTCACTGGTAACTACATTCGTGTGTGTGTGTGTGTGTGTGTGTGTGTGTGTGTGTGTGTGTGTGTGTGTAAACACACATGCATAAATGTATATGAAGGGTATGACTGTGTGACTGTTTGTGAACGTGGATGTGTGAATCGGGTGCATCTGTCTAAGACTGTGAGTGTGGCACTCATATTGTTGTGTGTGCCACACTCATGGAGCTGCCAGCTCAGTAAGACTGGTTTGATCTTAGAGAAGGGCCCGGTTGATCTCTTTTTAAAGACTCAAACAAACAACAATAAAAAAAAGCAACTGGATTTTACTAAACATAGTCAATGAGGAGAACAGTTAATAGAATTTAAAATTAGGTTCTGAACATGTGGTTTCATCTTCTCCTCCCCTCAGGCTAGGAGTAGAAGCATCTGCTACCCTGACTTCCAGGCCATTGGACTTGGGCTGAATTATGTGACCAGATGTCCTGTGTCCCTACAGGCAGATAGTATATTGGAGAACCTTGGGGCTTCTGTAATCCTGTGAGACAAATTCCTTTACATACATACATGCATGCATACATGCATAGACATATGAACATAGACACTCAAGTATACATACATACTGTGGCACTTTGAAGGTAATTGACCCCCACAATCTCATAGGGAGTGGCACTATTAGGAGGTGTGACCTCATTGCAAATAGGTATGCCCTTGTTGGAGAAAGTGTGTCACTGTGGGAGTGGGCTTTGAGGTCTCATATATGCTCAGGCCATGCCAGTGTCTCAGTTCATGTCCTGTTGCCTTTAGATTAAGATGGAGAACCCTCAGCTCCTTCTCCAGCACTGTCTGCCTGCACACTGCCATGTCAACCACGATGACAATGGAGTAAACCTGTAAGTCACCCCAATTAAACGCTCTCCTTTATAAGAGCTGCTTGCCATGGTCACAGTGTCTCTTCACAGCAACAGAAACCCTAAGACATGTACTTATGTATACTTACACACATACAAACATGCACATAGATTGTGTGTGTGTGTGTGACATTATTTGTGGGGCGACATGAACAGATGTTTATGTTGTCCTAGATGGAGAACCAATGATGGGCAAAGGTAAAGATGCCACCAAAGTCCAACAAGTTTTATTGTGGTTATTTACAGGAATATGGTGAGCTCATCGACAGGAACGAAAAGGGCTCAAAGACAGGAGTATCACAGAAGCCCACCCCAGCATGGATGGAAGCTGACTAGAAATTGGAAACATACTGCACAGCCTGTGGTCAGCTCAAAAGGTTGGAGAGTCTTTCACAGAGCTCTGCTCCTCTCTGGGTCTTCCTCAGGTGCTCTGAGCTTGTCTGTGAGCAGCTTCCAGAGTCCTGACTGCTTACAGAAGTATGGAGAAGGAGGAACCTAGTGAATATGGTTAGTTTGGGAGACTTCCTGGAATCATTGAGTCGCTTACTTCCTGGCATTACTACCAAGCATCCCCACAGGGTGAAATGTTACACCTTCGCGTAGAACATCTCTGTCTTGAGAAACATTCTTTCAAGATGCAGTGTTTCATCTCCATGGAAACTGCCACATAACTGTGCAAGGCAAGAGAGTGGAGTGGAAAGTGACATCCTGTGCAATGGCTATAAAATTAATATTTAATAAGAAACCAGGTGTTGGTAAAGAAGTCTAGGAACAGCCACCACGCCCCTAAGACTAACTAATTTTGGCCACTTGGCACAGGTGCCGAGGCATCCCAGAATGCCTGAAGGTGATCTGCGTTTCTCTGCGCACTGGGTGGAGATTTAAGGTGCTAATGAGACACAAAATGCATGAAGTTGTATATAGAAGTAATGTAACAGATAGAGGAGAGGCGGAAGAGCCTACGCTACACAAATCAGAGAGAAAGCCCACATTGTGCGACTTAGGAGCCCAAGACTGAGTACAGTAAAGCCATGTGAGCTGCTAAACTCTGTTCCAGCTCCCTTCCTCCCATGGACCTGTGCTCTTTCTTAATCAATTCACTTGACTTAACTACTATCCATGTGTCTCTGTTTAAACTCTGTTCTAGAACACAAAAATCTGGGATCCCTCTGGAAGCACCCCTCAAACTCCCATACCGCCAGTATCACCTATATATTTATACATTGGTTCATTCTCTCTGAAAACCTTGACTAATATGGCAAAGTGGGGACTCAAATTATAATCCATCTTGACAGTTTTTCCTCCATTTCTGCTGTGGTCCAAGTGTGTTCCCTAAGTTCCTTTTTAGAGATGTAATCCCCAATGCAACAGTGTTAGGGGCAGGGCCTCCTGGGCATGAAATGGTTTGACTGAGGGAGCTGACCACTGACCCCTCTTAGGACCTCTCCAATATATGAGTATACAGGTCTTCCTTGATGGGACAGATGGTATCATGGTCCCATCATGGAAGAGGGGAGGCCAAGTCTTCACCCAACAAAGAACATAACGGAGCCTCAGTCTTGAATTTCCCATTTCCAGAACTGTGAGGCATACAGCACTGTGCCCTGAAAGTGATCCATACAGCAGCACAGAGACAATCTCTCTATGAGGAAGCTGTCATTTTCTGATTGACAGTGTCATTCTGAATGCCCTGCCTATCTATACCCTGGCCATGCAGAACACTGAATTTCAGTATGGTAGCACAATCTCCAAGAACAGAGGTCATCCATGTACCACCTACAGACAAGTCCCAGCCTGTTTTGAGTGTCTTAAATAAAGTTTTATCTGCACAAGATAACACCCACCCATTAATAGATCAAACCACCCAACAGAGTCCAGTTGCCAGATGCTATGCGCCAAAGAAGATGTCTAGCCAGGCAGCTGGAAGAGCACGGAATATCTGTTCTCTGGATCTTTATAGACAATTTTTGCCAACTCCTTCCCTGGAGCATGTATGTCAATGCACATGGGTGTCGCAGTGACTGCATGGGACCATCAGCCATGCGCGTTAGGTATAATTTCTCCTAGTTCCAGCCTGCAACGGCAACTGACTCACCCAGACCTCTAGCCACTGCCCTGTGGAGAAGTCTGTTCCAGAAGGTTCTTACCCTAGAAAAAATAATTTCAGACAAGGCTTGGCTCCTAAGCAGACAATGCAATACCCTGCCTTCTCTTAAAGAGAACCCCTCCCAATGTTTCTTTTTGCTTTCCATCTTTAGGCAAGAGGCAGCATGCTCTCACCTGCCTTAACCTCGCCCAGTGTTGGGGGCTGATGTCTGACTGATAGTCTCACAGGTTCCCTAAGGACCCGGTTTTAGAATCAAGGAGAAGAGTTTTACAGTTGCCAAACTCGGGTTTAACAGAGACAGAAATACCCACCAGGGCTCTGCCGCCTTCTCTCTCAACCCCCGCCTCTCCCAGGGGGACCTGCGAGGGTGTTCTGTCTGCCTGTGGCCCCGCACTGTGTAGGCTTCAAAGTCTCTCTGGATCCAGCACAGTAGATTCTGCTCTGCAAAGCAAGCACTGTGGAGAGTGTGGGCTTCGGGGTTCCTAGAGGAGACGGTGTAGGCAGGGCTAGTTCAAGGTGAAGGGGCGGGTTCAGACTTCTGTGGAAATGCAGTAGGATGGAACATTAGAGTTCCACATGGACAAAATCCTTCCTTATTATTTTATCATGAGATTTTTAATACTTTATTTAATATTCTCTCTTTTTCCTTCCCTTCCTCCCCTGCATCTCTCTCTCTCCCTCCCTCCCTCTCTCTCTTTCTCTCTCTTTCCCTTTCTCTCCCTCCCCCCCTCCGTGTGCGTGTGTGCGTGTGGGTGGGTGGTGGTGCGTGATATAGCCAAGCCTGGCCTCAAACTCACTATTTAGCTGCGGATGACCTTGAACTCCTGATCCCCCTGCCTCTACGTTTTCAGTGCTGGGATTGCAGGCCTCTCCAGCCCTCTGCACACTCTTAGAAAGTAGACATTGCTTCCAGTGGTTTCCCAGGCAGAGACTGAGCATCAGCTGCTGCATTCTGCTACAACAATGGATTAAGTGCATTTTGTACATGTGGTATTTTCCTCTGAGCTTGGCTTTCTGGTGACATTACACTGCCTTTTGTGGTAGAGAAGTATGTCCATAGACCCTTTCAACCATGTCAGACTGAGGATGGAGGGGATTTAGCCAGCTTTGCCTGTGAGCATCACAATGGCTGTCTCCTTAGGCATTCAGAGTTTGCATGCTAGAGCTTGGTCTAGTTTCCATCTCAAGAGATTTACTTTTTAATTAATAAACAAAATCAGACATATTCATAGTGTGAGTGCTTTGATTTCATCTCCATCCTTCATACCCGGTCCCCAGCAGAACACATGATGCATTTCAGGTTCATGATAAATGTTAGAAGGAAGAAAAGTAGAAGGGATGAACCATCTCCTCTGATGACGTTCCTTTTACGTAGGAGGATTAAAATCAGGGTAGAATCTAGAGAGGCTACTCAATCTGTAAACTAGGGAAACTAAAAATTAAGCAAGTCACAGGCTAGCCCAGAGCACGGAGTGGAGAAGCAGAGAACCAGAATCTCATGAATCCCACAGCCGCCCATTCTCTCTTCATCACCACAGTGTGGCATCTGATGTTGAGCATCCCATCAGCATCAGTGACTGGTCCTCTGTGGAAGCATGTCAGGTCAGGAAGCAGTCCCAGCATAATGTGCCCTGAGTCAGGGAAGGAGAAGCAATGACGCTCATTAACACTCCTAAGACACAGTCCCCTCAAAAGAGCCTGCAGAGATATTAGGGTTCCCATGGGCGATTTGATTTTTCAGTTTCAAGAGAACAGAGCTGAGGCCAGACACTATCTGGCAAAAACTAAAGAGCATACAATGTAAGGCTGTCAGAGTTTGCCTGATTACTACTGGGAAGGCTGAGACAGAGGAATGGCATGTTCAGGTCCTGTCTGGGCTGCAAGTGAATTTAAGGCTAGTTTGGGCAACTTAGTGAAAACGCCTCAACATTAAAAGTAAAAAGAGAACTGGAGATTTGGTTCAGCAGTAGAAAACTTGCCTGGCATGGCTAAGGTCTTGGGTTCAATTCTCTGTAACAAAAGAAGGAAGGAAGGGAGGGAGGGAGGGAGGGAGGGAGGGAGGGAGGGAGGGAAGGAGGGAGGGAGGCAGGGAGGCAGGGAAGGAGGGGGGAAGATAAAGGAGGTAAGGGGAGGGAAAGGGATGGGGGGAAGGGAGAAATGGAGGGAGGGAAGGAGGGAGAGAGGAAGGGGGAGGAGTGGAGGGAGGGAGAAGTGGAGAGAGGGAGGAGTGGAGGGAGGGAGAAGTGGAGAGAGGGAGGAGTGGAGGGAGGGAGAGAGGGAGGGGGAGGAGTGGAGGGAGGGAGAAGTGGATGGAGGGAGGAAGGAAGAAAGGAAGGAAGGAAGGAGAAGATAAGAGAAGGAAGAGAAGGGGAAGGAAGAGGATGGAAAGAGGGGAGGAATGGAGGAAGGGAAGGAGGGAGGGAGAGAGGGAGGGAGGGATGGAAGGAGGGAGGGAGGGAGGAAGGAAGGAAGGAAGGAAGGAAGGAAGGAAGGAAGGAAGGAAGGAGAATATAAGAAAAGGAAGGGAAGGGAAAGGAAGGAGATGGGAAGAAGGGAGTAATTGAGGGAGGGAAGAAGGAAGGGAAGGAGAGAGGGAGGAAGGAGGAAGGAAGGAAGGAAGGAAGGAAGGAAGGAAGGAAGGAAGGAAGGAATGAAGGAAGAAAGGAAGGTGCAGTAGGAGCAAGCAGTTGACAACCTGCAGAATTGCTTCTCTCCTTCTACCACATCAGTTCAGAGATCAAACTCAGGTCAGCAGGCTTGGCAGCAAGCTCCTTCACCTGCTTAGCCACCACCAAAACCCCAGAAAATGGGTATTTATGAGCGACACAGAACTTCTAACTACAGACTACAGCTTGGAGTTATGAAAATGCAAGGGAAATTAAGTTTGCATTTAGAAACTGGATTCTGTGGGCTGGGCTCCAATGCCACACCAGCAGGCAGCTAGCTAGCACACAGAGCACACTGTCTCCTGATTGGACTGCCCTGGAGGGGCATGACATCAAGCATCCCATATGAACAGATGTCACAGAAGGGACAGAAGATGTGGGGTAGGCTCACAATGGGGAGAATTATTTTTCATTATCCACAGTTCATCTTCAGACAAGAGGGTGTGAACCCAGCCCTGGTTCTGAAGTTAAGGTTTTGTCTGATACCAGATGAATATAGTTTAAAACAGTGGCCTGGGCAGAGCCTGTAAACAACCTAGATGTCCCTCATCCGAAGATTGAATAAAGAAAATGTGGTACATTTACACAATGGAGTACTACTCAGAGGTAAAAAAACAAACAAACAAAACAAAAAACAACAATGATATCTTCAAATTTACAGACAAATGGATGGAACTAGGGGGGAAAACCATCCTGTGTGAGGTAACCCAGACTCAAAAAGACAAACATGGTATGTTCTCACTCATAAGTAGATATTAGACATAAAGCAAAGGACAACTGACCTATAGTTCACAACCCCCAAAGAAGCTAGGAAACAAGGTGGACCCTAAGAGAGGCAAACAAGAATCCCCCTAGGAAGGGGAAATAGATAAGATCTCCTGAGTAAACTGAGAGTGGGGGGGGAAGAGTGTGGGGAGGGGAGAATGGGAGTGGGGAGGAGAACAAGAGGGACTGGGAAGGTTGAGCTGGGTGAAGAACAGAGAGGGAGAGTAAGGAAAGAGATACCTTGATAGAAGAAGCCTTTATGGGGTTAGCAAGAAACCTGGATCAAGGGAAATTCCCAGGAATCCACAAGGATGACCCCAGCTAAGAATCTAAGCAATGGCGGAGAGGGTTTGGTGATTAAAGAACCTTCATCCAGTAACTGATGGAAGCAGATGCAGAGATCCACAGCTAAGAACTGAGCCAAGCTCCTGGAGTCCAGTCATAGAGAGGAAAGAGCAAGAATATGAGTAAAGGGGTCAAAACCATAATGGGGAAACCCACAGACACAGCTGACCTGAGCTGCTGGGAACTCACTGACACTGGACTGATAGCTGGGGAGCCTGCATGGAACCAATACTCTGAGTGTGGGTGACAGTTCTGTAGCGTGGGCAGTTTATGAGGACACTGACCATGGAACCAACATTTATTCCTAGTGCATGAACCGGCTTTTTGGAGTCCATTTTCTTTGGAGGGATACTTTGTTAAGCCTAGATACAGAGAGGAGGGCCTTAGTCCTGCAGCAAGTGATGGGACAGGCTTTGTTAATTTGCCAGGGGAGGTCTCACCCTTTCTGAGGAATAGATGGGGAGTGGGGTGGAGGGAAGGTAGGTGAAGTGGGAGGAGGGGAGGGGGAATTGGAACTTGTATGTAAAATAAAAAAATACTGGTTTTTTTTTCAAAGAATCAAAGCCCAATAAGAGAAAAGATGGGCATTCGAGGTGGAACATGCTTACCTCTAGAGGAAGGAAGAAAACAAAAACAAAATTAAACAAACAATGGCCTCAGGCAGCTGATGGATCACATCATAGACAAACAATTCTGGGCCCACAAAGAAAGCAAAGAATGGGAGCATAGCCTGTGGGGGAAAAAAATATTACAGGAGACACTTGACAGAGATATGAGATCTCAGCCATGAGAATACAAATCACGGGACAGGCAAACACTTCTTGGTAATATTTATGGTGAAACTTCAGCTCCAACCCAAACAGCCTTCGCAGAGCGAGACGAAACCATAAATTATTTCCGAGAACATTGTAATGCCAGGGGAACTCACTTAATTATCCATTATCCTAGAAATGTAGGCATAATGTTAATTAAAATGAAGGGGGAAAGCCATTTCCATTTTTTATTGAGATGCACAGTGCTCTGGAGGAGGCTCTTTGGCCCGCAGGCTGAGCCAGGTGATAGAGAGCTGTCTCCAGGAGCCTGGACCAGTCATCTAGACAAAGGCTGGGGAAGCAGGAGGTCAGGAAGACATCCTCTAAAGGAAGGTCCTTCTGGCCCTTGCTCTCCAATAATCCCAACCCACCAATACCTGCATTTTCACCACTGAAAAATGTTTCTGTGTTTTAGGCTGATGGGATGCTTAATCGGGTAAAGGTACCAGCTGCTAAACTAAGCCTGACAACCTGAGTTCGATTCCTGGAACCTACTTGGTGGAAGACAGAACTAATTCTTACAAGTCTGACCTCTGTTCTCAGGTCATGGCACATGTGCATGTACACACAGACACACACACTGATTTTTTTATTGTGTATTCACGTTTGTGCATGTCCATATTTGTATAGATGCATGTTTGCAGTTGTGCATGTGAAAGCCAGAGGTCAGCCAGGGATGTCACTCCAGTGCTGTTCCCCTCCTTTAAGATAGTCTCTCACAGGCCTGTAGCTCACTCCCTCTGGAGTCCTCCCCTCTCCAGCTGTCCAGCATTAGGGTTCCAAGCACACACATCCATGCACACTGAGGAGTAGCACGTTTTGCATCCTGATGTTGAAGGCCCAGAGATCGGTCTGCCTTTCCTCCACACACTGCCATCTTTTTGTTGTCTCAGAGACCTCAAATTTCAGTTCACCAAGCTCTATGTCTTTATCACCCCAAAGATGCAAGAAGATAAATCTATGATTCCCAGCATGTTTTTCCTAGGGCTCTGGTAAGATGCTGCAGCTAGATATGGGTGCTTACAAGATGGAGAATAACAGAGGGAGGCACACCCACCAGAGTGAGCATTGAGAAGGCCCAGTGCACCAGGCTTCAGGTCCCACCACTGATGGAATCAGGGGCATATACAGGTGCAACCAATGGAACACAAGTGTGACTGGCTTATGTTTTCTTTCTCCTTCCATTCTGAATACTTCAGCCTAGCCTATACCAGACTCTTGGATCCAGAGCTCCTCTGCACCATCTACCTCCTGAACTTCACCTGGTGTGACCCTTACTAGACCTTCAGAAGTGAAGGTCAAAGAGGATAAAGAAGAGGACCAGGGGCTGTAAAGAAAGGCAGGAAAGCTGAAGAGGATTTAATAGCTGCTGTGACACTCAGGAACCAAGTGGATTCGGGGATTCTGTACCTTCCAGGAAGCCCAGAAAAGGAAATGAGTGACGTGGAATTGATTTGAGAGTGTAGAGTGTGTTTCATCTTCACTACCGTGTATACTACATATACACTACACTACTCTGTGTGCAGTGACTTCATAAAGATGTGGGAAACCTCCAGTTTTGTGTGAGATGTGCTTAGGAACACAAGGAGTGGGAATGTTATTTCTCAAACAACTGGTAAGGGCTGCGGAAACAGCTCACCCAGGAACATGCTCACCTGAGTGTGATCCCCAGAACCCACATAAAAGTCTGGGCATGGTGACATGTAAGATGGGAGGTAGATGGGAGGTAGAGACAGACGGACCCCTGGGGCTCGCTGGCCAGATAGCTTAACCTTTTTGGCAAAGTTCCAATCCAGTGAGCGATCCTGTCTCAAACAAAAAGTAGAGGTTCCTGTCTGAAGAATGTCCCAAGCTGTGTTCTGACCTCCATAGTCATGCGCACATGCACACCTCTACATACAAGAAAATACATACACAAATCAATACGTATTAAATCGTCTGACCCAGTGATTATTGGGATGGTGACAGCAGTGCACATGATCAATCAAATAATTGCTGAATAATTGCCAACACCCACTGAGTTAGGTCTCAAAGTTGTTAAACCACTCCACTCTGTGGGAAAAGTGCAGCACAGGCTGGAGGGGGCGGGATCCTAACCAAGTATGCTTGCAGTGTGGCCTCCGTGAAGGAGAATTCTAGAAGCTGTTTAGAGTAAACACCCACTAGCCAATCATAGCAAGCTATGTAATGGAGTCTCTGCACTAGTGTAGGAATGTAGGAAGAAAGCTTCCCAACAGAAGAGTGAGGGTAGTCTGTGAGTCTGTTGGCTGAGGGAGGCTTTCTCTTCCCATCCTTCCAAGCACTCTCTGGTACCTGGATTTCTTTATTTTGGTGTTGAAATCTGCTGCTTTTTCTCTTTGCCAAACAGCAATGGTATACATTCAAGGTCATGGCAAGCAGCCAGAATCTACACATACAGCAGCCATGCCCCTAATGGTGAGAAGTACATGTACCTCAGTATGAGTGGGTGGAGACCTGACGGTGTCCACTGAAATACAAAAATATCCATGATCGCTACCTGAAAAGTTGGTTTCTCAGAAAGAGTCCTATGCATGTCTTTGCTCAAGGACAAGAGACACATTGTGCCAGCATGATTGGTTATGCTGCCTGCTTTTCTAGTTGAGAACAATTTGGAGGCAAGACAGCACAGGGAGAAAGATTTCTGTGATCCTTTAGTGATGCCTGTCATGGGCAGAGGATGGAATCTATGATATGTGTGCTACCTTCTTCTAGACGGTACATATCCTGGCTGGACATCAAGTGTTTTAGACAATAGAATTGGTCAGGTAAACACAGCTTGTAACTAAAACTAGCATCATCACTTCAAACAACATGCATGCGCACACACTTCTGCAAGCACTCTTAGAATCACACAAGGCACTGTGGCAGAATCTTTTGTGTTCATATCTCCTGGGAGCTGCCCACATCTCAAAGGTCCTCTCCTTTTATCTTCTCTTTCTTGTTTTGTTTTCCTTTCTCTTTTTTTCTTTCTCATTCCTTCTTTCCTTTTCACCTTGTGACATCATAAAGTCCAGCTGAGCTGGAGCTTCCTCTAGAGGCCAACCTCAGCCTTCCCAGTCTGAGATTCAGGCATGCACACCCCACCTAGCATCTCTGCACTCTCCAACAGTGAGTCCAAGCCCGGAGACAGCTTCTTTGTGCTGTGGCTCTCTGTGACCTCTCTCTTGACTAAAGCGGAACACCCACCTGAGGCACATATATTCTCACCTGGGTCCTTTTGAGATCTCCTTTCCACTCACAGTCAGCATTAGCATGACGCAGCTGCTGCATGAAGCACTCCAGACTGGGAATCTCAATGACAAAATTCTACCTCCAAGTACAGAGACCAGCAGCTCACTAGTGGCCACCTGCCAATCACGGTGCTTGCACAACTGAGAGAGGAGGGTCTACCCATGCGTTTCCTCATGCAGCTTCTCAAAGTGTCCTTAGACAGTGTTGTCTGCCATCACACATCTCCAGTCCATAAAAGTGCAATCATATTGGGCTGGGGCTTGGCCCCATTAGTTCATATTCACTTGGTGACCTCTATAAAAACCTGTCTCCAGACAAGGTCCTATTCTAGCATGCTTAGAGTCAGGAGTCCAAATTCAGAATTCCAAGAGGACAAAGGTCAGCCCACAGCACAGTCATCAGGGGTCATCTCCCTTCTACTACATCATACTGATATTTAATTGGCTCTAATTATATCTCCTCTCTGGCTTCTTGGTGGTTTTCTAAGGTTTTCTGCCATTACAGCCTTTGAGATTCTTTTTGTTGTTTTTTTTGTTTGTTTGTTTTTTGAGGCAGGGTTTCTCTGTAGCTTTGGAGCCTGTCCTGGAACTAGCTCTTGTAGACAAGGTTGGCCTCAAACTCACAGAGATCCAGCTGGCTCTGCCTCCTTAGTTCTGGGATTAAAGACATGTGCCATCACTGCCCAGTACCTCTGAGAATCTTAATCATGCCCAAAGCACCCCCACCTACCCTGTTCCTACCCAACTTCCTCCCTGCCTGTGATAATTTTTTTATCTCTTAAAAATAGAAAACAGAGCTTGGAATATAGCTCATCTGGGAGTGCAAATGCTGCATGCATAAGGTCCTGGCCTTGGCATCTGACATCACAGAAATAGACCATGATGGCACACAGCAGTAAAAAGTTCTAGGTTGCCTTTGGGTACATAGTGAATTCAAGGCTCTATGAGGCTCTATTTCAAATTTAAGAAGGGGGGAGAGAGGGGAGGAAGAGCAGTGCCTCAGTGGTTAAGAGCCCTGGCACTCTTCCTGGGACCAAGGTCCAATCCCCTGTACCCATATGGTGACACATAACCACCTGTAACCCCAGTCCCTGGGGATCTTTTCTGGCCTTTGAGGGTACTGCACATATGTGGGGCATATACACACATGCAGGCATGCAGGCAAACATACATACACACACACACACACACACACACACACACACACACCAGAAGGGATCAGTTTGAGCTATATGTGCTATGCTCCTGTTATCCCAGTAATCAGGAAGCTGAAGCAGGAAGATCTTGAATTCAAGACCAACCTGTGCTACATAGTAAGTCCAGAGTTAGCCTGGACTACAGAATGAGACACTATTCAAAAAGCAAATGTAGGCAGTGCGATCTGGCATCTGCTACCTAAAATGAATTCCATAAAGCCATTTGTTTCTTTTTTAGACTCTCACTGGTGTCTACTCAGTGCACACAGCACCGGGTTACATAAGGACGCAATCTTACAAGCACAGGATGCACTTTAAGCGATCCCCATGCTCCCTCCTCTAACTCGCACACCCCCAGAAGCCATTTTTAATAAGACCTGCTCTGCACCCCATGTCCACTGATCTCACACAGGGTGGCACCCAACTCCTCTGGCTCCCTGACAGCAGGCAGTCAGTTCTACCCAGGAGGAATGTGCATAGGTGAAGGCTGTAGTGGCCAAGCAGTGTGACAGCCAAAAGCAACGCTGCCACCTGGTAGCTTTTATTTTTTTTTAATTTATTTATTTATTAAAGGTTTCTGTCTCTTCCCCGCTACCGCCTCCCATTTCCCTCCCCCTCTCCCAATTAAGTCCCCCCCCTCAGCTCGAAAAGCAATCAGGGTTCCCTGTCCTGTGGGAAGTCCAAGGAACCCCCACCTCCATCCAGGTCTAGTAAGTTGAGCATCCAAACTGCCTAGGCTCCCACAAAGCCAGTGCGTGCAGTAGGATCAGAAACCCATTGCCATTGTTCTTGAGTTCTCACATTGGAGCACAGGACTGAAATCTCAAGGTCCAAATCAGGAGCAGAAGGAGAGAGAGCACGAGCAAGGAACTCAGGACCGCGAGGGGTGCACCCACTCACTGAGACAATGGGGATGTTCTACTGGGAACTCACCAAGACCAGCTGGCCTGGGTCTGGAAAAGCCTGGGATAAAACCGGACTCTCTGAACATAGTGGACAATGAGGACTACTGAGAACTCAAGAACCTGGTAGCTTTTAAACAGGAGCCAAGTCTGTGTTTTATTTGGGCTGAAAACGCTAGAAAAAAAACACAACGTCCTATATCTGGCATTAGTAGCCATACCTCAGTTATTCACCCATCCCATCTCTGTAATGGGTGTGAGGATTCTGATGGGGTTTGAACCAGAAGGGAAGGTTGATGTCGGCCTCTAATAGCAAAACATCGCTGGAAGCCCCCAAGACATCTCTTTAACCATTTCCTCAGGAGTCCCAGCACCATAGTGAGCATTCTAGGGGTGCCTTTGTTAAATCCAGGGT
This sequence comes from Microtus pennsylvanicus, assembly GCF_037038515.1. Lineage (NCBI taxonomy): Eukaryota > Metazoa > Chordata > Mammalia > Rodentia > Cricetidae > Microtus > Microtus pennsylvanicus. The sequence continues at coordinate 94,338,372 of NC_134589.1, read as the reverse complement.
ATCTGTGCTGAAATGAGCTCCTGGCTCTCCTAAATTCCACTTCTCCTCCCCTCCAAATACGAAGCACAGAGGTAAGTCCTGTATGTATGCTCGCTCATCAAGCATGCACACGACAGAGGAGTTCAACTTAATGAAAGCTTATTTGAAGAGAATACTTATTTAAATGTAGTCTACTCTTGCAAATGGAATGGGTTATTCTGGGATAATTGCAGAGCCGGGTGAACTGTGCCTCCACTCTGCTGGGTGGTCCAACTGTTTCTTAACCTTTTCTCGCTGGGAAAATACTTTTTTTTCATAGGCAGAGAGGAGGTAATGAGACTTCATTAGGTCAAGGGTCAAGGGTATAGACATAAGGCTTGAGACCAAAGAGAATTATGAATGGGGATCCTTAAGAGGGATGCCGGGTGCAGGGAAGGAGGCAGGCTGAGCTGAAAGGCCCTCATTTCAATACTGCTGAGTATTGGGCACAGCAAAGACGCCTAATGAGGGTCTTTAACTATCTAATTACAGTAAACAGCCTTCCCCTTTCAGATCAATAGCTTCATTTGTACTGTTTTTATGAGTCAAGAGGGAAGCCACCCTATAAATACCAAGGGGAAGACATGGAACACGCCCTAACAAGTCTCTTGGTATCCTCAGAAGGCTTCTGAAACTCCTAGGATGCTGGGCATGAAGGTTAACTTGCTACTCAAGCAGGTTAAGTAACACAGAGACAGACCCACCCTTGGGTATAAGGGTGCCCTGCTCCTTCCTTCCAAGGTGCCCTCAAGTCCTCTCATGCCTCTCCATAGTCATGGGGTACCGGATTATTCTCAGCATTTGTCTTAGAGACAGTGACCTCTGGACAGAATTCCATCCCAACTGCCTAGATAATTCCTACTCCCCTCTTTCCAATATGATTGCATCTGCAGGCAGCTCCTGCTCACATCTCCTCGAAGGAAGGGAGTGTGGACTCCCAGAAGGTAAGAGGAGGTAAATTCCTTATAGATTATCAGGAGTCTTTCCACGCACCCCATCCCTCCAAATGCCAAACCAGGATCATCAGATGTTCAAGATGGTCCCTGAAATGATGTCAGCCTTGTAAGACTGATGAAGATGTAATTTTTGAAACTCAAAAAAAAAAAAACCAGATAGCTCAGTAGTAAATTGCTTGAAAAGCTGAGTTTGAGACCACTAAAGCAAACGTGGTGCCTGTACTTATAATCTCAGTGCTAAGGAGAACAGAAAAAGGCAGGTCTCAGAGTTCATTAGCCAGCTTAGACTAACTCGCATGGTGAGCTGTGGGTCAATGAGAGACCCTGACTCAAAATAACAAGGTGCACAGCACCTGAGGAATGGCACCCAGGGTCATCCTCTGCCTTCCACATGCTTGTACACGCCTATACATGCAGGAATACACCCACACAAGACGACAACCAGACTAGGAGACAAACAAAATCTTGAAATAAGATTATGGAAATAATTGCATAACTCATTGTTTTCTAAGAAGCCCTACACTCCAACAAGCTGCTTAAAACCTAAATGAGTCTAGAGACCTCAGCTCCCTAATGGGAGATTAAAGGTAATGAGCTGGGGCTTGGGGCAGGGGCAGAGGGTAGAGAGCCTCCAAGGAGAAGAAGGGAAAGGAGGCGTGGCCTTTCTGATTCCCCTATGATGCCAAGGAAAAAAGATTGGTGCTAGGGCAGGAGAAGGGTCCATTCTTAGATGCTGATACCCACAGAGTTGGACCTGGCTAGCAGCTCAAGAAAGATTACTCTGAGTCTGACTAACCTGGGCTTATTGTTATCAGACAAATAAAAACCTGAGCTCCTATTTCTCCAGACCTCAAAAGGAATACGCATCTTTCCTGTCTGCCTTTCTTCCGAGCCTCAAGATGTGTTTGCATGTGTGTTCATATGTGAACTACATATGTATACAAGTTCACATGTAATATGTGTGTGTGTGTGATATAATGTGTATGTTTGTGAAAGGGTATGCATATGGTAGGAGAAAGGGTGGCTTTGATATTCCGCCCTGTATTTGTGAGACAAGGTCTTTCACTGACCTGGAAGCTGCTGGAGAGGCTGGCCAGCAAACCCTAGGGATTCTCTTTTCTCAGCCTCCCCAGCACCAGAATTACAAGCATTTCCCACTACACGTTCGTTTTCTAACTAGGTTTTGGGTATTGAAAGCGGATTCTCCCACTGAGCCATTTCCCCAGCCTAAGCATTTTTCTTACTATTTTATTATTACAAAACGCATCTACCCTAGAAGGGGTACCTTGCACATGATATCTCCATGAGTTCTCACTAGAGGCCTAGGAGAGAAAGACCACTTTCCCCACCTAACTCATGAAAAGACCAGGGTTTGGAGGCTAGAGTGGCAATTCCATTCTGTTATCAGACCAGGCTGCACAGCTGGAGATGACCATGAACCAGCGTGCTTGTCTTAGTTAGGGTTTCTGTTGCTGTCAAGAGACCCCATGGCCATCACAACTCTTATAAAAAGAAAATATTTAACTGAGGCTGGCTTTAGTGGGAAGCATGGCAGCACACAGGCAGACATGGTGCTGGACAAGTAGCAGGGAGATCTATATCTGGATGTGCAGGCATCAGGAAGTGACTGTGGCACACTGGCCAAGTGTAAGCATCTGAAACCTCAAAGCCCACCCCCAGTGACACACTTCCTCCCACAATGCCACGCCTACTCCAAGAGAGCCACACCTCCTAGAGTGTCACTCCCTATGAGCCTATGGTGCCATTTTCATTCAAACTGCCACAGTGCATCGTATCATCTCTCCAATCATGTCTGTGGTGACACAAACCACAGACTCCAGACTGACAGTTAGGGAGCCTGCATGGGACCGACCTAGCACCTCTGCATGTGGCTGACAGTTGTGTAACTTAGTCTGTTTGTGGAGCCCCTAGCAGTGGCACCAAGATCTGTCCCTGGTACATGAGTTGACTTTTTGGAACCTACTCCCTATGGTGGGCTGCCTTGCTCAGTTTTGATGCAACAGGGAGGAGCTTGGTCCTGCCTTGATTTGATATGCCATGCTTTGTTGACTTCCACTGGAGGCCTTACCCTCTCTGAGGGGGGAGGTGAGGAGGAAGTCAGAGAAGTGGAGGGAGGGGAAGCTGTGGTTGGTATACAAAATAAATTTTAAAATTTAGTAAAATATAAGTAGGGAAGAAAAAACTCCATTCCAGCTTCTAGGAATCCTGCTGATGGGTGTGGAGAGGCTCCAGCTTGAACACAGTAGATGGGTCCCAAGATTTCACATTTCTTCTCCAAACTATTCTATGAGTTCATGAGTTGAAAGGCCCCATCACATCCAGAAGACACCATCTTCCCTAACTTCTAACCCTTACAATCTCCCCTCTTTCTCTCCTGTGAGTGATGTTCCCTGAACCCTGAGAGACAGGGTGTGCACAAACCTGTTCAAGATCAAGCCATTCCATATTCCAGCATGGATCAGAGAGCCTCACAAGGTTCCGCTGTTGGCGGAGAAGCTATTTACAGAGAATGGGTGATGAGGGGGTAGAGAGCTAGTTCTCTCCAGGGCTGTGGGCCCTGGCAGGTTGGCCATGTTCCCTGCCTCACTGTTACACCGTGCACGCAGAGGCAGCACTCAGTGAGTTACTTTTTCTAAAAAAGAAAGAAGTGAGGTTAGGAGGTGAAAATAGCTGGAAGAGCAGGAAGGGGAGGCATATAATTGAAATATTGTGTCCGTATATGAAATTCTTAAAGAATAATACATTTTAAAACAAAGCAAACAAGAAGAACCTTAGCTCCGGCATGGTGGCTGAGCTCCACTATAGACATTGCTGGAATTTTAGGAGTCATATGGACTTAAGACTTTCAGTCACATGTAACAGCCGCCCAGATGGCACTAGAGATGAACTGGAGACCTTCAGTGACTCAGAGACATGTCATCAAGCTGCCCACAGCCTCTTCCAAGGTACAAAGGACTCTCCTGTTGTCAACTCACCCAAGAATCTGTCATTCACCAAGGCTTTAGTGCCTCTAAGCACAGCAGTGAGGAAGCGTCCACCCTCTGGGTACACACATTCCATGGAGAGGAAGACAGCAAACCAGAGAAGAGAACTTGTAGAGTGCTGGGCTGAGCATGCAGCTAGCCCTGGGGTTTGATCCACAGAGCGCAGCATTACTCCTGCAATTCTGCATTCAGAGGTGGAGGCCAGCTGCTTGAGAGTCTGCTGAGACAGGGAAGGAGGATGTCCGTGCCACCACGCTAAGCTCTGCCAGTAAGTATCTGAAGATAAAGCAGTAGGCCCAGGAAGGGGTGGAAGGAAGCACTGTGTTAGAGGGCCAGGTAATAGTGCTCTATGATCCCAAGAGGTTACAACCCTGGCAAAGGCCTCAATGGAAGGAAACCCGGATTTGCTTTGACTCCAGGGCTCACACACGTTGGCTCTGCAGTGGCCCTGATCTGATGAACCCAAGCCAACCAAATAGCTGAGGGTAAATCACTTTCAAAATCCGTTTAAAAAAAAAGAAATACACCCTTGGAGTGAGTGTTCTCAGATTTGTGCTGACTTCAGGAGGCCGGCAGACTGCCTTGGTAGCAATTTTTAAAAATAAAATGAAAAGCAATTATGTTCCATCGCAGCAATTTTACTCGGTGAAAATCTAGGGTGTGCAAAAAAAAAAAATCAAATAAATGCAATCCCTTTCACTCTCCCAGGGCCTCCCGGGCCAGGGGCTCTCCTCACAGTCACGAGCTGGCTCTCTTCTTCTCCAGGACCTGGACTAGGCTGCCTGCACACCCCTAGAAACAGGGGGGCTCCCAACTAGGACAATCAGCCGGCAGAGATGAAGGCGAGTCAGCCTGTGCGTCCCATGTCCCAGGCATACCACTTTCTAAGCGGGTAGCAGACACGCCAAGCCTCCCGAGATCAGAGAATGTTGAACTGCAGTCAAAAAAAGTTGAGAACAACAGAGAGAAGGGGAAAGAGGCCACTGGAAACTGTCACACTCTTAACCTAGTCAGACACACGAAGGTCTCCCGACTGGCACATTGGTACCCTACTTTCTCATCTTGTGTCCCTACCCCCATCTCCACCCTAATAAACTCCTCTGTTTGAACACAGAGATATCTTTAGTGTAAAACCAGTCCATGCTCAGAATGCGGGACAAAGGAAATAAAATCACAAGCCCATCCTCGGTGTCACCGTCTACAATAACTGCTCGTGTGTTGCTGTGTGACTTCCCAAGATCTATTTATGGATGCAGATCTCAGGAGTTGTTTCTCTCCTTCCTCAGTGGATCCTTGATATCTAATTGAAGTCACGAGGATGGGCTGGGGAAGGCAAGTGACTCTCTCCCGAGCTAGCTTGCTGGACTATGGGTTCAGATTCTTAAGCAAGCTGTAGCCAAGTGACATGCCATGATCCTTAACTTCTCACTGGAAGAACTGGAAGCATCTTCCCAGACATATATGAAAATGGTGGAATTATCCAGACGACTTCACCAAGCCATGGTAAACGGCTACACCAGACCCCACGTTAGATCCACGCCATCAGTTCCTGGAATTTTCATTATTATAAAGTAGGCAGCCATGAGCATCACTGGCTCCTTTGCTGACCAACTGCTTACAGTGTGCCTTCTGAGGCCGTGAGCACAGCCTCAATTATCCCCCCAGGGAGTTCTTGCCAATAGACCCACCAGGTTGAAGCACTAGCTTGTGTTTAATGTTTTTGACACAAGAAAATTAGTCCTATAGCCAAATTTTCCCACAAGAAAGATTGTTCTAAGTTGTATTTCTAGCAGCCCCTTGAAGCTGGCCCAATGCCCTGCCTTCTGAAAACACCTATTCTCTTCCCGTCCTTTCTTTCCCTTTGATCATCTCCATAGGAGGAAATAACATCTCCTTTCACTTTGCTATCCAGCCTGAACATTTTTCCATACGTGCCGGCCATTCAATTTTCTTTTGTGTGTGAGAATTGCTTATTCATAGCTTCAACGATACATCTTAATTAAGTCTAGGGTGAAGAGGAAAGAATAGAAAAAATTAATAATTATTGAGTGCTTGTTATTTGCCAGACAGTGTGTGCCGCTGGCTTTGTGGAGGAATCCATTGAGCCTCACATGGGTCTGTTACCAGGCCAGCTCTATGGCTGACGAAACCTCATCTTGAGCACCGCACCTTCCCAATGACACTTTGGCATCCAGGCCCTTGCCCATCACTAAGTCTAGGATTTGGTGAAGGACAAGACCTAAGACAGCTAGGGCCCAGTTATCTTGTGCTGTTCGATATTTTTGTTGCGGCTGTTGTTTTGAGATAGAGTCTCAGGTAGCACAGGCTAGTTTTGAAGTCAGTGTGTAGCTGAGGCTGGTCTTAAACTCCAGCTCTGTCCTTCCGGTATACATCCCCCAATTGCTCAGAATACAAATGGGTGCCATCACCTGACTCTTGTGTTTTTCAAGTTTACCTATGTGACAGCACACGTCTTCTTAGTTCCTTTTTCTGGTTGAATAATATTCTATTATATGGATACACCAGCAATTTGTGTCTCCCTTTCCCTGCATATGGAAACTGGATGAATTTCGCCATCCATCATCTTGAGTGATGCTGTTTCTAGCGTGTGAGGACTCAGATTTTCGTCTTTGCTTTCAATCTCAAGTGTCTGTATGCAGGAGCAGAATGCAATGTTGTTTTTGTTTTCTGGTTTATTCCACTGTCGAATTCTTGAAGAAAGATGGTTTATCTTGTTTACCAGTCTATCCCTAGTACTTGAAGTGCCCAAATCTCTCTGTTCACTGGCGTCCTGGGATTCGTAAGACATAGGGCTTCTTTAATAAAGCTTGGAACCCTCTGTATTATTATTGAGCATGGTCTCTACACAAAACCAACCTTCATCCGATTAGCTATGCTTGCCTATACAAATCTATCAGGAGCAAGTCTATGAGCTGTCAATGTTCTCTCAGAAGAGAAGGTGAAAAGAGTCAATAGATCCTCACCTGAGAGTCCAGCCACCTCTCCCAGCCCTAATGGAATACAGGTCTTGGGATGTACTAGACTGTACAAGCTTGGGGAGTTTCACTGAATGGAACTCGGCCTATCTGGCTATAGGAAAGCCATCATGCATGCTGGGTTAAGATTTTTCCAAGTCCGTTGCTTTAGGGTCACCCATACTCCTGTTGGTAAGTCCTGATTCAGGCTATGTAAGTAAAGACAGAGAAGTATTGCTTGCTTTGCTAGAGGGGGCAATGGACAGACCAGAAAACACCTGCTAGGAAGAGGGCCAGCCATCATATTCGAAGGAGAATGGGAGTGGAGAACACACCTCAACCCTCTGGAGGCAGGAGTGATGGAAGACAGGAGGAGAGTGTCAATTCTGCCTAAAAAGAGACCCAGAGTATAGTGGAGGTGGCTCTGGGAGCAACATACTTGCCGTGAAGGCATGGGGATTTGGGTTTGGATCTCCAGAACACATCCGCTATCCCGGTCTGAGGACATGAAGACAGACAGAGAGATAGGCAAATTTCTGAGGCTATTGGCTAGCCCAGCCAACAGTGGACTTTAGGTTTAGTGGCCCAGTCTCAAAAAGGAAGGTAGAAAATGGCTGAGGAGAATGACCTGAAGTGAACCACTGACCCGCCCCCCACCAGCATGAACATACACATATGTACACATGCACACACACATGTACAAGTACTTAGCCAACACACATATTCAATGAATGAATGGATGATAAACCCAATAGATGCTTGACAGTGGGGGCCTTAGCAAATTTTTTTCTACTCCATCACTACAAACAGAAATTGGGTGATAAGCCGGGCAATGGTGGCGCATGCCTTTAATCCCAGCACTCGGGAGGCAGAGGCAGGCGGATCTCTGTGAGTTTGAGACCAGCCTGGTCTACAAGAGCTAGTTCCAGGACAGGCTCCAAAGCCACAGAGAAACCCTGTCTCGAAAAACCAAAAAAAAGAAAAAAAGAAAAAAAGAAATTGGGTGATAGACTGGGTGAAGGCAAGGCAATAGTTTAGTGGTACAATGTTCACATATCTTGCAAGAGGTCTGAGGACCATCCCTAGCGCCACAAATATTTAAGCAAAATTTTAAAAAGAGGATGGGAATGAGATCCCCAAATCGTTAATAAGACACTGAGCTTGGAATTCATATCAAAACTCAAGAGTTTATGTGTGTGTGTATATATATATATATATATATATATATATATATATATATATATATATATATCCAGATGCCACTGGGTAGCATATCCACAAAAGCCCATGATCTTGGTGGAAGGAGGTATGTGAGTAGTCATGAGTGCTCTAGAATAGTCAGAGACAAGAAGGCACACTCTCCAGGGCAGGACTGTCAGAGATCCAGTGCACCAGAACAGGTACAGACTGCGTCTGTAGTTACGGACATCCTCAGGATCTCATAGACAATGCTAGAAGCTGAACTGAGAACGTGGCCACAGGCAAATTTGGATGTTTTAAACTAAATACATAAATAAGGATGTTGGGTGAGGGCACCCATGGAGAAGTGAAAGAGAAAGTGAAGAAAGAACTCCTTCAACAAGGCCCACGCTATTTGTATCACATTTCGTGGAGGTAGAAGTGGAGGTCTAGCAGGCAGAAGAAGCTCGCCGGAAGCCATGGGCTCATTTGAGGCTGGTGACTGCTTCCACTGCACCCCACTGCCTCGCTTACATCCTGTTAGCTCTTCTTTTCTGGGCGTGCAGAGCAGCCAAGTGGAGACAAAGCTAACGCTCTGTGAAGACTCGACAGCTCTCTTCCTACCATGAAGGAACCATGTCCTGTGTGGGAGGACACACTAGGCAGCAGCGTGTCCCTAGACTTCCTGCACCATGCCCCCAAAGCAAAGGCCCTGAGTGAGACAAGATGTTCAACTCCCTACTTCCTGTTGCTCGTGACATCCAACACCTTGTAGTTGCCCCGATCATTTCTCTATTAGTGATCAGCACAACTGTGCTCGTAGAAGCGTTCCTACTCTGGGTCTTAATTTTGAACATTTTCAGTTTCCATGGAGATATTGCATTCTTGCATTCTAAGAGTGTCACCGTACAACAATGTGAAAACAAAGAACCTCCACAGAAATGGCTCACTCTGGACATCACCAAGCAACACTTCCATCTGCAAATCAGACCACTGTGCCATGCTCCGGGGTTAATTGCTGAGGCTAAGTTGTCTTCTTTCTTCCCCAATCTAAGAAACACTTTCCATGCCCAACCCGGGGGTCCAGCTCACATTCACAAGAGCATCTCTGGGCCTTGCTGCTTCAATTATTGTACCGCTGTGATAATAGAGTCAGGATGTAACTATGGCAACATTATTCCAAGGATAAATACCACAATATAGCCTTCAGCTTTACTCTCTCTCTCTCTCTCTTTCTCTCTCTCTCTCTCTCTCTCACACACACACACACACACACGTGCGCACGTGTACACACACACACACACACACACACACACACAGAGAGAGAGAGAGAGAGAGAGAGAGAGAGAGAGAGAGAGAGAGAATATGAAGAATTGAATTGAGACCAGATAATACTAATGGCATCACTCATTAAGAAGTGAGTGAATAGCAGAGTTAAATCTGTGATGAGTGAAAACTTCCCTAGCTCAGCACCACACTAACCTCCAAACCCCTATATAGCAGACACATGCAGGAGAGCAGCTTCTGAATGCAGAAGTGTTGAACTTGGCCCCCATCAGGCACACAAATCTGGGTGTTGGGAAGTTCATGAGATGTTTTTCTAGGAGGTCGGTACAGGATGAGAGCTGAGCATTCAGAAAGTGGCGGATCAGGATCAGCTGTCATGATGTTGACGAGAACACGGAGAGACCCACAATTATGAGCCCAGGTTGTCTGAAGGTCTACTGTCTTCACTCCATATCTGGCTAGGTTTCCTCGGTGTTGACATTCACCCAACTGAGGGGAAAGAGCATGGGGAAGTGTGAGCATGACTAACACAGAGGTCGCGAGATGGACCTGGCTCTATGAGCTCCAGAAAGGCTCCTGGCTGCTCCGAGCCGCGGTTTTTGCCATGTTAAGATAACACAGTATAATGTTAAGATAATACGGTATAGGAGAAGTGTCCATTATCACACATAGCACAGGCCAGTTCCTGGCAAGGACTAAACTCATCGCTTCTTAACTGCATGGGTGAGAAGAGGCCCGCACTGCTTCCCGCAAGACTGGCCCATGTGCCAAGCTGAGGTCTGGCAAAGCTCATCTCTGAATTTCGTGGGGCCTCTGTGATTCATAGACTTAGGTAGAAGCTTCTCTGCAGCGCTAAGTAATGGAGAACAAATTGAGAAAATTAGTTATCAATTAGTCATCCGATGGTTGGGAAGGCAGGCAGCAGGCACAAATGGAGCCAGATTAGTTAAGCCACGATAAATTTTATTGCTCTACAAGGAATGAGTCTTTATCAATTACTTCTCAAATTTGTCTTTATTATTAAGCCCAGGACATGAGACAAGGCCTCTATCTTGAAGGAGGTTTTAAAAAGCAGCCTGGAGATTTGGGAGCTGGGACAAACTTCACAGCAAAAATGGTCCCTGCGGAGGCCATTTTTGAGTGGGAAGGATGGCAAGGGTTAGTCTTTACTCACTGCTATCTCCGTAGGGTTTCTGGTCTTCTTATTAATTAATTAGCACACCATGCTATGACCACGTGGTGTTAAACATGTCCATCCGCTGTGGGAGATAACTGGCATTCGTCTTCTTTTTCACAGGGGAGGCGGGTGAGGAGTGGGCTCACAGGACTGACAGGACGAAGGCTCATGGAATCTTCTAGACTGCCTATCCTGGAACTACCACCTGTGTTTTAATTTCTTCCCATGCCCATGCATATCTCGCCGATGAAACCCCTACTTAAATCTTCTCATAGTTTTCCATTGCATTAAGTATGAAATCATAGCTGCCATGGTGATTTCTGAGCCGTTCCAAACACCAGCATCTGCCTGCTGAGGTTTTAGTTGGTGTTTATTTGTTATGATTCTTTTGAAGCAGAAACTCATGAGCCCAGGCTGGCCTTGAACTCACTACATAGCTCAGTCTGACCTTGGAGTCCTTCTCTACCTAGCGCCTATCCCAAATGCCAGTGTTACAGGTCTGTGCCCCCACCCCAGCTCTTGACTATCAGGTCCTATCAGGAGAGAGCTCAAGATGTGGTGAGTAGGTAGGAAGAGAATCCAGCAGAGCCAGCCTGGGCTACAGAGTAAGTTACATAGTCTAGACTGTGGCAAGACACATCTCAACAAACAAACAACAACCCAGGTATAACTTCAGAGCCTACTGTACTGTCTTTCTTGCCCCTGTTAAGGGAGACCTGACAAAGTAGCTTGAGGAAGGAGGGGTTTATAATGGCTCACAGTTCCGGGACACAGACCATCATGGTGGGGAAATCATGGTATCAAGAGCTTGAGACAGCTGACCAAGGCCACAGGCAGCAAGGAATACTGGTGCTTTGCTCACAGCGGGCATTTACTCCATCTAGGACTCTAGCCCAGGGAACCGGGCTTGATTCTTCCCACTCCAACCTACCCAGGATAATCCCTTGAGTAATCCCCAAATAATTCCAACATGCTAAGGGGGAGGGGCTAATTGCCCAAGTGATTCCAGGTCCCATCAAGTTGATAATCAGTCTTAACTACCACAGTTCTGTTAGAAGAACTCTGGTCAAATCTGAGCAGATATCCTCAGGCTCCACATAACACTCCCACAAAGTGATAAACCAGTTGTTTTCAATCTGTGGCTCTCGATCCCCTCCAGGGGATGGAAGAACCCTTTCACAGGGGTCGCCAAAGACCATCTGAAAACACAAACATTTACATTACAACCCATAACAGTAGCAAAATTACAGTTATGATGAAGCAATGAAAAAAATTTATGGTTGGAGTCACCACAGCATGGAACTGTACTAAAGGGTCTCAGCATTAAGAAGGTTGAGAACCACTGTCCTAGACCTTCTGGTAGTTTTGCATAAGCCACATTTGCATGTGAACTCAGATCCACAGGGGTTGTAGATGCGACCACACAGAAAGGTTGTATGTGGATAACTATCAAATACCAAGAGGCAGCAGAAGCTCACAGGGCCACTTTCCTAGAGGCTTTATACTTTTGCTTTTCTCACTAATGTATTAGTGGCCTTAACCCAGTGAGTGACCAACTTTATCACAGATATGGGAACTAAGTGAGCCTGAGTGCCATATCAGAGTGGAACCTTCCAGAAAAAAACAGCAGTGCTATGCTGTCCATGCTTAACAACTGCTTCTCTGGTAAGCTGTCTGGTGGCTTAGACTGTTCCAGTATCCCTGGTGTAAAGACATGAGGATGGTCAATTCTACAATACTACCAAGGTATTGGTCAACTGGTAGGTTTTTGTTTTTGTTTTTTGTAATTTCTCAGCCAGCTGTGGGCAGTCAGGGTGACCTGACTCGGGCAGCATTCTGGAGTCTGGCCCTACAGACAGCTCTTAGACTGAGAAATAACCACATCGTATGTGTGTGGAGGTCACACACCAGTGTCTGGCATATGGATATAATGCTGCGAGCCTTTTTTATCATTAATGTATCCAAATTCTGTATAATTGAACTCTTAAATTTCTGTGGCTAAATGGTAAAATAATTGGAATTAGTGCACAGAGTATAAGGTTTTTAGACATAATTTTTCCTGTCTTAAGTGACCTATGTCCACTTTATTGTTAGAATTTTAGTGCATACCTTCTATGGACTGAGCTGTATCAAAGGGGTAGCTCTCCCCTCCCCTGCCCCACTCCTTCTCACATACTTACATTCTGTCAATCTTGTTTGTGTCCTGTGAAGCCTTCTCTCTCTCTCTCTCTCTCTCTCTCTCTCTCTCTCTCTCTCTCTCTCTCTCTCTCTCTCTCTCTCTCCTCCTCCATGGCCTCCTCTCCCATCACAAGCAGTCAAAGGGTCAGCAGGAGTAAGCAGTGCTAGCAGAAGCCTCAGCACACTGCATAGCCACCATCCATTCCTGCCACCACTCTGCCCAGAGGGAGAAAAGAAGTACCTAGGTCCCTAGGAGGCAAGGTGGGGCAGTAGGGGTCAGACAGCAAGGCAGATACACTTAGGGAGAACCAGGAGGAAAGGAACTTCAAATGGTTTTCATACACAGGATCTGGAGGCACACACACTATCAGTTTGGGGTCAGCTTGTTCCTCCCGACCGCAGAGGGGCTGTTGGACAGCCACACTGTGCAGCCCCTCCTAGACACCCCAACATCCAAGGTCCTTCTCCTGAAATGGAACCAACCAAGGTTCTTCTTATCAACCTCTGTGTGACTCTGAAGAGCTGTCTTGCCTTCTCTGAGCCCCAGAATCCAACTCCTGGCTCCATCTTCTATCAGTGGTCCCTATCACCCAACTATCTGAGACTGCTAACAATTTGTGCAAATCTATTTGACTTGAAGCAAAAGTCTCCATTGGATGCGACATCTTCTCTGTCTTATGGAGAAGCTTTCTGCCTACCTGCTTCCTGGAGGTGACAGAGGAAGAAGAGGAGGAGGAAGAGAGGAAGAGGAGGAAGAAGAAAGACAGGCCACAAATTGCCTCGAATATGGTCCTGAATTTGGGCATAATGAGAAACTGTAATCCCCTCACAACTATTACTACCAGAAAATCCTGTCCCATGATCTGAGCACTTCTCGTTATACGGACTTGGCAGTTTTAAAATCTGGGTTACTATTTTTCCTTTCCTTTGGAAATTCTCCCAGTCTCGGGCTGCTATAAACTGGCCCAATTGGTGTAATTTCAGTCAACAGTGGCATTGCTGCATGATGCCTGCTGCTCCGTAAGCACTAACCGTGGCACACCTCAGGTTTAGCGTGGTCTGGCTTCTTGATGCAGTAGGCACAAGGCAGTTTGGATAGCTAGGAAGTCTTCTATCCGTGTTCCCACCCACATACATTTTTCCCCTTTAACAAAAGTTTCTTCTCAAAGTTTCACTTTAAATATAAAATATGTCCTTGTGAAAGCCGTTACAAATGTCACTACTTTAACCGGCCCAAATTTATGATGACATTGAATTTTAATGCCGCCATAAATGTCCAGTGTAATGGTGATATATGCTCCCCAATAAATTGTTATGGAGAAATATAAAAATAAGTGTAAGATAAAAGATTGTGTATAAAATATGTTTTTACATCTCCTTTAATGATTAAAAATCATACAAACTTGATATTCTAAATCACCGGGAACTGCCACGGTGCTCTGAGAACACTTCTCTCACAAAAACCTTCTGAAGGCTGAGCTGAGAAAGCTTGTGGTCAGAAATCACACCCGCTTTAATGAGGACACTTAAGATGAATTTTATGTTGACATGGGGGGAAGTAATTAGCATTAAAGAAGACAGAAAAAGTTGTAGTCAGACCCCTGTGCCTCGGAGGAAGCCCCCCCTCCCAGCAAATGACAGCACTGAGGGGCTGATGGCCTGGTGACTTCTACAACCGCCTTGAGGGTGACCCTGCCACTCCATGGTGTCTTGAATGACTGCCCAGCTCCAAGGACAGAAGAGGAGACGGACGGAACAGGAGGAGGTGAGGCGACACACTAGCAATGGGAGAAGATGCACTCAAACTGGCCACAGAGGACTCTGGGCCGTTGACCCGTGCCCACTTACTGTGTCACCGTGGACGAGCTACTCCACTGTCCAGGCTTCTGTTTCTCTTTTTCAAATGTCACCAGTCTTCATCTATAAAGTGATAACGGGACCAAGACAGGGACAATTTTTCCTTCTTAATCACGTGTCCCATCTGAATATTTTCTTCATCACTCAAGTATTCGTTTACGCCAACACTTGCCACGGATTAGATGTGACATGTCCCCTCCAGGCTCACGTGTCTGAGTGCTTGGAGAAATCCAAGAGCTGAAATCTCACTGGAAGAAGTGAGTCATTGGGGGGGTGGGGGAAGCCTTGAGAGTTATGCAGTGCCTCCACTTCCTGCCCAAGTTCTACTATCTGCTCTGCTAAGACGTGAACAAGACGCAACTCCCAAAGCTACTTCTGTGGAACTCAGTCTGCCATGTCTTTCCCACTGTGACTCTCTGGGTTCCCTTAAACTACAAATTAAATCCTTCTTCATTCCATCAGTCCAGTGTTCTGTCAGAGAACAGGAACACAAATACACACCTAATCATGATGCCACCCCTCACTCTGGGCTAGTGACTTCTTTAGCCACGGGTACCTGGTCAGTGGCAGACGTGACACTCATCAGAGCCAACGACGACAAGGTATAACACTGCAACTTTGGGGACAAGAAATGGTCTCTACTGCTAAAGCTACACCCTGGTCCTGTGTAAACACAGCTTTGTGTCACCATGGCAACCTGAGAGCAGTGCCAAGAAATGAAAAGCCCAAGCAGGAAATCATAACAAAAGATAGATCCCAAACATTGCCTGAGTCCCTGGATGCAAGCGTGCCTGAAGCTAGAATCTTCGGAGCGTGAGCTCTCAGTGTCTCATGGTTAGCATCATTCCGGGTTGTGTTTTCAGTCCCTGATAACTGAATATGTCCTAAACTTTAGTGTGGCTCCAGGGTTTGCTGCAAGGCTAGGATAGTCTACAGATGTGATTCCCGTACTGTGATAGTTAATAATGATTGTCAGTCTCACCGGAGAAAAGCATCTGGGCATGCCTGAGAGGGAGTTCTTGACTGGGCTGATAGAGGTGGGACGAATGACCCTAAATGTGGGCAGTGCCATCCCATAGTCTGCAGTCCTGGACTGAATACAAAGGAGAGAGAGAGACTGCGCACCAGCATTTACCTCTCTCTGCTCGCTCACTGTGAATACATGGGATCAGCTGCCGCATACCCTGCCACTCCATCTTTCCTGCCAAAGGACAGCCTTCCATCCCATATTCTGTTGCAGGAATGAAACAAGCAACTCATACACACAGTCAACAACAAAAAGCCCACAGTACGTACTGACTGATACTATTGCCACTGTAATCGTGAAGATCTGTGGCCATCCAGTCATATACCTTGGATATATCTGTTCTCCCTACATCCCAAGACTGGGCCACATTTGCTGACCTTTCCCTGGCTGGCCTCTCATTACTTCTGATGTATTGCCAGGGTACGTGATGGATACCGGAACTGGCCCTGGCTCCCAGAAGAGGACCAGATTCTGAATCCAGAATTCTCTCAACATGTTTGCTTCCTCCTCTGGCTCCCTGTGGCCACCCTGCCCTCTCTATCCCCAGGATATGGCTCCATTGCCAACAAGCTCCAGGCTTCTGTTTGCTGTGGAAAAATACCAAGTTCACCGAGAGCTGCTCATACCATCAACCCCCACTCCCCTGCAGCTGGCCACACTTGCTCCCTCCCTCCCAGGGCTTGGCAGCCACTCTGCCTCTTCCTGCCTCCTCTGCCCTAGCTTTGGACAGCATCCGTTTATTTTTTTCCACTATTTTTATCTTTTTGATGTCCAAAGCTTCTACTTGGAAACCCAAAATGAAGTGTGCTGAAATGGGGTCTAACCTAGGACAGTGACTCCCCTGTCTGCCCGCTAGCCATCAAGTAAAAAGGCCGCATGTCCCAGCCCCAGGTACCCTCCCTAAAGGCCTAGGGATCCTCCATTTTCAATCTTACTATGAACAACAAACTCCATTTCAGAGCTTCTCTTAATTCTGGCTGTGTGTTCCAGAATGTTCTCCAGTTTTCTTTTTTTCTGTTCTTGCATTTCCCCCTTTCCCTACATATCTCAGGATAAAGATCCAATAAAATCACTCACAGATGGTCCTGTTGCCCCCAGCTGAATTCCCCTGCCTTCCCCTCTCTGTATAATTTGTCTCCTGTTGTTCCCACTTTTCGCTCTGCTAGGCTGCAGGCTCCTCCCCTCTCACGACCACCGTACCACAACCTACAGGGCCACGTTAGAGCATCCACTCTGTGCTAAACACATATGTGTGTTGACTATGGAATATTTGACCAGGACCAACCTCCAAGTCCAAACTGGATACATTTTTCCATTCATTCATGTCTTATTTTATCTTTAAGATTCATTTTATTTGATTGTGTATGTGTGTGCTCATGTGTGCCCATGCACGCACATACCCTTCACACACACACACACACACACACACACACACACACACACGCACATATATGCGCACAACGGCCAGAAGACAACACTGAACTCCCTGGCTAGAATTGCAGGTGGTTATGAGGCACCCAACATGGGTGCTGGGAACTGAACTCAGGTTTTCTGGAAGCGCAGCAAGTACTTTGACCATTGAGTCATTGCTCTGGCCCCTTCTTTTATCTTTCTTTGGCCACATAAGTGTTATATGGTTTCATTAAGCAAAAGAGATCTATTCATTCAACAAGGACAAACATGTCCTTCAACCATGACAGACCAGGCATGGTAAGAGAGGGCTCCCAGGGAACATTATCAATGGACTTCCTGCACTTGGGTTTCAGGCAGGGCCATCTGGTACAGCTGCACTGGGCCCTGAGTATGAGCAGAACAGTGCCAGTCTCTGTCCAAAAGCACACACAGAAATCCAGGCTTATTTTAAGTGTCTCTTCCCGCTTGCCTTCTGCTTGGACAGTGTCTCCTGCAGTCAAGATCAGACAACTAGTTCAGAAGAAGCAAGGAGTTGAATTTCACTGGGCAGGGCAGGGGTTGTACAGAGTCACCCAGAAATCTTGACTGGTACGCTGTGTACCCCACCAGAAATCCACACACCCTAGTCAGAAATCGGCAGCTAAACCAGCAGCAAGAGAACGTGCTATGCATTTCCTTTAGATTACAAAGCAAGTCTGTGGAGATCAATTCACGCACTGTGTATGTCATTCCCTTGCGGTGTCCTGGGCCATGGCTTCTAGCTTGTTAGGAATCATGTAGGCATGACTTGAGTCTCCATCACTGCAGAAGGGGTGTGCGGAAGGGGTGTTGGGGGCAGGGACAATGGGCAGGAGAGTGCAATGCCTTTCATTTCCTGGGAAGTACAGACTCTGACACACAAAGAAAAGGCAAAGAGTTTGTTCAACGTGGGCAGGAGAGGGCAGGATACAGGAAGGAGTAGGCAAAGCTGGGTGGAGGGATTTACTTTGGAGACTGCTTCTTATATTGTTTTATTGGTCTTTAATTTTTCGGAACAGGGTTTCTCTATGTAACAGCCCTGGTGGTCCTGGGACTTACTCTGTAGACCAGGCTGGGGAGCTAGAAAACATTATTTTGAGTGAGGTAACCCAGACACAGAAAGACAATTATTACATGTACTCACTCATAGGTGGTTTTTAAACATAAAGCAAAGAAAACCAGCCTACAAACCACAATCCCAGAGAACTTAGACAACAATGAAGACACTAAGAGAGACTTACATCGATCTAATCTACATGGGAAGTAGAAAAAGACAAGATCTCCTGAGTAAATTGGGAGCATGGGGACCTTGCAGGAGGGTTGAAGGGGGAAGGGGAGAGGCAGGGAAGGAAGCAGAGAAAAAATGTACAGTTCAGTAAAAATCAACTTAAAAAAAGAACAGAAAAAATGGGATAAAAAGAGAAACTCGCAGAGATCCACCTGCCTCTGCCTTCCAAGTACTGGGATTAAAGTTGTGCGCCATCATAACTAAGCCAGAGACAACTTCTTAATGTTTGTGTAAAGATCATGGCAGCTGACATACGGCATCTGACAAAATGCATATCTGTGTCAAATGCCAGGGACTTTATAAGAGATGAGAGTGGTCATCATTGCCAGTCCTGTGACATGAAGATGCTTTAAAAAGATGGGAAGAGAGCAGCAAAGGGGCCTCGGGAGACCACTGGGTTACCCCTGGGATTGTCTAATCAAGTTCACAGGATCTAGAAGCACTCAGGAGACAAGCCTCTGGCCGTGTCTGTGAGAGTGTTCCTAGACTGAGCACTCATTCCTGAGATAGGGAGAACTACCTACCCTAAATACGGGTAGTGCCTTCCCATGGGCTGGAGCTGAGCACCGGCTTTCATCTCCGTGTGACCTGACGATGCTGCTACCAGCCGCCTCACATTCCTGCTGCTGTGCTTTCTCCATGACTGATGTTCCCCTAAACTGTGAGCCAAAATATGAATCCCCCCCCATGAGTTTCTTTTGTCGGGTATCTGGTCACAGCAATGAAAAGAGAAACTGAAGATACACCCCCCACCCCCCATCATCACCACAGACTGAATAACTAGAACGAGCTAACCTAGTAACATGAGAACATGGTTGTCCAGTCACCCATGATCTCTAAGGTCATGCCATCTCGGGCAGAGGCCCTCTGCACCCAAAAGTTGGAATAGATATAACAAAGAATTAAGGAGTGTAGACACACACACACACACACACATACACATGTTGTCTTCCCATCTGGGGCTCAGGGAGGCAGTGCATGGACAACCTGCTCTTATGGCAAGGTTCACACAGGTAATCACACCTACAACTGAGTCCTCTTCCACTCCACTGGATACCAGACTCTAGGCAAGCATAGGGAGCAGAGTGGAAAGGTCCCAGTGAGGAACAAGAAATAAGACAAAGGAGGGCAGGAAGCCACCCTCCACCTGGTGCCGGGGCAGATGGAAAAGGACCATTTCAGGGGCTTTTCTTCTTGCAGTAATGAAATATCTCCTAAGGAGCAATTTAATGGCGGGGGGCATGGAGAATATATCTGGCTCATGGTTCAAGGGGAACTTCCATCACAGCAGGGAAGCACGGCGGCAGGATTAAGAGGTGACTGCTCCCACCCGACCTGCAATCAAGAAGCAGCATGAGATGAATGCATGTGCTCAACTCATTCCCCCCCCCTTTATACACTATGGGCCCCAACCCATGGAATGGTGCCACTCACAATTAGGGACTTGTTTCCATGGTGATTCTCAATCTCACCAAGTTAATAATTGAGATGAACCATAGCAAGGGCCATGGCAGCCTTGCTTGCCACTGAGAATAGCTGAAATGTGACAGACAAGGAGGCCCGGATCCAGGGAGGGCCCCTGTGGTCTGCAGAAGCACAGCTCTAACACTGCCTGCTTAGTGTGGATGGCACAGGCACCAAAAACCCTAGGGAGGTTTCAAAGTGTTCCTTAAAGCCCTTTGGTTCCTTTCATTTGGTTCTACTGAGGCAAGGATACTACTAAGATTGTACCATGATGTTCCCTACCCAACCAGAGATGTACCTGGCATGGAAACCAAAGAATGAGAGAAAGTTAAGTCAATCAAGTCCATGTTGCAAGGAGTGGCCACAGTGTTCTGGCTTTAACCTGCGTCTCTCTCCCGGCATCTTCTTCCTTAGAGATATCTCCCCTCTTTTGCCTTAATTTGCATTGTTGTTTGGCTTTGAAATACCCACCAAGGCTCATGTGTTGGATACTTGGTCCACAGCAGGCTGAGTTTGGTTAGGTAAAGGGGGTCTCTGGGGAAGTGCTTTCAAAGGGGTTGTCTTGTCCCTTCACCCCTTCCTGTTCTCTCTCTCTCTCTCTTTCTGTCTCTCTTCTGTATGTTTCTGTCTCTCTGTCTTTCTCTACCTCCCTTACTGTTTCCCAGTTCCCATGAGGTGAGGAGTCTGCCTCACCACACAATCTCCCTGCCATGATTGCCTTCCGCTCCACACCCCTCATGATGGTGCCAAGTGAGCATTGCTTCAAATATCTGAACCTGGGAACCATAGTAAATCTTTCCTCCTTTAGGTTTTTCTAAATTATTGCCATATCAACAAAAAGCTAACAGCTTGGTTCATTCACCTTCAATAACTGCCAGCAGCTACTGAGTTTGCAGAACCTGACACAGCATCGTCATGTCCAGAGAACACAATAACCAGAGCAGGAGCTAGGAAGATGAGTCCTTCTTCACACAGCCCATGCTCCTTAGACACCTGACACAAAAAGAGAAAGTCAGCAAGTGACTGCCAATCTAGCTCTAACCAGTGAGATCCAGGCCAACAATAGACCCCAAAACATCAAGGAAGACAGAGTCTGAGTAACAGCAAGACCCAAGGCTGTTCTCTGGCTACCATATATGTGCACACATGTTCATCAGCACATGCACCCGTTAACCTACATACACACATGTGCTCACACGCAAACTCTGCCAGTGCAGAAAATGAGGTTCGGAAAGGCATGGAGCCATGCACAGTCATTCAAACCATTATCTCCAGAGCCCCTGCCTGCGCCCATGTCATGCTGTCACCTCTCATGTCTGCATGTCTGACAGGTGCCTTCCAGCCAGCTAGCTCCCACGCCACAGTCCGAGGCTCCTGGAGAGACAGTCGCATCACCAAGGACTCTGGGCTGAGTTGCTCTGAGCCTTCTGGGCTGAAAACGGGGTCCAGCACTCACTGTTGGTTTCTGTAATTTTAATGAGGAAAGGCCGCTCCCTCTTCGCTCCAGGTCTTTAAACTCCTGAATTTTAATAACCAACTCCGCTGATGATTTACAAATTTCAAGGCAGGAATTAGCAGAAAATTCCATATTTCATAGACACTGAATTGGACCATTATCTCCAGGCAGCAGGTACCAATTTCCCATCAAATGGTGAAATGCCATAATTATCAGAAGAATTCCATTCAAGTTCTAAAAGTAGATAAATAACCAATGGGAATATCATTTATTCATTAGAATATGAAAAAGAGGAGAAATATTACCCCATTCAGGGCTGCAAGGAGGCCGCCTTGTGGGGGAACACAGGCTCACTGATGCAGGCTGGAGGATTCCAGCCTCATTAAGCTCTCAGCTCGGCAGGAGAGAGAAACTTCCATTAAACACCTGAACAGACGAGATAATGGGCCACTGATTGAGAGGCTAATGTGTGAGATGTGGTGGTGCCTTCTTATTTTCCTTGCCATGGGTAGAAGGCACATATTAGAAATTGCTGGAAAATTGCCCCAAGCCTCCCAGTTCCCAATTGACAGTGCCCCTTCTAGACCTCAAGTCCGGCAAGTTTTCCTGCTCATTTCTCCTACTGCTTGTCAGCACAGATGTCCAATAGACACAGAGACGTTCTTCTTATATAACTTTCTCTCTGTGCCGCACCTAAAAAAATCATTCCAACATTCAGGCCCACATTCTTAAGCTTTATATGCCAATCACAGAAGCAAAAGAATCCCTCTACCCTTCACTCTGGGTCCAGAAGCCCAAGGTTCACATTCCAGCCCCTTGTAGGAGTCTGGATCTCTTGTCTCTTGAGTAAAATGAGGACAGTCACAGTGCATGCTTAGTATGAAATGTGTAAGGACCAACACAGAAAGGGTTTCAGTGCTACAGCTAGCAAAGCAATGACTAACATATGATTGCTGTACAGTGGTGAAGATGCTGATAGAAATAACAGTAGTAACAATGATTGGGGTGGTGATCTAATTGTTAGAGGTAATGATGATGAGGATGATGACAGCAATGATGGGGATAATGCAAATGACAAGGATGGGGATGATTATGGTGCTGATGGTGGTAACGATGGCAATAGTGGTGATAGGAAGGACAATAATGTTGGTGGTGGTGCTAATGATGGATTAAAGTGATTAAAATAATGGTAAATGTGCTGCTGATGACTATGATGCCCATGGTGGTGAGGATGATGGTGGAGACAATGTTGACATCAGGGCTAGTGATGGTGATAATGGTCATGAGAGCGGTGCTGATGTTAATGCTGATGATTAATGGTGATGATGTTATCGGTGGTGGTGATGGCAGTGAAAATGATATAAGCGCAGACAATCATCCTTGAACCCTGCCGGATCTTTAGTTTGCTGATAAGAAGGCATAGGCTTTGCAGTATATTCCCCAAAGAACAGGTTTAAAGAGCAGAAGGCAAAAACGGAAGCAGCCTTGTGATCGACTTATCTACCAGGTCACACAGGCCACCTCGCTGTGGTTGATAGCATTCTAGAATTCCTTCCTTATGATCAAAGCCAGCAGATGCTAAACATGCTTTCTCCCAGGGACTTATAAGGGCAGTGCAGATCCTCTGCTCAGCTCACCATGAGACGGGAGACTAGGGAAGGAGCTGAATCCAGATGAAGTGGGATGGGAGTGACTCTCTCTGTGGGTAGGTACAGGGTAGTCAAGCTGCTCCCAATGACAACAGCTGATGGGCCCAGGAGTTTTCTCTGTGTGCCTGTGTATGTATTCACAGGTGAGTATAAATTGGCCTGCACGTGAGTACATGCACACGCGCAGGTCGGAAGTCAACTTCTAGACCATTCCTTAGGAGTTGCCCACCTTGGTCTTTCAGACAGGGTTTTATTCAGCTCAGCTGACTGGGCAACGAGCCCCAGGAATGCACCTTTTTCTACCTCCCCAGAGCTAAGACTATAAATATGTGCCGCCATAACGGGCTTTGTATGTGGATTCCGGGGGTGGAAGCCGTGTTCTCATGCCTTCACAAGCAAGTACACTACTAACTGCGCCCACCATCTTACCGACCTTGGACTGTTAGCTTTCTTCAAAAACGGCCTCTTTTCTGTAACTCCCGAGGCTGTGACTAAGTCCCACAATCAGCCTGTTGATACCTTCCAATGGTGCTACTAGTCTCCCACATCTTTTCTTTCGTCATAATAGTAGGATGGGGAGCCTGAACTGTCAGTTCTCTATACTTTAATCCCCACTCCTACAAAGAGAAGTATAAGGGTGCCTTTTATATGGGATAGCTCGAATAGTTGGCTACGGAGGTCATGGCCAATTCTTTCTTTGTTTGAGACCTTACATGAGTTCAGAAAACATACAGATGTTCTTAAGTTTCCTGGAGAAGTAGTATCATTACAAATATATTAATAATATTATTAATAAATAGTACTATTACTGTCATTATTTTGTGAACTAGAACAAGCCTCAAGTCCCAGCCTTTTTGATCATAGTCTTTATATCGAATGTGATTTTAAGGTTTCTATCTCCTACTTGCAAGCTACTGACCTAGCAGATGCCTGATGGAAAACCAATAACCTGTTTTCATGGCTGGGAGAAAAACTCACTATACCAGACTTAGTGAAGAATTGTGAAATGATTTTCAATTTTTTAGGCTTCAAGAGAAATTTGACTCACTCAGTTTTCCTTTTACTTTCTTTCTTAATTTTTTTTCCTCCAGCTTGAACTTGGAATTTAAGCGTAGGTGTGAGGCATCCCCATCAGAGGTACTATAATCCCCCCTGGATAGATGACAAATGAAAACCCTGAAAGTTCATGTCATTTGCCCAAGGACACACAGCTTATAAATGACAGAATTAGGTCTGCTGGTCTCCAAAGGCCACACTCAGCCTTCTAGTCCACATACATCACCACCTCCTGACCCTTCTGTCCTGCAGGGAAAATACCCTGAAAGGACTGGGACCACTCGAGAGCTCTTACCTGTCAGAGGAGTTGCTTGATGGGAGCCCGTGGCTACAGAGGTAGAGTTTACTCTCTTTATAGGCTTAAGGTAAGATATTGAATTGTGTCTGGGTCCCTCTAAGAATGAATGTTGACAGATTCGAGCTCTGGGCTGGGTGGGAAGACTAGAGACGGCACCAGCAATGGGGGAAGCAACAGAGAGCACTGCACAGCTCAGAAGTCACACCGGGGCTGCTCCTGTGCCAGAAGGGGTCCTATGTGAGTGAACCCCGGGCCATGGAAAAGGAAGGGCAAGAAGCCCTAAGAGAAAGTCTTTGGGAGAGTCCCAGAAAACAAGACATGCTCGAAACCCACAGTCGGGAAACCCCAAGCAAAGGAGAAAATGGATGTTGAAATGACACCCCACCTGTTACAGTAATTTTATGGTTGGGGTCACCACACCATAAGGAACTGAATTAAAGGGCCATAGCATTCAGAAGGTTGAGAACCACTGCTCTATAGGATCCTGCTTAGTCAGAATGGCTTCCCTGGGCTACTATGTCAGCCAGTCCCCTTCAAGTATTCCAATGAGATGTAAATGATCACCTATTCATTCTTTTGCTTGGGACCTTTCAACTCAAAAGCTCCCAACTCAAAAGCAGACTTCATCCATGGAGCTGTTTCCCAATCCATCAATAGGGAAACAATAGGAAAAACCCTCAATTGCAGTGTGTCATTGGGAGATGCTTGAAAGTTCTTATGCAGCTCCTGGAACACAGAGAAGGCTCAAAAAGCTCACCACTATTGTCTGTGCCTGCTACTCATGATCCAATCAGAGGGCAGAGAAGAGGGGAGAAAAATTCAACCACAGCAAAGATTTAGCTCTTATAACAAAGCACACGCCATCCATGCTTTACCATTGAGATCACTAAAATATTTGCACTAATCATGTGTCACATTAGTAATAAAACTGCTACATTACTGATGCAATGCCTAGAGACCAGCAGCGCTCCTGATAAAGCCAGGAGAAAAACAACAACGTCACTGCCAAAGGGTAGAGAGGTCAAGTCCTGCCTGGGCTCCGGGCTGTGGACAGAGCCCTTCCCCCGCTGACATAAGGGCACACAACTGTCCCAGCTGCAGAGTAGCAGAGTAGCTAGAGTCAAGGTCAGCAGGTCAGTAAAGACCAAGGACTGGCATGCTGGTGGCAGCCTTGGCAAGGAATTTTTTCTCACCAGGTAGTGGAGGCACACGCCTTTAATTCCAGCACTTGGGAGACAGAAGCAGGCAGATCTCTGTGAGTTCGAGGCCAGTCTGGTCTACAAAGGGAGTTCTAGGACAGCCAGAGCTGTCACACAGAGAAACCCTGTCTGTAAAACATAAAGTTGGCGGGGCGGGGGGGGGGGGGTGGTGGATTATTTGTTTTCTCTGACTCATGCCTGAGAGGACTGAGTTCTTAGCAGGATGTAAATGGTCAGAGCACAGTTCATGGAAAGAGACCAGTGCTGTGGAATATTATTTTTAACTATGTAAAGAATTCTTACATTTGTTTATGTTGAGGAATATTACTTTAACTATGTGAATGTGTATTACATTTGCTTATTCTGCATTTGTTTAATTATGTAAAGATGTGTTGCATTTATTTCACCTTGCCTGCCCAAGGCACCTGATTAGTTTAATAAAAAACCAAATGGCCAATATCTAGGCAAGAGATGGACAGGCAGGGCTGGTGGGCAGCGAAGATAAGTAGAAGAAGAAATCTAGGCTCAAGAAGAACAAGGAAAGGAAAAAGAGGGAGAAAGAAAAAGGAGATACTCAGGACCAGAAACTAGGCAGCTTCCAGACAGACGAACACTGGAGTAAACAGAAAAGAAAGACATACAGAAAGGGAGGCAAAAAGCCCTGAGGCCAAAGATAGATAAAGAGAAACATATTAACTTGAGTTCAAAGAGCTAGCGAGAAATGAGCCTAAGCTACAGTGAGCATTCATAATTTAACTAATAATAACTAAGTCTCTGTGTCATGATTTGGGAGCTGGTTCATGGCCCAAAAGAGAAAGCCTGGGACAGACCAAACCCTAGCAAACCTGGCTGAACTTCTCCCTACCTCTCAGGATCAGAGACAGTGGCTATAATAGGCAATTTACCTGCATGTTGAGGACGCATCGGATCCACTATGACAAAACTGATTGATTCACAAAGGCCAGGAAAGCACTTTAGGAAAGGGAAATTAAACTGGCACAGCCAGAAGAGTTTAAATCAGAGAACCCATCCTCCCTGAAGAGCAGGCTTTCTCTTTGAAAATGGAGGAAGAGAAATCCAGGAGGCTGGGAGAAACAGGATTCTGGTCTGGCTGCGAGACGATGAGCAGCCTCTGGAATACAATTCATGTCGAGTCGGATACAGTTATCATATTGGCATGGTGGGTGACTCGGAACTGAGCCATCAAGTCCTGCATGCAGGCAACTGGTCAACCCAGCAGCCTCCCCATGGCAGGTTCAGGGCAGACCTGGCATCTCAGAGTCTACTAGGAGGGATCCAATGGGTCATGGGATCCTGAGCAGCATGTGTTCCTGACAGACAGGATGGTGACAGAGCAAAAATGCTCTAGACGCTTGGCCATGTCTGAGGTTAGACTGCAGAACCCAGCGGTGCCCCTCCTGGTCTCCTCACAGGAAAAGCAGAGATCACGTGATCATTTCTGCTCAAGGAAAGTGTCTCCTGGGAGAGCTTCGTGTCTATTTACTTTTTCTGATTGACAAAGGGACTGATAAAATCACGTTAGAGAAGAAAAGGTTCGTTTTGGCTCACAGTTTGAGGAGACAGTCCATCTTGGCCTAAAAGCAGCAAGAACCTGAGGCAGTTGGCTACACTGTACTCAGTCAGAGAGACGAAGGCTGGTGCTGGGCTTTCTTGTTCCATTTCAGGAAGCCAGGAAATGTGCAGGTTTGATTTCTGTGGCCTGGATCAGCATCACTGACCAAAAGCGACTTGGGAAAGGGAACTTTGGCTTATATTTCCAGCATAGCCCATCACTAAGAAAGTCAAGGAAGGAACTGAAGCGGGAGCCTGAGGTAGAAACGGCGGAAGAATGATCCTTGGTAGCTCAGGCACAGGCACATGCTCAGAAAGCTTTCCTATACAGACCAGAACCATTTTCCCAGGAAACGGTGCTGCTGTAGTTGGCTAGTTCCTCTTTTATCAGTCAATAATCAAGATATTCTCCCACAGACATGCCCATGGGTCAACCTGATCCAGGCTTTCTTCTCAATGTTGTCAAGTTGACAATTAGTACTAGCTATAATGGGGACCTAAGACCCCAGAATGGTGCTACACACACTTGTGGTGGGTCTTTCCACCTCAATTAAATCAGTGTAGAAACTCCATCACAGAACACCCAGAGTCTTGTCTCTTTGGGAGGTCTAGATCTTGTCAAGTTAACAGGCAACTGGAGAGCATGTTCCATGCTCCTGACTCCAGTACCTTCATCTCTGCTTGCTTGGCTCCAGTACCCTCGTCTCTGCTCACCTGGCTCCAGTACCCTCGTCTCTGCTCACCTGACCCCAGTACCCTCGTCTCTGCTCACTTGACTCAGATTAATGAGAGTCCCCCAGGAGCCTGAGCTCTGAGGACATTGTAGGATCTCTGCTGACAAGCCCTCTCTCTGCACCAGTGTCTCCTGGAGGGAACACTGGCCATTCCAATTAAGTAGAGTTAAAGCAAAGACCCCTCCCAGTGTGCTGGGCCACCTCAGGTCCAGCCTAAACATGTTTTACCCCACAGGAATAATACCAACGGCACTCTGTGTACACAACGGCATCCTGGAGTCTCTACATGTAGGAACCAATTTCCTCAGAGAGGATCATGACAAGAACTGGCCCTTGAGGACCTCGACTTTTCCAGGAGAGGACTGGCATGACCATTTGCTATGGCTGGTATGAATACCTGACAAGGAGCAGAACAGTCAGCACCCAGTGTTGCCCTAGGCACACTTTAGGTGTGCGGAATCTCAGAGGTCTTGCCTGCTGCCTCACTGTGCACGTTCCCTCTCGTACCCTACAATGGGAAGGCCACTTGTGCACAGCAATTAGACATAGCATCTCCTACATACAGTGCACACACTGGCTCTAGCACACACTAATGTCACTAAGCCTCAGGAAATCTCTGTGAAGGTGGAGCTTGAGTAAACAAAGACGTCAGATGCCTTCCTGAGCACTTACAGGCAGCTGTGGTCCAGGGTTCAAATCCAAGCAGGAGTTCCTGCTTTAACCACCATGCACTGTTCCACTGAAGACAAAAACTGGAGCCTCTAGAAGTCAGATTTCTCCAGTAGCTGCAACTACTGAACATGCCCTGGGTCCCCGACATCGCCACCATGTATGTCAGCACTCAGACAGTGCCCAAAGTCATGAACTTAAAGAATAGCGTTCCTTTCTGAACAAGACATCCTGTTCTGTGAGACAGTCAACATCATGGCAGGGTCCTTCCACCGCAGCATGGAGAAAGAAGAGCACTTATGTGGTGGTCAGCCTACACATATGTGGACGCGTATACACGCAAACATGTACACCCACACCCGCACACATAAGTCCACTCAAGCATGTACATTTAATCAAGAGGGCTTGCTAACACCAGGGTCCAGCCAGGGCTCTTTATTTCCAAATCAGACCAAAACACTTTCCAAGTAGAATTGATCTTTAAAAAAAAAATGGAAAATGGGCTGGGGAGATTGATGGAGGAGGGTCATTTGTCTATGTATTACTTTCATTGGTTAATAAAGAAACTGCCTTGGCTTTTGATAGGACAGCAGCTTAGATAGGCAGAGTAGACAGAACAGAATGCTGGGAGAAAGAAGGCAGTGAGGCAGTCGCCATGATTCTTCAATCCGAGGCAGATGTAGGCTAGAATTTTTCCTGGTAAGCCACCATCTCGTGGTGCTACACAGATTATTAGAAATGGGTTAATCAAAATGTGAGAATTAGCAATAGGCTAGAACTAATGGGCCAGGCAGTGTTTAAAGAACACAATTTGTGTGTAGTTATTTCGGGTGTAAAGCTAGCCATGCGGGAGCAGGGTGGGAATGTAGCCCACCACTCCTTCTACAGGAGATGGCTCAGAAAGTAAAGGGCTTGACACATAAGTTTGAGAAACTAAGTTCAGATCCCCAAAGTGTTAATCTGTAGTCCTGGTGCAAGACAAGAGGCAGAAACAAGGTAAACCACAAAGGCTTACATGTGGATTAGCCTGCTTTATGCAATGGCAAACAGCAAGAAACTGTCACAGGCCAAGTAGAAAATGAGGACCAGACACCCAATGCTGACCTCCACAAACACACTGTGACACATACTTGTCCACACTCACAAAGAAGCATGCACTCACCTTCACACACACACACACACACACACACACATACGCACACACGGGAGTTTTTGTTTTTCGAGAAAGAGTTTCTCTGTAGCTTTAGAGCCTGTCCTGGAACTCGCTCTGTAGACCAGGCTGGTCTTGAGCTCACAGAGATTCACCTGCCTCTGCCTCCTGAGTGCTGGGATTAAAGGTGTGCACTGCCACTGTCAAGCAGGGAAGACTTTTTAAAGATGCTGTCATGAGCTGTCTTGCTTGCGTGAAGTTCTGTAAAGAAATGCCCGCATGGAGCCTATCTTGCTGTAAAGAAAGCAGTAAGACAACACATAGTCCAGTCTAGACTCATGCTCACCCCAGTGCCTCATCCTCATCCACCATGCAGCCCTCACCTCGCATGGCAGATGAGTGGGAGGAAGACCAGGGCAGATGCTTGCCTGTGGTGTAGAAGACACTGTGTCCACACCAATCACCTCAACACATCCTCCAGGGAAAGGAAGCTGCTCATTCCTTCTCGCTGAGGTCAAGCCAAGTAAGGACAAGTAGACACTCATTCGGCATGGGTGTGACTAGGATACAAGGAAAAGCCTAGAAAAGCTGAGGCTGACCCTCCACCAGTCAGCCCATCGTACCCAAGACCAGTGGGACAGTGCTTGATGCATTTGCATGGCCACTGCAGCCAACTTGTCCTTGGCTGCACTGTTGCTGTGAACACAAGAGTCGCTATCTGGTAAGGAGACAACCAGAATCAGATGACAGGATAATGCGGAAACCACAGATAAGAGCAGATGCCAGAGAAGAATGGCATGTGGGTGGGAATTCAGATCTCATGAAAGTCTTTAGGAGTGCACCTCAGACACTATGTGAGCTGTAGCATGTAAGTAAGACATATCCCAGGCACCGAGGGATACCCACGAAGGCTCATCTGGAAAGTGCTGCTGTGCTGGTAAAGTCTACACCTGTGGTGAAGCCACCCAATGGTCCCCTTCAGATGCTGACCCTCAGGTCTAACATCACCGTGGAGATCTCACCCAAATATTCCCCCCAACAAAGAAGTAAACTTAGATCAACCTAAGCCCTGATTGTGGATTGTGGGTGTCTTCTCTCCATGTCCAGGAATATTTGGACATGAGCTAGGTAACCATGATAGGTTCAGTTGTGACTGGATTTCTCCACAAATGTGTGCAGAACAGCCTGGCAGAGCCCTTGACTAATGACTTTCAAATATAATTAAAAACATATTTCAATAGACAGCATCTTGCCAAGTCTATCCTGGCAAAGTGAAATTAACCTTCAAACAGTAGTGGGACAGCAGAGAATCGCAAGGGTTTGTACAAGATGAGATATACTCTGGTCTAATTATGCGACAATAGCTCACCTCATTAATCTCCAAGGAAACAATACCGACAACAGTTAAACACTGTAATTAACAAACCATGTTTCAAACTTGATTTTAATTTTGTAGGACTTGGTGATATTATCCAACTGAACGGGGAAAGAGACAGAATGTCAGTCCAGCACTCTGTTATTTTTTAAAAGGGCTCTTGACTAATGGGGGTGAATAATTGCCTGTGTGCTTCTACCAAGTAGGGACTCTGCTCTAAACCATCGTGGGCAGAAAAGGCAGGGTGCTGCAAAGATGACAGGCGCACACTTGTAAGACATCCAAGGTGTTTGCACACACATGCTAAAATGTCATCTGCATAAAGTCAAGTCTGTGGTTGGACATCTGGAAGCGAATCTGCGTTAGTCTTCTGGGTGGAGATTCACCAGATATGGATGCTCCAAGTGACCATCCAGAGGAAGCTGGTAGGAGTCAAGTGGTCTGGGAGATGGCTCGGTCAGTAGAGTGCTTGCCATGCAAGCAGAGCATCTGAGTGTAAACATAGAACTCACAGAAAAGATCTAGGTGTGTAGTATATGTTAATGATACCAGGACCCTGCGGGTGGACGCAGATGGGTCCTTGGGGCTCACTAGCCTAGCCTACTAGTGAGACCCAGATCAATCTCATGAAAACAAGGTGGACGGCACCTGAGAAATGACACCAGAGGTTGCCCTCTAGCCTCCACACACAGACAAGCACGTGCACATACCACACACACACACACACACACACAGAGAGAGAGAGAGAGAGAGAGAGAATAAAGACCCAAAGTGTGCTCAACTCTGTAAATGCAGAAAAAGCTTCTGATGAAGCCCAACAAGTTTTCATGCTACAAAGCAAAACATAGCACTCCTAATCTAAGACCAGTATTGCTCACAGCCAGAGCACCTGAGGGAATTTATGCAGACACCCCGGACCACAGCGTGTGACCAGGAACAAGACCAGGATTCCACTCCCACCTTCTCTATTACACATTCTACTGAAATAAAGTTGCTAGTCAAGCAAGGCACACAGGCCAACAAAATATAATAATAATAACATTTAAATAAAACTGACTTGATTTGCAAATGTCTGGATCAAGATCATGCATAGAGGAAAGCCTGAGGAATGTATGCACTCACCTACACACACACACACCACATCACACACCCCTCAACCTGGAGTGAATTTAAGAAAACAATTCTCCATAAGAGAGTATCAAAAAGAATAAAATATATAGACATAAACTCACCAAAAATGTCACATATGAGTGGGAAGTTGTAAAAAAAATGCTCAAAAGAAATTTTACACTGCCTAAATAAAGAGAAATTCCCAATTTGTAGATCTGAAGACTTAGTAGTAAGATTAAAATGTTCCCCCAAATAGATCTACAGATTCATATAATCCCTTCCAATATCCAACCGCCTGCTTCACAGACACCAATGAGCCGATCTGAAAGCCCAATGAGAAGCTCAAAGGACCCAGCCACTCAGAACCATCCCATAAGTGCAGAGGAAAGTGGGAGGGTCCACATTTCCCAGTTCCAAGGACTTGCACTAAGTCGCTGAAATTGATAGGGCTGACAGAGAAATCAGTGACTGGGGCTTGGTCTGGAGAAAAATAAATAAATAGTACTTACCTAACATTGTAAGGCCCTGAGGGAGGGACAGAGACAGAGAAAGTGGAGAGACATGAAGATAGGTAGAGAGAAATAGAGAGAGGGGTGGGGAAGGGAGAGGGTAGAGTGATAAGAGAAGTCAGTAACAGAGACAGAAAGAAAGGAGACATGGGAAGAGAGACACAGAGGCAAATACTGAGCCAGGAGAGAAAGAAAAACAAAGGAAAGAGAGACAGAGGAGAGAGAGAAAGAGGGGGGGAGAGAAAAAGTTAAGAAGGGAAAAGGCATAAATACAAATTAAGAATCTAAAATTAGCCCTTTGAATCAATTCTCAATTGATTTTTAATAAGAATATTAAGGCAATTTGTTAGGAAAGAATCCCTTTTTCAGCAAAATGTTGGGGTGGCAATGGACGGGCATGGCATAAGAGCAGAGCTGGCTCTTCCCCCTCACACACAAATTAAGACGAGTGGATCAGAGCCTACATGTTGGAGCTACAGCTCCACACACTCAGAAGGGAACATGGCAACGAAGCCTTGTGAGCCTGGCCTAGAAGAGACCTCTCTAGAAGTGGCAAGGAAAGCGTGAACTATGGGAGAAAAAACTATCAGGATGCATAAAACAGGGAGGCTTTTCACTGGCCATGTCACCATCTAGGAAGAGAGAAAAAGACAACCCAAAAGATGGTGGAAAATGTGAATATCACAGATCTGAGAAAATTAGTGTATTGAGGGCATGAAAGGGCATTTTATAGTCCGGCGTCAGAAAGCTAAAACGAAGGCTGGAGAGGCGGCTCAGCAGCGAGGACACTGGCTGCTCCTTTCTGGAGGACTGAATTCAAGTCCCAGCACCCAGGTGAGGTGGCTAATGACCTCCTGCAACTCCAGCTCCAAGACATCCCACACCCACTCTGGCCTCTGTGGGCCCTGCACTCATGTGCGCGCGCGCGCACACACACACACACACACACACACACACAAGAGTAAAATACCCAGGCCTTCGTGGTGAATGCCTTTAATTCCAGTACTTGGGAGGCAGAGGCAGAACTTCTAGTTGTCCTCTGACCTCCAAGTACATACCATAGTACACTTGCACACGTGCATGCATGCACGCACACACACACACACACATACACACGCCTGGTAAATAAACAAGCAAAGCCTATCCCAAGACCCATTTCAGAAGTTTTCTCTAACACTGAAATGATCATTTGCGTGAAAGACTTAGCCCTGCCCTTGACTGCCAAGTACCACCATCAGCAAGGTGACATCATCTCCCGCCCTGCCCGCTTCCTGGGCTATTCTTTTAGCACAGTAGAAGAGGAGAACTCGAGAATTATTCGAGCACTGCCTTTCAGCTGGGAGAAACCAGACAAACACAGCTGTATTGTCGTGATTATTGAATGCCCTGGGCCTGCTGCACCGCTCAGTAAATATTTGTTAAAAGAACAATGGATCGGCAGATGAACTTGGACCTCTTTCGGCAGCCACTCGCCTTGGTCCATGAAGAGGCCGCTCCCACTGTATTGCATCCCTACTCCCAGCGGCAGGCGTTTCCAAAGCTCCCCTTCCCTTGCCTGCTGCCTGAACATCTTCATTTTGGGTAAGGCAAGCCTTTAGCCTTTTGGCCTTGACCTAGAAGAGGCAGCATGAAGACTTTTTTGTAGAGAGCAAGAAAGGTCAAACACATAATTCCATGTCCCAATACCTAAGCACTGGCAAGAGGAAAAGGGAGATTAGTCACAGCCCTTCATACCCTGGGCACATGATGCATCTAAAGTGTCTGCATGTGGCCTCTGTAGCTCCTTGAAGAGCACATTCCTGCCTTGAAACACCATACATATCTTGCAGGGTGGTGTATGACAGCCAGAATGTCCTCTGTTCTTGGATGAGCATGGGGACAACACAGGGTGGGGATATCGATGGGTTATGGTAGAAAATACACACAGGGTGGAGATATCGATGGGTTATGGCAGAGAATACACACAGGGTGGGGATATCGATGGGTTATGGTAGAGAATACACACAGGGTGGGGATATTGATGGGTTATGGCAGAGAATACACACAGGGTGGGGATATTGATGGGTTATGGCAGAGAATACACACAGGGTGGGGATATCGATGGGTTATGGCAGAGAATACACACAGGGTGGGGTTATCGATGGATTATGGCAGAGAATACTTAGTGATCCAATCACCCATAGATACCCACAATTTACAATTTAATCATCTCCAAAGTACAGTTTCCCTGGAATTGAATTTGATCTGGAAATAAGGCAAGTCTGCTCTCTATAGTTGTTAATAAAAATACAACAGTGTCTGTTTTCTTAGTTGTAGCAATAACTCAATGGTTAGGGTGCATGTGCGCCAAAGAATGAAGGGAAGTAGGCCAGTGTGAGAAAGCTCGGGTTTGCTACACGCACCGAGAGGATGCAGGCAGAAGATTGAACAGCCAGCAAGGTCGTCTTTTCATTTATACTCGTTTAAGGCAGATGTGCTATTTTACTTTAAGCCTCTGCAGGCCTATTCAGCAGAATGCAATCTGAAGTATGGTTACTAGCTCATCCAGTAAGTGTTTGAGGACCGACTGTCTTCCATCCACAGCATCTGCTGCTCAAGGCACTGTGACAAGAAGCAACTGGGTGACCTTGGCCCAGTGCTCACTCCTGTTCACGTGTTCACGCTGTGCTCTCTCTCTCTTTCTGTCTCAGTGTGATATAGAAACAGTAACAGCCCCCTTTTATTGTTTGAGAATTAAATACATGCAAATAATGTGCTTTAGTAAAATCTACATTGATTCCTTCCTCCTTCAACTCTTTCCCCCAGCCCACTCCCCCCAACTTTGTAGACTCTGATTCTTAAAGAGCAGCTGTGCTGGGAGTGATTTGTCCCTCATGGTGTGTACAGCACAATACAGTTGTGTGTGTTTGAGTTCATGTGTATGCACTCCGAGGACAACCTTAGCATTCCTTCAATGCTAACCATTTGCGTTGCTCTTTTGCAATACAGTCTTCCATTGAAGTGAGTTCTACTGGAAATTGCCAAGTAGGCCAGACCGGCTGCTCAGCAAGGCCGTGGTCCTCTTGTCTCTGTTTCCCCAGTGTTAGCACTTTGAGACCATACCACCATGCAAGGCACTTGGTTTTTTACATGGGCTATGGGGATCAAACTCAGGAAGGTCCTCATGCTTTTAAGGCATGCTGAGAAATCACGAGAGTCCTGTAAAGTAATTTTTATGATTTTTATTGTCATTTCTTCTCCCACTAATAGTTTATAGTTTTGCAAGATGACAAACCAAAAATGTGCACAGGTAACATCACAAATTGTGCTATATTTTGTATCTGTCAGCTGTTGTCAGTAATGCCTAGTAACAAATAGCACAACTTCCATAACATCCAACAGGAGTGGATTATTGTTTGCATGTCTAAGTTCAGACAGGGGTGAACAGCTGGCTCTGCTTTCTCACCTGACATTCCTTGTGTGTGTGATGTTGGATGACTTTTGGTCAGTCTGTGGTAATCTCATTGAGATTGCCTTTATCCTGTGTCCTTCAAATCCACTTCCCGTGACCAGTTACTGGTACAGTCCAGTCCTGATGATGGGTATAGTTCAAAAAAATGAGTAAAACAGAAGAAACTTGAAATCTGAGCTCCAAACCAGTTGTCAACATTTTTTCCTTATGCCCTGACTTCAGCAAGCCATCTAGCTGCGCTCAGATGTGGTAGGAAGGCAAATGGGAACTAAGGGACAGGTATGAATGCCAGATATCTGACATCCCACATATGTCTGCACAGAGTGTCACAAAGACCATCACCAGTGCTGCTGTAGCAGGAGGACCCCAAAACTCCTGAGTAAATCTTAAGGAAAGATAAGGGCCCTCTAAGGTTCCCCAGAATTTATGAAACACAAAAGCAAGCATTTTGCTTTCTTTTTTTATCTCCCAAACATTTCAAAAGCCCAGCGAATAAACTGGGAAAGGCCAGAGAACCAGAACTTTGTCTGGATACCTCCACACCCGTCACTGGAGGACACACCTAATCCACACTAGCATGGACACCTCCTGATTCCCCTTGATTCCTAGGGGCTTGCTACAGTCTCTGATACCTCCTTCAAATGCACACAAACAAACTGTCTGCGCTCTTCAAGAGGTGACACCCTCAACTGGGGCAAAACCAAACCAATGTCCCAGTCAGCAGGACCAGAATGTGTGGTTCTCTGTGAGGTTGTGTATATCCTGTCAAAGACCACGGTGGTCAGGAAGTGGATCCGCCCTGCAGGCATGGTAGTGTGAGTTCAGTCTCTGGATCCAGGATGTCTGCAAACACACGCAGGGACTTCCACAGTCTTCTCCAATACCTGTTGGACAGCACACCTCGCTGCCTCTCCTAGCGTGGACCTTTGAAAAGGATGACTTCATCTTTTCATCCTATGTATCTCCAGATCAATCAACCTGAACCTTTACATCCTTTAAAGAAGCATTGTTTGGAGAGATGAACACCCTCTGTGGGAACAGAGATGGGGGATGGTAGGGGACAGAGGGCATAGAGCCCAGATTAGCCCAGGCAAAGTAAGTATTATCACACTTGGAAACAGAAGAGACCCCAGGACAATCTCATCCCAACTTCTTGATTTCAAGGGCCAAGGAGCCTCTCAACTCCTCCTCGCATTTGTGAGTTTAAGACCTTGACTTCCCTTTCTTCCTCTTCCTTAAAAGTCTATAAAAGAATCATCTAAAACAGAGTATCATTTACAGTACTTTTGGCTTCAGCAGAACTAACCCCAAATGGCTTAAGTAAAAGAGAGAAAATGGGGTTGGGGAGATGGTTCAACAGTTAAGAGATCTTGGACCTCTTCTAGGGCACCGAGGCGTGGTTGCCAGCACCCATGTTGGGTGGCTCCCAACCACCGGAAACTCTAATTCCAGGATCCCTCCGACCTCCACAGGCGCCCATGCACCAGACTCACACACACACACCTGCAAATGTAAGTTAAAATATATCTTGACAAAGGAGGAGTACAGTCACAAGTAACAAGAAATCCAACGACAAGCTGGCTTGGCATAGTCATATCACTAGAATAGCATGCTGGACTCTTCCCTAAGGAGAGGCAGACTGTCTCTATGTCCCTACTCAGAATGCCTCTCACTGGTTACACCTGTCATTCTGAAATGGACCATCTGCATTTATTAAAAAGATTGGCTTAGGGAGCCATCATGAAATAACCTTTGAGACTGGGAAGGGATCTAGCTCCGTTGAGAGACATAACTACTTAATATTTTAAAAGCAACCAGCGTTCTACAGTTTGAAAATGGAGTGACAGGTATCTGGTAGATGCCCTAGTACATAGAACAAAGAAACATAGCATTAATAGTTGGGGATCAGGGCTGCTGATGTGGCTTGCGGTAAAGTGCTTGCCGGGCATGCAGGAGGGCCTGGGTACTGCATTCAAAATCTGGAGGTGCTGGAACACACCTGTGATCTCAGAGTTCGAACAGTGGGAGCTGGAGGGTCAAAAGTTCAAGGTCACTCTCAGCTACACAGTGAGGAGGAAGCCTGCCTGGACCCCAAACCTGTCTCAAAAGAAAATCAAAGAATCAAAACAAAATTAAAATGAACCTCAAACAAACAAACTGGGGAACCAGGGGATGTGTTCAGAAAATGCAACTCTTGGTCTCGGAGCCACATGGCCTGGGCTCAAATCCAGAATCGGGTATTTATGAACCATATGATCCGGGGCAAGTATCGCTGTGACCACACACACACACACACACACACACACACACACACACACCGCCACCCACAAAGGCTCCAGCCTGCCAGGTACAGGCACCTTTCCATGCACACAAGCTTCAGATCTACGGTATATTTCTCAAGAACTAAGCCTACAGGATTTCACTTTCTAATGTGTTCTAGTTTCATAAATGACTTAGTAGTTCTCACAGCCCTGCAATACCTGGACCCAGTTCCCATCCACAAACTCACTCTTACCAAGCTCCACCATCTTTCCACCTCTCCGAGAAGCTCTTCTTCCTCTGCCATGGATCTTTGTTCATGTTCTTCCTTCCCATTGAACTACCTTTCTCTGGCTAGTCAGTTTCTCTTCTTTTCCTTTGATTCTCAAGCAAAATATGACATCCCAAGGGATTCTTTTCAAACCACAGAAGCAGGAGCAGGTCTGCCCCTGTCTTTTCTCAGCTAAGAGATAGAGTCCTGGGTGGCTGAGAGCAGGAACTGTGATCTGTGGCCATGAGAGTGCGAATCTGATCATCATCAGGCCACTTACCTAACCTATGTGTCCCAATGTCTTCATCTGTCTAATACAGGCAGTAGTAATAAAACTCAGTAACAACACTCTAGGGCCATTGGAGGGCAAATTTACCACCAGTAAAGGGTATTTGGAGTAATGTGTGTGTGGTTCTCATTGTGCAAGCATTTACTTACTTAAATTAGCAAGCTGCCCGTATCTGCAGAGGATCTGCATTTACAAATTCTTCCTACTGTGATAGCTGCATTACTCACTGTCTCCCCTTCCAGACCAAACACCCCAAGAATCCACTTCCAGGGCTACTTGTGCCTCTGAACATAGCCCAGCTCCAGGCACAAGACCTAGCCCATGGTAGGTTTATAAGAAATACATATTTAGTGAGTGAAGAGAAACTTAGCTCAGACATTAAACCCTTATCTCCTTTGCTTCAACCGAGAAGCCTGCCTCCCTTCCTGACCCTTCCAAGTCTTGCAGCTATAAATATAGCTGGCAAATACAGGCATTACTAACAAGTTCAGCCAACATCAGTGCTCCCCAAGGACCCAGAGCCGGTAATGGGCTCCATATTGCTTCAGACGTTGCAGGCCACAAAGTGATCACGTCTGAGATAATGTGAGCGTGGTTAACCCCAAATTCCTTTACTCACTTCCTCCCATAGAACTCTGAAACATCCCATGTGCCAGACCTCCTCAACCGCAGCGGAGCGGGCCATGAGCCCTAATCAGGGAGGAAAGCATTAATTGAAGAGCTGCCTTGAGAGGAGCCAGGTGCCACGCCTGCCAGCCTTGCAATGAGGGCAACTGGGGCGGCACTGGGGCCTATGCTGGCACAAGAGCTGCAAACACAACAACGCTCCTTCCTTCCGAAAGAGTGCAGACGATGGGGGACAGCAAAAGAAGATGGCCACGCCCCACTTCCACCTGACACGGAAGAGGAAGCAACAGAAAGTGTGTGTACCAAGCCTCATTCTCACCCTTGAGCTGCCCAATCAAATCTGCTGCCTCTATTTCCCCACCTGTAGGAAGACAGAGTGGTGCCATCTCTGTTGATGCTGAGTACTGGGCTCTGCACTCTTCCGTCTCTAAACAGACACCTCTTGGGAGTTTTGCCTGCATGTGGGATGCTTCATCCAGCCAACCAGGGATACTGATCCGATACCCCATCCATAGATGTTTCAACCTCTTAGGTGCTCATCTGAAAGTCAAGGGCAGCAACCACTACCACATGGGGCTACCATGGAGAATAGAAAGAGGACACAACAGACTATAAAGATGGGAGAGGCGTGGGTCTGAGTCTAGAGAGCACTTGCTGAGACTTCCAGATTCTTGTGGTTCTGAACTAAGAGTTAAACACATGGAGAACAACAGAAACAAAAACCATTTATTGAGAGGGAGAGAGGAAGGCTGAAAACAAAATGGGCTGAGAATCAGGAAAGATCTGCTGTTCAAATCCCTGGCCAAGCATTATGTCCTTCCAGAAGCCATTTGCACAGCGCCTGGCTTCTCCCACATTTGAATAGCACATGCTTTTATTGTGCTTATATCCTATATGTAGCCCTGGTGGTAAGGGGAGTCCAGTCCTCCTCTGTCATTTTTTGATGCCCTTGATGCCCCCTGTCACAGGGACTTCAGAAACAGGAACTGTTAGTGTAAAGGTCTTATTTATAAGAACTTGTTATGCCTGCAACAGAATGCGAAGTAGCCAATGATGCAAAGCCTGAATAAAGGAGACTGTGTCATCTTTTGGAAGGGACAGCATGAATAGTCCTGACACAGCTAGTAACCAGGCTTGCTAGTAACAGGAAGTGCCAGGAGCCCTAAGAGGATGACAAATAGGTAGACACTGTAATCAACACACACAGGCCAAGACAGCTCATTGCATCATGAAGGACTCATCCCAGGCTGCTCCGGGAAAGGAGAAGAAGAGAAGATAACATCTCGCCAAGAGAACCCTCTCTGAATTTACATTATTCTGCTAGGTGATCAAGCCAGGTAGGTGACCTCATCTCAATGAGGTCACAACGACCAAAGTATAGAAAGATGGGCTCTTCCTCTTCCTGAAAGCACACAATAAGAAGGATCTTTGTTCCTGAGGAAGTACCCTACCACAAACTGCAAACCATCCTACATCCCCACTTCATGACACTGTCTACACTGGTCATGAATGTGGCTTTCTAATCCACCTCTCACTGGGGCCCAAGCACCAAGGCACCTCCGCTGAATCTGTCAACACTGTATGTGTTGTTAGGACAGAAAATGAACACAGGCAAGCTTAGGCAGGAGGAGAATATGTCACTAAGAGACTCCACTGTGGGGCTGAATAGCCAGGCCCAGGAAGAAGCTTACTCCACCAGGTCTTAGAAATAAATTCAGCAAGAGGCTCCGAGATTCCCAGGAAACTCTCCCGTTTCTGATCCCACACTTGCTAATTCACTTTTCTCATCCTCGCTTCTCTGTCAGAATTGGCTCAGTTCTCAGTAACAATAGACATGGTCCTTGAAAATGTTGGGAGCCGTGGCAGCTCCTGAGGATCTCCTCACAAATTCCCTTTCAAGCTGAGTGACTGCTCCAGGTGTATTCTTACTGGCTGACCTCCTAAAACACACACCATGATGCCAGTCCACAGCAGGGAGGGGCCACCAGTGCAGTGTACAGGGACATGTGACTGTATGCTCAGCTGTAGTAATATGGGCGGCAGGGCTGGGTCCCCAAAACCCCAGCCGCCTGGCTCGGCTAGCTTATGCCCCAAATAATTACACGGACACTGTATTCTTTTAAACACTGCTCTGGCCCATTTCTAATAATCTATGTAGCGCCCCTAGGTGCGCTTACCGGGAAGATTCTAGCCTAAGTCCATCCTGGGTCGGAGCTGGGGCATGGTGTGCGTCTTCCCTGGAGCAGGTAGCATGGCGTCTCTCTGAAGGCGTCTGCTCTGGAGAGGAGAGCTGTCGAGTCTGACCTCACTTCCTCTTCCTCCCAGCCTTCCCTTCTGTTTACTCCTCCCACCTATCTCCTAACCAATCAGAGCCAAGCAGCTTCTTTTATTTTAACCAATGACCTTCCTCCATCATTTCCCCTTTTTCGGTTTAAACAAAAAAGGCTTTAACTTTAACATAGCAAAATTACATATAACAAAACAGTTATCAAGTAAAAGTTACATCAGAAACATTTATACATATAACAAAATTGACCTTAAATCTCTATAAATAAAGCAAAATCTATACTAATGCAAATTATTCATACCTATATCATATCCCCCTTTAAATGTAAAAGAACGTTTATAAACCATATTTGGGAACATGGGCGCAGTTTTTTCTCTCCAAACTGCTTCCTGCTGAATGGGGGCGTCGTTAATTAGGTCTTTCTTGGTATAACCTGTGTGCTAGTTTCATCTCAGTTGGCAGTTGAGCAAAGCAATTTTCTGAAGATGTTCACAGCAACCCTTCAGGAGGACGTGGTCCATCATACCAAATCGGGATTGAAGAAATGAACAGGGTCTCATCCTCTGTGAAAACAAAAGAAGACTCTCTCCAAAGCATCATATCCTTAGACCCAAATTCTGAAATAGTAATACCCTTATATCCATTCTGGTTTAGCTTGGCAGCCCATGTAATGAAATGTCTCTCTGTACTTAGCTCCTTCACAGTCAAAAATTTTAAAGAAAACACAATGTACATAATCCAGACTCTTTGTGAATTTTTCATTTTTACGCGGCTTAGTTTTACTCTATCACTTTACTTTATTCTGTCTCTTTAAAGACTTTACTTTTACTTTTTTTTTTTTAACCATTAACTTTATTCTCTATATTCTTTTTCTTCTCTCTCCCAAGCCTACGTACATTCATCCAACAGTGTGACTCCTTTAGTGGTCTGAATCTGTCCTATTGTGCATCTGCAATTTTTTACTATCCAGGAGCACTTTTGATTTGCGCCTTTAAATCACTAGACGCTTAAGAATCTAAGCTGTGACATTCCTAGGTTAACTTTTTGCTTTTTGAGCATATATCTTTGACCTGGAATAACCCTGTAGACCAGGCTGTCTTTGAACTCTCAGAGATCCGCCTGTCTCTGCCTCCCAGGCATTGGGATTAAAGGCGTGTGCTACTACACCTTGAACTCACAGAGATCTGTTTATCTCTGCCTTCTAAGCACTGGGATTAAAGGCGTGTGCTACCACACCTTGAACTCACAGAGGTTTACTTTAAGAATTTTAACTTTTAGTCTGCATATATTTTAACACTATAAATCATTTAAAATTTTTCTTTGTCTTTGACGTTCTCTTTACCGTATCTCTGTTTTTCTGACCACATGAGTCTTTAATGTACCAAGCAATATCAGTAGGACTAAAGCCGTGGCTTTGACGGCTGGATCCTTAGCTTTCCAGCCTCATGGCTGAGGTACTGGCTGTAAGGTCCCTGCCAGCAGCACAGAAATTCTTTTCATCCAAGTTACATCCAAATCTGACACGCAGAGCACTGTGCAGTCTGAAAACACGTCCCTGTATGGCGGCAGGAATCCGCCATGCTCTTCCGCCTGCCTAAGCCTGATTCTGCCTTCTTCCCAGGAGCAGGCGGGGAGCTCTGAGTCATCGCACGGTCTCAGAGCACTCTCCTTCGGATCCCAAGCGGGAACACAAACATAAAGCCAGAGTTTGCACTGGCGGCACAGCCCCAGGAAGCCACGCTTTGAAATGACACAGCGTTTTTTCTGCTGCTGTTGCCGAATCAGGAAATCTCTCTACAGCACATCACCAACAAACAGCAAAAATCTGTGTTAAACTCTCTCTCCCTTATTTTTAAGACTTCTCAGGTTTTTTAAGTGGGTTTAGTTAGCCACACGTCTGGGCGTCATTTGTAGTAATAGGGGCGGCGGCAGGGTTGCCAAAACCCCAGCCGCCTGGCTCGGCTAGCTTATGCCCCAAATAATTACACGGACACTGTATTCTTTTAAACACTGCTCTGGCCCATTTCTAATAATCTATGTAGCGCCCCTAGGTGCGCTTACCGGGAAGATTCTAGCCTAAGTCCATCCTGGGTCGGAGCTGGGGCATGGTGTGCGTCTTCCCTGGAGCAGGTAGCATGGCGTCTCTCTGAAGGCGTCTGCTCTGGAGAGGAGAGCTGTCGAGTCTGACCTCACTTCCTCTTCCTCCCAGCCTTCCCTTCTGTTTACTCCTCCCACCTATCTCCTAACCAATCAGAGCCAAGCAGCTTCTTTTATTTTAACCAATGACCTTCCTCCATCACTCAGCCATGTTTGGAGAGGATGCCAACTCCTGGAGCTGGGAAGCATGTAATTGAAATGAATGACCATGTCGTTAAATGCTTGGGATGCTACCCCTGGGAAAAGGTGCACACAAAAAAGTGGTTTGTGTCAGCTAGAAGCACGTGGGTAAGGCAACAGTCTAAAATTACAAGTCAAAATATGTGCAAGTTATTTCCTGGGCCTGACTCTAAGGAGGAATCTGCTTCCCAGTGAACTTCCAAAGGAATCCAGATGGACCGATGTTGAAAATGCTGTTTTGAACTTGAAGGACTGTATCTTATTGCCTTTCGTCGGCAACACTTACAGCAATGCCAGACACTCCATCTGCCTGACACATTTTCTGAATGAATGATGTTATAATGAGTACATCAAACAAATCCAATGAATGAATATAGTCAGACAAGCTTGAGTTCAAGAGGACCAGAGGATCACGCTTCTTTCCCTAGTGCCTAGTTCCATTGTGCCTGTTAGGTTTCTAGGGATCCAGAGAATAGGGAAGAAATGGTTTTGTGAATGTATCACTCATTCTTTCTATAGCAGTAATTTACTATGCAGTTGGCATTTTGGCTATGGTGTCAAGTTTAATGCTCCAAGTTCCGTCTGGTAAAGCCAGTTAATATTCTAGCATGA
Organism: Microtus pennsylvanicus; assembly: GCF_037038515.1. Classification (NCBI taxonomy): domain Eukaryota; kingdom Metazoa; phylum Chordata; class Mammalia; order Rodentia; family Cricetidae; genus Microtus; species Microtus pennsylvanicus. Next base: position 94,293,620 of record NC_134589.1, on the reverse strand, counting down.
GTAGGGAATAAGTTCAAAGGTCCGATTCCTAGCTGAGGAGCTATGAGCAGCTGATAGCTATTAGGGGAAAGATAGTCATGTGACCATGCTTTAGTGAAGGCATACACTATGTTCACATAGGCAGCATTAATTGAGCTCTACATTTTTTTAAAAAGGATAGTGGTAGCATCCAGGCATTCCCAGCCCCACCCCTTGGGGGATCTGGCAGAGTGTTACTCCTACACATATGGCACATGGCCTGCTGTGCGGTCTCACCCCATCTCTTTAAAAGATGAAACTCCACCTACTCTTCCCTCTTCTTCCTCTTCTTTCTCTTCTTCTTCCTCTCTCTGTCTCTATCTTTCACTCTTTTTCTCTCTCTTCCCCCCTCTCTTCCCACGAGAGGCCACCCTGTGCTCCCTTTCTTTCTCCCTTCCTCCTTTCTCTTCCTTCCCTTCCCCCACTTTCTTTCTTTCCTCCAGTAAAACCCACAAAAGCTCTGTCTGCGTGGCATGTCTGTCTCTCATTCGCCTTGGGGGTCCTTGAACCCGACCCACCTGTTAAGGTCTCTCTTATGCCTTTTCATGACAGATAGGACATGCAAATTGGAAAGGGGGTGTTCGGAGAATTAAGGTGTTGAAGATTAAGGTGAATATAATCAAAATACTTTGCAAATATCTATGATACTCCCAAAGATTAAACAACAACAAACCCTCTTCTGATTAGTAAACTTCATCAAGCTTCAACAGAGGGAGGTGGCACCTCACCTAAGAATGAAAACAAGGTCTGTGTTAAGTAGCAGGGCTTGGACTTAAATTCAAGTCTGCTAAACACTGTTTCCTAAGAAACAAGCTCAGAGTGTCTTTTCAATGTCAAGTTCTGTGGCTCGCCCCTCATAGAGGTCCCCCCAGTAGTTCTGTGCCTCACCCTTCACAGAGGTCATCCCAGTAACTGCAGGAGCCTAACAAGGTCTTAGTAGCAGTCTGTTGTGGTTTGAAGATGAAATGTCCTCCATGAGCTTATGTGTTAAAGCCTAGGACCCCAGCTGGTGATGCAACCCCGGAAGCTTTAGTACTTAGCCCAGGGAAGGAGGTCACTGTGGCTAGGTCCTTAGGGGTATTTTGTCCCTATCTGCCCCTATCTGTTTGGTTCACTGCTGCCTGTACTCCGTGATGTGAACTAGATCACGACACACTCACACCATCCCCACAGTGCTCTGCTTTAGCATCCATGGACCAAACCTTCGGAAACCATGAAGCAAATTAAATCTTCTTTCCGTTAAGTTACTGTCAGGTGTTTTTCTTGGCAATGCAAAAGCTGGAAGGATTGCTGTTTGTCAACTGAGCGGTTCATGCTCAGAGAAGCTAAGGTTTCCACCCAGCAGTACTCCCAAATCTCACACTCTATGGTCCCATTTGGGTCTTCCCTGCTAACAAGACTTCAACGCACTGTATTTGGAGCCTGGATGTCAGAGACATGGCATTTGCCCTTCTCAGTTGCTCTCTGAGTTGCTCGTAGGTAACGAGTGTACGTGTAGGAGTTGGCAGGTCAATTTTGAACTCCCTCTAGGCTCAACTGCCTCTAGGAGCAGGACTCTGAGACTCACAGTTGAAGACAGGAAATCCTATGCCTTTGAAGGGATGCACGCCTGTCCTCCAGGTTCTCAAAGAATGGCCAATTTGGAAAGTCAAGCACATCAGAGGCAGTAATAACCAAAGCTATTTATTTCCCCCAAAACAGTTGCAGCAGAGCAGAGAGGTTCCACTGCAGCCAAGCAGCCTGCATCCTGCCTTCCCATCTCGGTTTAAATAGGGCTTGGCTGACTTTGAGGAGGTTGCAGGAGTGAGTCCTGGTGAGGGGAGACAGGAAGGGAAAACCACTCAGTGGTGAAGTTCCTGTTGGCTGGGAAGTAATTTTCCCCTGAAAAGTTCCAAATCCCGAATCAGCATGCTGGCTGATGTCTCCACTCCCTCATGACTACCTGCCTGCTAATGGTGAGCTAGTGGAGGTGGGCAGAGATGGGCAGTTGAAGCATCAGACAAGTCATCGATTTCACACAAAGCCATTAGCCGCTTCTCTGTGTTGAAAACAGTCTGTGTGCAAAATGAATCTAAATGGAGAGGAAATACAGGCACACTGTAGGTGGGACTGGGTCAGGGTGAAAGAACCACCTTCATTCTCCTGAATCCAAAGAAGCCGTGCCCTGTTTCCCTGTTCCAGCGATCCCTCTCCACTCCCATAGAACATTCAGCCCTTCCTGCAAATTCGACAGGGAGCCCTCTAGAGAAGCATCAACCATCAGGGGGAAAAAATAGCAAAACTCATTTCATTTGGCAACCGGTGCTTTAGGAAAGACATAAATATTGGATTTGTAACTTTATTTTCCTCCAGAGAAACACTCTGGAGAAAATTAAAACAATGCAAGATTTAATTATTAAAAGCCAAACATTCCTGTACATATTTTTTTTCTGGCCCAAAGTTTTAAAAACAAACTCCCAGAGAAAATACAATTCTAATGACTAACACCCTCCCACCCAAAAGAAGTCTTAAATCATCTCTCATGACTCACCAGGCACAAAGGAATGCTGAACACTGGGGAAATCAAAGGCCAGCTTCCTGTTGGGGAGTAGAGGAGGGAGGCCACATGCAGAGATGTGGGAGGAAGGCACCTTCAAATCACCTTGGTTAGAGGTGGATTTTCACACACACACACACACACACACACACATACACACACACACCTCTAGGCTTTCCACAGGAGAAAACACAATGAAACTTTGCAAACTGCTCGCCTGAACACATCCTCTTCTTCTGGATAAAGGTTTATACAAAGACCAGGAAGAAAGGATGTGAACGGATTGTCTCACTCATTCCAAAGGCTGTTCCAAACTTTCTGTCCAGGGATGAGCAGTATAAGAGGAGCTGGCTAACAAGCTCTGCATTCCAAGTCAAGTAATGGTTGGGTGATTCTATCTGCCTGGAGAAGTCCCACCTCCTGGGTTCCCTCCTCTGTCCCCTTACCAGAAAGTCAATAGAACCCACAAATCAGTCTCTTTCTTTTCCTCACTCTTCAGCGACTTGATGCCCTAGGTCACTGGCACCTTTTCCTCCTCTTTTACAGGGTCCCTGGCTGCTGTGAGTTCCCTTACCCCACACCTTGGACACTCATATCAAGCCTTTGCTGATCACAGAGTTCCTTCAAAGCTGACAGCTGACCTCACCAAAGATTCACCACCTTCTAATGCTTATGGGAGCATTGTGGAAGACGTTATGTACAGAGGTCAAAGACGGGGGGCTGGGGAGATGCTCAGTGGGTTGCCTTGGAAGTATGAAGACCTGGGCTTGATCCCCAGGACTCACGTCAACAGCAACAAAGAAAAAGCTGGACATGGTAGTGTATGTCTATAATCCCCACATTGGTGAGACACAGACAGGCAGATTCCTGGGGCTTGATGGCCAACCAGTCTTGCTTACTTGGTGATTCTAGGCTGGTCATGGATGATGCTTAAGGAACATCCCCCAAAGTTATCCTCTAGTCTTCACATGGCTGTGTACCCATACACACATGTGTGCACATGCACACACACACACACACAAAGAGAGAGAGAGAGAGAGAGAGAGAGAGAGACAGAGAGAGAGAGAGAGAGACAGAGACTACAGGCAAACAAGGTCAGAAGAACCAAATGATTTAGCCTATCAACCTCTAAATGTGAAATCCCAACTACTACTTGACCTGGTACAAGGAAGTGAAGCAGATACACACTTAGGTTCATAAAGTGAAGGGGTGAAGATAAAATTTGGCACAAAGGAGAATAGAAGACAAGCCTCCTGGAGGAATAGATGGTCTACGCTCATCCTCTTCAAGACAGGGGCAAGTTTTTCTACAGGATCATTTTCACATGGTCCAACACTATGTCACCTCATGATTCCAGAAGGCCACCACCACTCAAGAAACTAGGATGTCGCAGTCTCTTATACTGTGTGAGGAGCACACAGAAGATCAAAGTAAAGAAGGAGGTGAGAGGGGGTGATCTGGAGAGTCCCTCAAAAGCATAAAGGGAGAAAGGTTTGGTGGTGAACACCTGCAATCCAAACACTCAGGAGGCTGAGGGTAGAAGGGTTGTGAGTTTGAATGCAGCTAGAGTGGAATCCTGTCAAAAGTATACGCACGTGTATACATCCATCCATCACCATCTAAGCACATCTGAAAAAGTCCGCTACCTCCACGCAAGTCAGATGCGATGCTCTAAAGGCATCTTGAAATAACTTGAGGCAAGAAGAGTAAATAAGCCAGGGATGATTTATCTCCCAGGAATAACGGTGTGACTGCTGAATAATTACATGCACCAATCTTTATTAGTATGCAAAGTAGCTGGGCCTGGTTGGCTCCCAGCACTGATCAAAGGACAAAAAGCCAAGAGAGCTCTGCACATTCTAATAAATCACACACCCCCACTCCCTGGGTGCCAGGGCGACCCCCGGACCCCAGGGCCTCGCTGTGGGCTCCTCTTTTCCAAGAGATAAGCAGCAAGTGTTTAATTTCTCCTCCTGGTGATGGATTAGGCCTCTGGAATTCCTACAGTGAAGCTCAGAAATGCTCTGGGTTTCTCTTTGCATAAGTTTTAGCCTAAGTATTACTGTTTCAAGCAGTTTCTGTGGCTCATTGTAGCTTCTACTCAACTCTGCCAGGAGTCCAGTCACCTGAGCTCTGGGGTGGCTTGGATCTTCTTTCCTGGCCCAGCGAGCTCCTTAAAGTAGCCAGTGAGGAAGAACCTGGAAACTCACCTGTCTACAAGCACATTCGATGTTGCACTGGGAATATACCAGGAACTTTCCTAGGAAGCACACACACATCACGATAAGACAGGAGTGATAATTATGGGTTCCAATAAGTATGGAGAATGCCGAGTGCATGTGCTCATGCTCACCTAGTATAGCAACCTCTGGTATAAGAACTATTATTATCCCCATCTTATGGCTGAGGAAACTGAGGCACAGAGAACTGGACGATCTGCTCACATAATAGCTAAACTACAACCCAAAGCCAAGTATCTGGGCTAAAGAGTCTGTGAACCACTTTCTTCAGGACATGGCTTGGGTTGAACTCATCAGCTCACCATCGTTGTGGTCACCTGCACAAGGCTGAGCTAATCCACATTCAGGCATGGGTTGGAGCGACTCATAAGACCCTACACCTCACTATAGGCAACTGATGACAACTGAGGAAGGGAAAATAACTTCCCTCGGGGCTGTGGCCCCTGGTAGGACATGACCCAGTGGATAGTAAAATGCGTGTGCATGGAGGCGCCAAGTGGATTCAGTGAGTGATCTGAAGGAGGGTGTGTTTGTAGGAACACAGTTGTGGGAATACACAGGACACATCGCATACAAGTACAAAATTACCAAAGAGTAAATAAAAAGTATTTATAAAGAGTCATGCTCACAGAATTAAAACCCAGAGCCCACTAAGGAAATACTAGCATGGCCTTGGGATATTGCCCGACTTCACATCCTGACTGCAATCCTGCACTTCTGCTGACCCTCCTAGAGGCCCAGTCTCATCCAGAACAGAGTTCTGGTCCTGGCTCTGGGCAGCAATCTCCCTGCCTTCTTTGCCTAATCAGCTTCTACACATCTTCCAAAAAGATCTGATTTAAATATCACATGCTCCACAAAAGCCTTTTCCACAATCACCCTTCCCACATACATCCTCAGCTCCCTTCCCCGGGGGGAAGGCAGAGCATGACCGTCAGCTTGACCGGATCCACACTACTCACCTAAGAGACAAAGCTCCAGCATGTCTGGAAGAGGCCTTCTAGACTAGGCTAGCTGAGTAGGAGGACTCGCTCTAAATGTGGGTGGCACCAGTGGATGGGCTGGGACCTTGGACTACATACAAAGAAAGTGGGTGCAGCCCCAACATCCATCCCTCCGCTCCGGGACAGCAAGCATGATCCGTCGCTTCGCGCTCCTGCCGCCATGCCTTCCCTGCCGTGCGAACTCTTTCCTCAGACTGGGAGTCAGAAGAAGCAAACCCTTCTTTCCTGAAACCCCCTTGCCTGGGTATTTCATCACAGCAGTGAGGAGTGACAAATCCACGCAGCGTTTATTCCTGGGGAGCAGCCTTGGTAACATAGGACAGGTCTTTGTCAGATGTCCATCTTAAATACCACTAAGGCAGAAACTGTCTCCTTAACAACCAGCCCTGGCCCTAGAGTTTGGGATATATTTATTGAATATACATCTACGGCATGCAGGAGAGCAATTTTTGGCTATACCATGACAGATATTACGAAGCTCCAGGGTTTGACAAGTTGCAACAAAATCAAATTATCTGCTTATGTTACCATCCATCCCATTGGCTCAGACATGCACAGATGGTACTATCTAAACACAAGAGCATTTATTAAGTATATCTGTCAACTTTGTGTTACCATAACAAAACACTTGAGGGAACTAACTTACATAAATAAAAAGTTTAATTAGTTCACAGTTCTAAAAGATGTGGTCCGATATCTGGTAGCCCTATTGTTTGGGACCTATGCTGAGGGTTCACGATGTACCAGAAAAAAAACACTCATGTCATAAACCAGGGAGCTAAGATAGAGGGCAAGAGACCAAGCCTCCATTGGTTCCTTTCAAGGGCATATCCCCTAGTACCTAAGGGCCTCCAGGAGGCACCACCTCTTCAAGTTCCATGGTTCCTCTGAATATCACCACAGAGACTAAGCCTATACCTTGAACTTCTGGGGACATGACCTACATTTCAACTACTGCTGAATCCGTGGGTCTAAGATAAATACAAAGTTCATGATGTGTCCAACCCCATTCAACATATCCAGGCACCATGTCAACCTAGCTCCACATTCTTTATAAGGTCAGCTGCATTATCACCCTTATTTCTTAGGCAGATTGCCTGATAGCCATCTTATTGTTAATAATGATACCAAGTGATTCAGGCTACAAGAATTTATTTCTGAAATGTACATCAACAGTATCCAAAGCAATGAGGGTGTTATAAAACCTGTTCTGGCCACTTTTGGCCCCAAGGATGTCAAGGCAGCATTGCTTCAGTGTTCACACACCTGCCAATTGATGATGCAAGTGTTTCTGACCCCTCTGGAGAGATAATTGGGACTCTCTGCCATTTCTCCATATCCTTTTCTGAGAGCTGTCTGTGCCCCAATCAGAACCTGTTTCTATTTGTTCCACCTCACACACCCATTGTTAACTTCTCCCAAAAATGCTCTAGACTTGAAGACAGCATGAGACAAGACCAAGATCTCTCCTTTCTTGGAGTTTGTGTATGTGGAGAACTTCCTGAGTTCTCTAAGTTATAAACATTAGAAGTCTTAAATATTCAAGCTTAGTGTTTAAATCCAAGTACCTGGGCTTCTCCAGACAGCCTGCTCTTAAGAGCACCCTGAGCTGGCATGTGTTACAGGAAGAAGCCAGCATTGCTATAGGCAGGAGCCATGTATGTGCAACAGGAAGGAGCCAGCATTGCTGCAGGAAGGAACCATGCATGTGCTGCAGGAAGGAGCCAGCATTGCTGCAGGAAGGAACCATGCATGTGCTGCAGGAAGGAACCATGCATGTGCTACAGGAAGGATCCATGCATGTGCTACAGGAAGGAACCATGCATGTGCTACAGGAAGGATCCATGCATGTGCTACAGGAAGGAACCATGCATGTGTTTCAGGAAGGAGCCACGCATATGTTTCAGGAAGGAGCCATGCATGTTTCAGGAAGGAGCCATGCATGTGCTACAGGAAGAAGTCATGTATGTGCTGCAGGAATGAGTCATGCATGTGCTGCAGGAATGAGTCATGCATGTGCTGCAGGAGGAACCATGCATGTGCTATAGGAAGGATCCAGCAGTGCTACAGGAAGGAGTCATGCATGTACTGCAGGAAGAGTGGAGAGGTTGGTTACACTTTCCATTGCTAGGCTCTTAAATATGCCAAGCAGCGATTTAAGGGAGAAATAGTCTTAGGAGACATATGTGTCAGGAAAACATGGCAGCAGGAATATGAGGTTACTGATCACACTGGGTCCACAGTCAGGCAACCATGTATGTGCAACAGGAAGTGAACAGGAAGCAGGGCCATTTTACAAATCTCAAGGTCTACCATACCGACCCACTTCCTATCTCAAGACTCCACTTCCTGTTGACTCCACAACCTTCCAAAACAGTGCTACCTGCTAGGGAAACAAGTTTTCGAATGCTTGAGCCTGATAGGGACATTTTACATTCACATCAAAACAGCAAGGTCTGCTTGCTGCAAACACACCTTTGAGATAAAATCAGGCATCTCTATGTTTTTTTCCCATGAAGCTCCTTAGTTCTGTAGAGCAGCATACTTCCACCTGGTTCCCTGTCGTGGGTACAAGCAGATGTTTGCAGCCCAAGCTCTGCACAGCGCACTCCACCCCACTTCAGCTCAAGTCTGGGGAAGTCATTGTGCTTGGTGCTGAGGAAGCATGGGCTGGCAGACAAGACCGACAATTAGTCGGTAATGTAGAGCCAGGGGCAAAGAACACAGACCTAAGCTTGAGTCATTAGGTCGAACACCTTCCACACTAGCTAGAAGTTTGCTGGGCTGGGTAGAGGCAGGAGGAATGGGGATAGGAGGCTTGAAGAGAATAAAAGTCTAAATCGAGGAAAAGCATATTTGCAGTGAACAGCTCCTGCCTTCGCCTGCCCAGTATCATGCTACATCTTGCAAGAGACAACATTCTTTGATGCTCCAGGGAAGAACCACGCTTTGTCTGCTTCCACATGCTTCAATCTCAACCAAAGCTCCTTCAAGTCATGGAGATGTGATCTCTGATTGACAACTGTGATAGTTCGCTTCTATGCTGCTGTGACAAACACCATAGCCACAGTTCGACTTGGGTAGGAAAGTGTTTATTTAATCTTACTCTTCTGGTTAACAGTCCACCACTAAAGGAAGTCGGGGCGGGAACACAAGCTGCAGCAGATGCAGGAATTATGGAGAAATGCTGCTTGATGGCTTGTTTTCTTTCTTCTTGAGCTAACTTCTGTCTGCAGATCAGAATCACCTACCCAGTGATTATACTGCCCATAGCAAGCTGAGCTCTCCTGCATGGATTAGCAATCAAAACCACCCCACAATGCCCACAGGCCAATCTGATCTGAGCAGTAGCCTCTCACTTGAAAGTCCCTCCGTTGATCTGTGACAAACTGACTGTAAATATTATCTATATCAACATCACGATAATTATGTTTACCAATTTTTAACAATTGACCCCTAAAAGTCATTGTCCTTTTTATACATTTTTATTAACAAAAGGATATGGAGAATGCAGATGCTAGGTGCTTTGGGGACAGTTTTAGTAATGCATGGTGGTGAATCTGGGATGCACATGACCTTTGACCTCAAGAGTCATCTCCTACACAGTTATTCACAAGGGGCAAGTTCTTCCTTGTCTGTTAGAGCCTTGCTTGTAAATAAACTGGCTGGCTATTAATAGGGCCTGGGTAACATAACCTAGCACAGTCACACAGGGAATTGTGTAGAAGTTAAATTGAAAAATCCAGAGTTACACGTGAAAACTCAGACAAATCAAGATGCAATGCTAAGCATACAAGGAACAGGGGACACTATTTCATCGGCAGCTTTATAAATATTTAGAGACGTCTGTGGGGATGGCGAGTCTGACAGCGAAGGTAAAGAAGGCAGTGCAGAGCCGTAGCCCAGGGCTTCAACTTTACCATGATTTTTCTCAGATTTTTATAAGTTCTGAAGCAAATAGACGATTGTTTCAAGAGAGGAAGAGGCTAGATTGTGGGCACAGGAAGTCCCTTGTCTTTCTCTCTGCAAATGTGTGTGAAAGCATCCCATTTTCCATACTTGAATGTGTTGCTCAGACCCCCAGGCCACGTTTAGCGTAATTAGATAGAGGCATGGCTGGACTTCATGTGGTTCCTTTTCCTCGTCTGTTTTATGGTATAGCACTTTCAACTCCAATTCTGTCCAGCCAGGTGCCACCAGGCTGTCCTGAGTACGACTTAGAGCCGCCTATGAGGTGCCAACTACCATCTGGTTGTCCCATTGTTAGCGAAGCTGAGATTGGCTAACAGGTCTCAGCAATTTCATCCCAATCCATTCACCATCCTACACTCCATTAAACTCATACTGCATGGCATTAACAGTCATCGATTACTTCTGCCTGCCTCCCCCGGCTCAGACTGCAGTGTGGCAGACCCGGCTTTCTCTTATTGCTGTGGCTTTGTTAGAAGGAAATTTCCCTTATTAAATATTTGCCCAGGTGTATGAAAACTTGATGGTTATTGGAGCTGGATGACAAGTGCACGGGGATCTGTCATATTAGCCTCTCTCTATTTGAGCGTGTTTGAAAATTCCTATCATCATGATTAAAAATAAAACACAAGCTTGAGAACTGAAATTTTAAACAAGGATATAAAGCGCAGGAAGGAAATGCTGCAAATATTGTACCATAATCAATGTCAGAGTTGTTGGAGTCTAGATGACGTTAATATATTGCTTTATTCCCAAAATGTCAAAAAATAGAGTTGACCCTCCGTCTCTGTGGCTCCCACGTCCATGGGTTCATCCAGTATGTATCAAAAATACTGGGGAAAAACGACAGCCCAAACAAACATATACAGGTCCTTTTCTTCTCCCTGGATAACATAGATTAACTGTGCTTTACAAATAATTTACATTGAGCCAAGTATTATGATCCACCTAGACATGGTTTAAAAGTATTTAAAAGGAATGGGACTGGAGAGATCACTTGACAGTTAGCACATACTGCTGTTGCAGGAACCCAAGTCTAGTCCTCAGCACCCACATGAGGTGGCTTGCAACTTTACCTGTAACTGCAGGGTGTCCAGTTCCCTCTTCTGTCCTGCACAGACATCTGCACATGCGTGGCACACACGCACACACACACACACACACACACACACAAAGTTTTAAGAGATCAAATCTTCATGCTTCATGGGGTACGTACTAATGCATCACCACTTTGTACTGCAGTCTTTAGCACCTGAAAATTTTAGTATCTACAATAGCTCTGGAACCACTGTTCCTGGAGACCAAGGGGCAAATCTGTTACATTCAGAATAAGAAAACCAAACAGAAGCGCAACCCAGTAGGATAATATGGGGGCCAGAGGCTGTAAGAATTTTATTTCATATTTGGGATCAGGGCTGACATCCCTGGAAAAGTCCTTGAGAAGGAGCCCAGAGAGCAGACGATCCCAGGGAAGTGACAATCCTAGGGCATCTGACACAGGAAAGGCCAGAGTGCAGGTAAAAGGAGCTGACTGTCTCCAAATGCTCAAAGAGAATAGAGAGCACACCTTTCTCCACTTCATTAGGGAAAGCTCTACTGGGTTCACATAGTGAACAGGAATCCTTCTCAGAACCTGCATCATGGAGCAAATCTCAACATCTGCCCCAACAAGGAAGGGAAAGGCAGAATGCCTGCGAATCCTAAATAATGGATCACCATGACTCCACAATGACGAGGCTACACAGTGACAATTAAATGATTTTAACAGCGTGTCAAGATGAAGGATAACAGTCTTGGAAAATGGGCTTGATAAATCACTACCCCCTCCCCCAGGCTTGCGTGCAGACTCCAGACGGGGCATGGAAATTGTAGGATGCAATAAAATAAAATCAAGTCCCTGGCCACACATTTTGGCTTAGCACAATATTCCCTCCTACACTATTAGGGTTACTTCTGAGCCAAGCTCAGCTGGGTTCCATCTTCAACTCGGAAGTAAAATGAGAGCTAAGCTAATCTATCTCACTTACCAAGCCTGTTCCTGCGGTGCCCCCAAGCCCCGTGAAGATGCCAACAATGGATACAAAAGACCTCTAATGGGTAAAAACAGAGAGCACAGTCTTACAGGATGGAGGGCTTATGCAGCCCAGAAGAGGGACCTCTACCTGAACCTCAAGATTCTCAGGGTCAGGGACCTTTTTTCCAAGAAGCTACATGTGACCCGCATCTCACTGAGAACTCGATACTGGATGAGAAGAAATTACACAATGGCAGGGGAAAAACACAGATAGGTGTCAGTCTGGATGGAGCAGAAGAGGTGACATTTAAGATGATTTAAGTTTCTCTGCCTCCAAAAGTCCTGGAACGAGATACGTGTTGTGTCTTTCACAAGCACCCACACTCAAATCCATCAGTGCTGACTGGTTGCAGAGAAACTGACCTCTGAGGAAGAAGTTCCTTTTCACTCAACACATAATGAGTTTTTTAACCTTTTGTCTTCTCACCAATGTTATGTATAGGAAAAAAAAATAGACAAAGCCAAAGGGGGAGAGGGGGAAATAAAATGCTTATGTATCACCAGTCTCTCTCTCTCTCTCTCTCTCTCTCTCTCTCTCTCTCTCTCTCTCTCTCTCTCTCTCTCTCTTCTCTCTCTCTCTTTCTCTCTCTCTCTTTCTCTCTCATTATGTGTGTGTGTGTGTGTGTGTGTGTGTGTGTGTGTGTGTGTGTGTGCATGCTCACTGACCATGTAGGTGCACATGTGACTGTGGGGTGTGCATGCATTCATGCAGGTCAACCATAGGTGTCTTCCTCGGCCACTCTTCATTTCAGTTTGGTATGTTGTCTCTTTATTTTCATTAAATTCAAGGAAGACTTTAATTTCTTTCTTAATTTCTTCCTTGACCCAGGTGTGGTTCAGTAGTTGACTCTTCAGTTTCCATGTGTTTGTCAGTTTTCTGGGGGTAGCATCGTTGTTGCCTTCTAACTTTAATCCGTGGTGATCTGATAAGACACAGGTGGACACTGATATTTTCCTGTATCTGTGGAGGTTTCCTTTGTTACTGAGTATGTGGTCAATTTTCGAGAAGGCAGACATCAAACCACACACACTATTAGTGGGAGACTTCAACACACCTCTCTCACCAATGGACAGGTCAATCAGACAGAAACCTAATAGAGAATTAAGAGAATTATTGGAGGTAATGAAGCAAATGGACTTAACAGACATCTATAGAACACTCCACCCAAATAGGAAAGAATATACATTCTTCTCTGCAGCTCATGGAACCTTCTCCATTTCAGTTTGGGAGCGTTACATACTTTTCTCTGATAGTCACCGAACAGGGTTGGCTGGATGACCATGAGAACCCCAGGGATCCGCCTGTCTCTGCCTCCTTGGGGCTGGGATTATGAGTAGGCACCATCATGCCTGGCTTTCTTCCTTTTTTAAGGATTTTGCTTCCAAGTATGTGTATGATGTGTCTGTGTTTACGAATGTGTACACATGTGAAAGTGCCTGCAGAAGCCACAGTAGAGCATCAGATCCCCTGACACTGGAGTTACAGGTGGTTAGGAGCTGATTGACACGGGTTCTAGGAACTAAACTCAGGTCCTCTGCAAGAGCAGCAAGCACTCTCAACCACTACCTCTCCTTTTCCCTCTCCATCCCACTCTCTTCTCCGTCTCCCTTCACCCCTCTCTCATGGTTCTTATGCTGTGCACCTCACTGATCCACCTCGCCCATCCCCAGCAAGGTTTGGATACAGTGTTCAGTTTTCTTTTCACTTTTTGCATATGTCCATACTTCTAAAATGAATTGTGATTGTACTATTTGTAAACTGAAAATCATGTCACCTTTCTGCAAAGAGCTACAGTTTGGATATTTGCCAAACCTCATTACTCACGATTCTTCATCTCTATGAAAATAGTGTTGGGAAAGGGTTAAAGTATCCACCACTGTGGGAGGGAGGTGATTTATCATCTCAGGGACTGGTGGCGACAGAGGGTCGATGTGCTTAACAATTCACACTGAGACACACACACCCACGCCTGTCCACTCATCCCTCTTCCATGGCAACCAGAATCCTGCCTTCACAGGGGTCTGAAAACTTCTTGACACTTAAAGCACCGTAAGCTGATCTCCATGGGGTATGCGGAGAGCAGCGAGAAAGAAAGTGGATTGTGCAGAGTGTGAACACTAATTATATGAGTGCATTCATCTCAGAGTCAGCCAGCTCAAAAGCTATGCGTGCCATGTCTCTAGCCTGTGGTACCTCCTTCCTTAATGTAGTCTCTCAATTGCAGTATCCTTTGTTATAACTTGCATGCCTCTGGACCAGACTCGAGTCTCTCAAATTTGGGGGATAATGACTCCATCATACTGAGTGGCCTGGATCCTGAGCATCCAGGTGTGGGTGAAGAGTTCTAGAAATCTGGACTTCCCAAACGGGGACCTGATCTCCAGGCAAAACAATCACATCTCCATGATTGTGTGGGTGTGGGTGTTCATGGGTGTGTGTCTGTACATGCATTCCTATGGAGACCAGAGGGCAACCTCAGCTATTGCTCCTCAAGTAACAACTGCCTTGCTTTCTGGGATGGGTCTACTGACAATGCCAAAATTAGTTCCCAAGGTACTTTCACCATTATGTGGGAACATGCACAGGGTGGCAAAACCTAGAGTCACCCTGTCTACACAGTCTCAGCTGCAGGTGTCAAGGGGGCACCATGCCTTCTGGCTTCCACACCAGCACAGAGAGAAGCGGGAGATGCAGCCTACACCGGATGAACAGGCTACCGAAAGTAGATATTCTGGCTCTGATATGTGAGGACTGCATGGAGGTCCAGCTTTGGTACCTGCTCATGGATGGCCTATGGAAAATAATGTGAACACTTCTGAAATTAATTCCCTCTTTTGTCAAATAAAAATAGCATGAGTCATTTTAGGACTTAAGATTTAATCTATGTGGTATACATGTGTGAATATGTGAACGTGTATGTAGTCTCCAGAACACTGAATTAACAAATGTCAAATCACTCACTAATCCAAAATATTCCATCTCAATTCTACATATCCCTTCACAGACAACTGGTCTACCAATTTCACTGACCCTTGCAGTGCTCTGAGCATGTTATATCAATACAGACTATAGGGAACCAACTTCCAAGAACCTTCTGAGGCAAGTGTCTGCCTCATGACTTATATCCCAATCCTCCACTATTAATAAGGCCATAGGTTATATATGTGGAAATATATGTTCAAAAACTGTACAGTTAAGTTATAAAAACAAAAACATCTCAAAAACCAGTCTGATAATGTCTCAAGTGCATTTATGTCTCGGTGTTGGGCCACATTCATGATTATCTTATGTGAAGCCCTCAGGACAGGGCAGGACATTCCAAATAATAAAAAAAAAAGTTATGCAGAGAAGAAATGCTGTTTAGAAGACACAGCGAACTCATAGAATGTTTTAAGACAGGGTCTCATGTAACCTGGACCACCATTGAAGTCTCTGAAGCCAAGGATGACCTTAAACTTCTGATCCTGCTACCTTCACCTGAACTCTGAGAAGCAAGAAATAGGACTTTAGGACAGAGAACTTAGGGCCACGTATTTGTCAAGGTTCTCTAAAGAAATAGAACTGACAGAAATACACATACATACATACATACATGTATAGGAATTATACATACATATATATGCATCTATGTGAGGATCTGCTATATCATCTCATATGATACAGTTGAAGTGGTCCAACAATGTCTGTTTAACAATGGAGAGTCTGAGAGCCTCTCAGTTCTTCTGTCTGCAGGGTTCTATGTCTCAGAAGTCCCAATCTGGTACTGAATGCCTGGAGGAGTCCAAGAGAGCAGCTGGTCATCAGTCTACATCAGAAGCCCAAATAGTTCTAACATCAGTGAATAAATACCATAGCAACAGGATAAATGGACTTGCCAGCAAGAGTGAAGGCATGACAGGCAAGAAATTTCCTCCTTCCATGGGCTACCACCAGAAGATACTCCCACATTAGGACGGGTCTTCTGTACCAGCAGCTTGAGTTTCAGTTATTCAAATATAATGAGATGATCAACTAAGATTAACTCCATCACGAGCAGTGTCAGTAACTTCATATCCCTTGCCATCTGTGTGTCTCTGCACCCAACAGTTTACTCTGAAAGAAGGTGTGGCTGGCAATGCTGGCCCACCTGTCCCCTGTTTGGATAGTTTCTCTGAGAAAACTACCTGCTAAAGCAAGTCATTCCCCAGAAAATCCAGGTTTCAATCCTGAAAGGGAAAACCAAAGTCAGGCATGGAGAAGAAATAGTAGTACTTGTTCCACCCATGAGGAAACAAAAGGCATTATCGTGGTCCACAATGAAGACATGCCCTCCCCAAGCTCCCCAAGTCAGTTTCCTGCCTCCATCCATCTAGTCAGACCCCACCCACTTCACACCGTCCCTGCTCTAGACTTTCTATTACAGTTTGGTGATTCAGAAAGACATCTATTGAGTCCTTGCCTTTCCACACCTCTGACTCTCCTGGGAACTTAGCTTGAAAGAAAATTGATAACAATAGACTTGACCACTGTGTCTACTGAGCACCCCTTCCTGTTCCTAAGAAGGTCGTGTGTATTATTTTCTCAGGTTCTCACAGCATCAGTGGTCAGCAGTGATCACAGTGTTTGAAGAACTGTCAGCCGATCTGTTATGCCCAGAGGAGAGAGATGGTGTCCCAAGACTTCCTTAAGAACAATGCTGGATTTTAAGGACTCTACACTGAAAATTCATCATCTTTTCAGAAGATGTCAGAAGATGATTCTTTTGAGTCATAGAGGGAATTTCATTGGCATAACAGTGATAACAACTATAATCAGCACTTGATTGGAGTTGGTATATATGATATTCAACACATGCTTCAAAGCTGGTTAAATCTACGAGACTATGGGTGTATACTAAGATTCATTCACAAGAAGGCAACAGGCAGGACCACTGTTTGGTTCTCCCTTAGCCTCACCAGGCACAATGAGGTGTTCTCCTCTGCATAATCCATGCAGTCACTGTCCTCTCTGCCAGGAGCACCTTTCTGCAGACTCTCTGCATGGCTGCTGACTCCCTTGCTCCATGTCAATTATGGAGAAAGCCCTTGTGGCACGTTGTTATGGTTTGAGTAGGGAGTGTCTCAAAAAGAGCTCATTGTTTAAGGCCCGGCTCCTAGCTAGTGGATCCAACCGTTGAGAAGTATTTGGATCATGAGGACCAACTTCAACAGTCAATGTATCCATTTATTGATTCATAAATTGAAGCAAATTCTGATGGATCAAACCTTACTGAAGACCCATTGCAATGAAACCTGCTAAACATGGACAGAAACCTCTGAAGGCATGAACCAGAATAAACATCTCTCCTTTATTTAGCTGTTTCTTGCCAGTATTTTCCACAGCCATAAAAATAAATCCAATTAAAACTAAGTTGCCGAGGTAAGACACAAAAAGAGAAGGCACCTCCACAAAATTAAACCTTTCCAAGAGTTGAATAAATAGAAATACTTTCCCACAAAGCTTTAAGATTAGGTCAGCTGGAGAGCTTGACCTGATTAGGCCAAATTTAGTATGCATTTCTCAAAATGCATTTCTCAAAATATTATTTTCCACAAGAACCTGGTGCTGTGGGACAATGGTTATAGCCTGTAAAGATTTTTTTCTTGTACTTGTTTAATAAAATGTGAATTGGCCAGTAGCCAAGCAAGAGGTATAGATATGTGAGGTGACCAGGCAGGAAGTAGAGGTGGGACAATGAGAACAGGAGAATTCTGGGAAGAGGAAACAGTCAGTCTGCAGTCATCACCCAGACACAAAGGAAGCCAGACACAGAGCAAGCAAGATGTGACTGCCTCGCCAAAGAAGATACCAAGTCATGTGGCTAACATAGATAAGCATTATGGGCTAATATAAGTTATAAGAGTTAACAAAAAGCCTGAGCTAATAGGCCAATCAGTTTGTAATTAATGTAGACCTCTGTATGATTCTTTGGGATTTAATGGCTGCAGGACAGGGTGGAACAGAAACCTCTGTCAACAACCTGGTCCCTTTCAGAGAACAGGAAGATATGGACACAACTGTGGGTTTAGATCCAAAGCAGTTCACATTTTGTTCATTTCTTGAGCTGGAGAGTAGCGATAACAAGAGTCTATCTAAGAAGCCAGTGAACAGGCAGTACCAATCACAATTCATAATTTTTGTGCCTATGTGCAGGTAGATGTGTGTGTGTGTGTGTGTGTGTGTGTGTGTGTGTGTGTGTGTGTGTGTGTGTGTGAGTTCATGTGGGTCAATGAACATGAGTAGGCACGTATCTGTACATTTGTATATGAATGTGTGGAGGTCAGAGATCAACCTTGGGTATCATTTCTCTGCGTGTGCTTGCCATTTAAGATGGGGTTTCTCATTGGGCTAGTGCTCACCACTTCAGCTAGACTGGCTAGCCAGTAAGCCCCAGAGGTCCTCCTGTCTCTGCCGCCCCAGCACTGGGAATACAAGCATTGGCCATACCTTGCTTTCAGTATGTGCACTGATGGTTGAACTCAGGTCTCCACACCTGTTGTGCATCCTACTAGCTCTCTAACATTTTCACACTTACATATTTTATTTATTAAGTGTTGTGTGGATGCACACATGTGTTATGGTACACACATAGAGGCCAGGGCATGGCATTAAGAAGTCAGTTCCCTCCTTCCACCACACGAGCTCTGGAATTGAATTAATGTGGGTCAGGCTTAGCAGCAAGCACACTTACCTACTGGGATATCTCCTTGGCGCCCCCACACAACTTTTTTTTAAATATAAAGTGTGCATTCAGCCACAAGACAATAGATTCTGATACTATATGCACTGAGAGGAGAGCGATGTGTAGGGATTAGAAAGCCCAGCTGTTCTGGTGTCCCCGGGGCTAAGGCCAGGACAATACCAAGCAAAGCATGATGGATGACCATTCTCGGAGGATACCATTTGAATGTGACATTGCAATGACTGTTTCTAAAGTGATTTTTAGAGAAGTCAAAGTTGACTCTCATCCTTTGGACTGAAGTTTACGTCAACTCAACATTCATCATGTGTATCACTACATCAAGGCAGATGAGGTGGTTTTCAAAATGGCTTTTCATCTCCTTTGCTCCATTGAAGCTATTCAGTCATAAGCAATGAGTGCCAGTGTGTAGCAATGTACCCAGTGTTAGAGGTTAATAGCCAAGAGGTTTAATGACTGGACCAAGGATACGCTGCCAGCAACTGAGGACTGAGTTATAATTGCATTGCTCTCTTAGTCCCTAATCCACCATGCCCAACCCCAGAAAGTGTCACGGAGCCCTAGAGCCTCTATCCTAGGATCTCCACCCCTACACTGCCAACCCTCCTGGACACTGGTCACTCAACCCAGTTTGCTCTTTCCCTCTCTCTTCCCTACTTTCCTGGGTAGATAAAAGACTTTTCTTGCACACCATTTTTGTCTAATCAACTAGTTCAAGAACTGCTAACTAATCAGGGGTAATAGTCCAAGGACTGTTGACTAGTCAAGAGTAATCAGTTATAGTTTATAACTGATAAGAAGTAATACCTAACTCCAAAGCCAAGGGATTCTAGAAAGTAAGACAGAGATACTGGTCCAAGTATCAAATAAGGTAGACTTGTCACTGGAACAAGAAACTGGGACCAAGAAAGAGAGAGAACCCGACAGCACTAGTGTGGTTTGATCTCCTGGACACTTCCAACATTCTTGGTGCAAGGTGACTCTCTGGCTATCATGATAGTTTATATTGATCAACAACTTGAAGGGATCTAGAATTGCCTAGGAGCCAAGCTTGGGCATGTCTATGAAGGGCTATCTAGATCCGGCTAATTAAGGTGGGATGACTCTCTGTGAATGAGGACACCATTCATGGCTGGGGTCCCAGAATGCATAGGAAGAAGAAAGTGAGTTAAGAACCAGCGTCCATTGCTCTCTGCTTCCTCAATGCAGAAATTGTGACTGGCTGCCTCATATTCATACCACCAAGATGTCCTTGTCATGACAGACTGTCCCTCTCAAACTGTGAGCCAGGACAAACCCACCCTCTCTTTAGTCACTTTGTCAGGTATTTGGTCACAGCAACAGAAGTCACTAATGCTCTAGGGAGCACTACAAGGTAGCAGCTTACCCATCCTGCCCTGTTTGGATTCTAATGCTGTCTTCCAAGCCCCTCGTTTGCATTGAAGACTCTGTTCACATGCTTTGGGTGAATACACAATTCTATCAAGTTTAGGCTGCTGAGGACACACCTGTGGGCCAAAAATGATACTGGTTAGAGTTTCTAAAACTGGAGCCTAAAATACAGATACGACCTCATCAGAAAGAACAAAGCTCTCGGCCAGCTTTGGGGATGGAACATCCATCCCACAGTATCTGTGACTCCATAGCAACAGAGAAAGCAGAGAAAAAGCCAGAAGGTTTATCAGACAGCAACCTACCTATAATTGGCTCATTTTTTTTGCCTATGGTTACACACTGTTTCAATAAAATTCCATGAATTTTCTTATGCTGGCATACCAAGTAGCAAAACGGAGTATGATGCTCAAGTCCGTAGAAGAGAAAAGTGATTTCATATGACCCTTGTCTTAGGGTTTCTATTGCTTGTGAAAAGACACCATGACCATGGCAACTCTTATAAACATTTGATTTGGGTGACTCGCTTACAGTTCAGAGGTTCAGTCCATTATCATCATGGTGGGACATGGCGGCATGCAGACAGACATGGTGCTGGACAAGTAGCCGAGAGTTCTACATCTTTCAGGCAACAGGAAATGATCTGAAACACTGGGCGGTATTCCAAGTCCGCTCCCACAGTGACACACTTCCTTCAGTGGAACCAAACACATTCCAACAAAGTCACACCTCCTAACAGTGCCACTCCCTATGAGATTATAGGGTCCATTTACATTCAAACTGTCACACCCTTCAGGGGAGGACACTAGAACCTAGTCCTTGGTGAGTAATTAGAAGCCAAGAAGGAAGGAGAGCCCAGCTTTGAGGCCCTGCAGAAGCAAAACTGAGATGATTTCAAGAGATGTGGACAGGGAAGGACCCTACAGACTCTGACCACACCCATTTTCATTCCTAAGATGTTTCCCCTTTGCTCTCAAAGCTAACGGAGCCAGCAGCCTACATTAGGTCCTCCATCATTCCAGGGGCAGAATTTCTGACAGAAGCACCTGAAAGGAAGAAGGATTTGTTTGGCTCAAACTTGAGGGGATGCAGCCCATCCTGGTTGGGAAGGTGTAGTGATTGGGGTGCCATGCTGCTATGGTGACCTGAGTGTGCAGCTTGGACCCTCACATCCTGAGGGATCAGAAGTAGAGAGAAATGAGGGCTAGCAGTTTTGTCTCTTTCTCCCTAATCTTGACTCCACTTATTCCATGTGGGTCCCTACTACCATAGGATGGGATGACCTGCTTCAGCTTGAGTTTTCCCTCCTCAGTTTAATCTCTCTGATAGCATCCTCACAGACAGGCCCAGAGGTGTGACTCCTAGATGATTCTAAATTCAGAAACCAAGAAGATGGAGCAACACATGGTCTCCTTCCTGCCTTCCTACAGTACAAATATTTATATATTATCACCAGTACTTCTAGTCTTTACACACAACAACAAAAGTCCATAGGTATCGCTGTCTTCCTTAGTGTCATGGAGCCCAGGTCTAATTTCATTACCTAACATGTCTCTCACTTAATGCCCCTCCCAGGCAGCTAGTCACGCACCCAGCATGAGGCTGAGGGTGCAGCTCTGCCAATGAACTGTTTGCCTGGCACACATGAAGTCTTAGATTCTCTCCCAGCACCACACGAACCAGGCATGGTGGTACCCCCACAGTAATACTAGCAATGGGGAAGGAAAGAAATTCAGATCACAAGTTCAAGGCCATCCTTAGCTACAAAACAAGTTCAAGGCCAGCCTAGGCTACATGAGACCATACCTCAAAAATAAACCAGAGCTTCCTCCAGGTATATCTTCCACAGATAGGTTCCTATGACTCACGATGCTCTGGATGTGGAAACAAAACCCCAAGCAAGAATCACCATGCTGCAAAATGCATTTCCTCTTGTTTTCTTCACTGAGCACTATTTCTGAGCCTGTCTGTATCCACACAAGGGACACGAACACAGCGTCACACTAAGGAGGCCCACTTAGACACCTTTTAACAGCTGCAGAGCCTCCCAACACATCAACACAACACACTTTCCTTACCCATCTTTCCACTAATGGACACTCAGGCCATTTGAAAATGCCCAGTCTCACGAAAATCACTACAACGAATGCCCTTAAACACATCTCTTCCTGAGCAGAGAGACCACTTTGCCCAAGGCTCGTGATTAAAGGTAAGATTGCTGTGTCCCACGAATATACATCTTCAAATGCGTTAGATTCTGCTCCTTAGTTCCACAATGAGGCTGTGTCAACCCACAATCCCAGCATCCCACAAAGAAGAGAGTCTTCTCCTACCTTTAGAGAAGTCTTCTTCAGATACAGGCTAAGATACCCCTGCCATAGACTAAAGCACACCTGCTTACCCACTAAGTATAAACCTGCACTTAATCCTATCTATCTATACATTTATATCAATAGATATATAGATCTATACGGGGGGAGATAGAGAATAAAGTTTAACTCAATTCTCTTTGCAGCAGCATCATTTTGAAAGCTAACGACGCATCTCTATTCTCCCATTTTCTGATGACTTAATGAATTAGCCATTCGTCCATAAGAACTGAACTGTTGGGATAATACATCAAAATCAAGGCAGGCACTCACGCTCGTATGGGCTGATGGATTTAAGGCGAGACCTCAGGCAATAACAGTGTTGTTTAGAAGACGAATCTACTCATAAGCACCCCTCCAAGACAAATGACAGACTTGGAGGCGATTCATGAGGTCCAGGTGGGAGCGGTTTCAACTTAATTAAACTTTGAAAACATAATAGAACCCAAGGCAGTACATCAATTTCTGGGTCCCCCTATCAAAAAGCTCATGATGTCCTTAATAGGTTGGCCATATCTGCTTCTTGGGACTATAATAGATCGTTACCTGACATGTGCTACTCCAACAGCCCTTGATCTTGCTGAAGCCAACGCCACCTCTGCCTCTTTCCTCCTTCCTCCATGTTTGTTTTGCCAGTAATCCATTCCACATGGTGAGAGGGTCACAATGGCTTCTCTCTCTATTGCTTTACAATGGGTCCTACCAAAGCCCACCCTGGTACTTAAGACTTAGTCATTCCAGGTCTGAAATCCTGGCATGTGGGTCCTTGGGGGTAATCCATCTTTTTCTTGTGCCCGGGCTTAAAATGGCTGAGTAGGCCAGGCTAACTGACCAATGAGCCACAATGAGCTGCCCATTTCTACCTCTGCAGCACCAGGAGTGGGACTGTGTGCCATCACACTCAGGGGTTCTGCATTTTTATTATTTTACGTGTGTGAGGGGTGAGCACATGCATGCCACAGTAGGTCAAAGTGTAGTAATAAGGGCGGCGGGGCTGCGTCCCCAGCACCCCGGCTGCCTGGCTAGCTTATGCCCGAAATAACAACACACAACTGTATTCATTTAATCACTGCTTGGCCCATTTCTATCTAGCCTCTTCTAGGCTAATTCTCACATATTAATTTAGCCCATTTCTAATCATCTGTGCAGCGCCCCTAGGTGCGCTTACCAGGAAGATTCTAGCCTAGGTGCGCTTACCAGGAAGATTCTAGCCTATGTCCATCCTGGGTCGGAGCTTCATCCCGTGTGTCTGCCTGGGAGCAGGTAGCATGGCGTCTCTCTGAGGCATCTGCTCCCGAGAGGAGAGCTGTGGAGTCTGAGCTCACTTCCTCTTCCTCCCAGCGTTCTGTTCTGTTTACTCCTCCCACCTATCTTCTAACCAATGAGGACCAAGAAGTTTCTTTTTATTTAACCAATGACCTTCCTCCATCATCAAAGGACAACTTTCAGAAGTCAGTTCTCAACTTCCACCCTGTAGCTTTCGAGATCAGACTCCCCAGATTTGGCAGCAAGCACTTTTGCCTGTTAAGCCATCTTGCTGGCTTAAATACTCAGCTTTATTTTGTTTACTTACGTTTTGGGATCAAAACCAAGTCTTTTTGTTTCCAAAGCAAGCACTTTACATACTGAGCATCCCCAGGTCCCGAAGCATCCTCTTGGAGTCACAACCCAGGTAACCCAGTGCTCCATGACATCCCTAGCTCACAAAGGACTCCAGACGCAAAATCCAAGCATTCTTTTCCAGCAGTTCAGCTGCTGAGCCAGAGCCACACCTCAGCTGTCTCAATGGCTCTCTGCTGAGGGGGTCACACTGCCTAAAATACCGAGTCATTTCAATCATTAGATTCAACTGCCCCATTTCTAAAATGCCTTCACCGGACAATGACCTCATTCTCCCGAACAGGTGTCCTTCGTGGGAATGTTTAAGAAAACCAAGGATAATGGAGAGTAGATGCTGATGTGGAGCTGTTGACAGGAAGATGTGACTCTCACCCCCCAGAAGGTTAAGAGGGAGCTAACTCTAGAGTCAGAGGCAAATGGCAGTGACCTGAGAGCACACGTTTAGGTTACCCGAATACCATGTTCCAACGAGGCAATGGTTCAGTGAGAATTTACAGTGACAGAAGAAGGAAAATCGTAAATGAAGACACAATGCAAATGGATTGTAACAAACATCTGGCAGGGAGATCTGTCTGACTGACGTCATCCTCAGACTTCTGGGTGGTGGAGGTACATGTCTGTTTGTGTATCCAAAGCATTTACCTAATGGTCATAAGGATGTTTGGTCACCTACAGAGGAGAGCAATATGACTTAAATGACTATTAAGGGGCTCAAGATGACCCAAGATAACTTGGCTCTTGATTTGCGACATCTCCATCATTGAAGTCTTAATGAGTTCATTCAGCCTTGCAGAAGGCTCAATGGGAGCTACTGTTATTTCCAGAATCTCTCCTTCATAGGACTAACTCAGAAACACACACACATGCATACACACATGCATACACACATGCACACACACGAACATGCACACACACGCACACGCACTCTATGCAAGAATTAATAGCTCTGCCACGTGAGAATTGCAGAGCATCCTGTGAGATTCATCGGCCTCGGTGAGGACAAGCCTGGTGCGGGGGAGGAAGGTACCCCACGCCCAACCCCACAGACAATCAAAGATAGTGGTTCTCCGCCTGAGATGCCTCCAAAGATGACAGAGCTCTGGATTCTCTGAGAAAAACTAAAGCAGATGGTCAGGATGAGCCCCTGCATCATGTCTTTCAAAACCTCTCCAAGTGTTTTATCTTGGTGACCAGGGATGAGAGTCTCTTCCCCAAGAACTGAAGGATCTCTTACTTTCCAGACAACAGCAGAACAAACACAACCATATTCTTCCCTTACCTAATAAAATGGTGACTGACATCAGTGCAAAGATCAAGGGCCAGCGTAGGAGGAATAACTGAACCAAGTGAGTTCCATGACCCAGGCACACCAAATCCAACTTGGCCCCCATAAGGTGGCTTTCTAAGGTGGAGGTGCTTAACTGAGCTTTTATTTCCATGGAACAAAAGAATCATAAATCAAAGCACTTGGTTGGGGTGGGGAGAAAGACTGGAGAGATGGCTCAGTGCTTATGAGCTCTTGCAGAAGACTCATTCATTGCCCAGCCACCTGTAACTCCAGCTCTGGGCAATCTGATACCCTCTAGTGGCCTCTGAGGACATGGGCACACCTGGGCACACTTGTGAGCACACAGACATACACACAATCAAGAATAAAATGCCATCTTTATCAATACAAAACACCATTCAGATACATCAGTGGCAGCACAGCCAGACCAGAGCGTGAACATCATGAAAGCCTCTGCTATGAGCCCCAGAGTCCTAGCTTAGGGGTGTTAACGCATTCCACAGTCTGCCTGTCAATCACAAGGATGTCAGGCCAACCAACAAGTGGCTAGATGGAGAAGGGACACATTAAAATAGTTTTAGGAAACCCATCACTCCATACAGTGAGTATGGGACAAGAGAGGGAGAGATGAAGGGGGAAGGAAGGAAGGACAAACCAGAACAAAAATGGAAAAGAAAGACAAAGCCCAAAAGCAATTTGGGTCTGGAGCTGCATCATTCCAACTCTCCATTCTCAGAAAGGTCAAGTGTCAATCAGCCTTTAGAGCATTTAGCGTAGATTCCTAAAACTTGTGTCCACACTGATGCCATTACAGATCTGGCTACACATTTTGTCATCTCTACATGAGGCTTGAATCTTTTTTCTAGGAAGATAAAAATACCAGATTGCTTTTAGCAATAGCTCATCTATCAGGCTTCATCTTAGTAAATCCTTACAGGGACCTGGAAAGTGTGACCCCCATCTTGTCAGCACATGAGCAGAGCCTACAGAGGATTAATTGTCGTGCGGTCACCATCCCATCCAGAAGCAGAGCCGAAGGGTCCCCCGGCTCCCATCATCCCCAGCAGCTTGACAGCAGACATCGAGCAGCTATGATACTCTTTAATCCTTTAAAGACAATGTATTTCAGTTCTGAGGACTGGAATTCCGGGGTCTCTCATCGCATCCCATCACCTGTGTGTGGCGGTCATGGCTTGGGACATCTCGCTCTCCACAGAGAACTTTCAGATGGGAAGGTCTTGAGTAAAGCCCAAGCGGTCCCTTGTTCATGGCCAAGACACTGGACTGACCACTCACCTACCACACACCTGGGCTGCATGAACCTGCCTCCCCAGGATAAGAGGGCTCTGCCTTATCCCAAGGACCAGCATGACCGGCACAAGCCAGGGGTTAGCTCATGGTGTGCTCTCCCACTCATGGCGTAACTACCCAGCCTCCGACTGTCCAATTATGTCCTCTCATCTCCAGCACGGCCTGATAAATTATAGAGAGAGGCTGTTTTTTCAGAATACTCCCTATTGATCACCGCATTTAAGGCCGTTCATGTTGAGCACTGGCTACCATGGCTGCAAGATAGATCAGGGTATTTTTCCCTACTCGTAGATGACCCCCCAAAGGGCACACAGGGTACCCCCACAACGATAAGATTTTTAATGCATGCAAATTTGAAAGCCACACTGCATTTATTAATCCCTCATTGAAGGAAATGGCATCAATGCCTGTGGGGGCAATCGCTCATTCCCAAGAATCCCTGTGACTGACTGGCGTGAAGGGCAATCTGGTACCCAATGCTAGAATTTTCTTACATGAATGATTGTCTCCCGGATCCTGAGACTCATGAAGGGAACACATCAGCACAAGGAAGGGGAAGCCACTCATGACTGTGCACAGGAGAAAAATTCAGACTTGGAATGGGGCCCAGACAAGCCTCAATCCCCGCATCAGTCAGACGAGGGTGACAGAATCCTTCAGACTCCCTAGACCCATTTCTACCCTAGGGCCTTTGCATGTGCTCTCAATGATGCCTGGATATTCCCTCAGCCTCTGTTCTTTGTAAGACTGGACCATTTTTACCCTTTCCAGAAAAGTCTTTTTTATGGCCTTAACTAAAAAATAGGGGAAACCAGAGATACTGGGGAGAGCACACGAGGTGACCAAGAACTAAAGTATGACATATATGTATGAGAATGCCCTCATGAAACCCACCACTTTGCATGCTAACTTAAGCAATTAATTAAAAAGTAAAAAATCAATCAAATTACCAGTGAGATGGCTCAGTGGGTAGAGGCCTTTGCTGCCAAGCCTCACAACTTAGTTCTGATCCCCAGGACCTACATGATGGAAGGAGAGAACGGAGTGTACGAGTTGTCTGCTGACTTCCACGTGTGTGTCATGGCATATGTACACACACACACAAACACGTAATAAAAACTGCAATAAATAAAATGTGATAAAAATTTATAGTAAATAAACTAAAAGACCTTCCCTCCAAACCTGTCACTTCATTTGGTTCATTCCTGCACAGTACAATGTGCTTGTCTTGACCACAGCTTTGAATGTTGTCATCTGACCCTTTGCTCACATGCACGTGCACACATACACACACACACTCATACACAAGCCACAGACCAGGATCTTCTACTTCTGTTTGTTGCTCTGTCTGGCATCAGTGAGGTTCTCAAATAGTAGGGTCTTAGCACACAGCTGCCAGGTGTGCGAATCAACAATTATCTAAGCCGGACAGAGCCCCGTGCCTTGGATGGCTCCCAAGGTTTGATATTCTTAAAGGTTCTATCTTCATCTCCTCTCTTACTCATTCCTAATAGAATGTTTTTTTTTCTCTCTCTCTCTCTCTCTCTCTCTGTGTGTGTGTGTGTGTCTGTGTGCCTGAGTGTGTGTGTGTCTATGTCTGTGTACCTGTGTGTGTGTGTGTGTGTGTCTACATGTTTTTGTGTCTGCTTGTATGTCTATGTCTGCGTATATCTGTGTGTGTGTCTGTGCATCTATGTCTGTGTGTGGATATGTTTCTGTGTCTCTGTGTATGTGTGTGTATATCTGTTTGTGTTTGTGTGTATGTATCTATGTGTATTTATGTGTATGTGTACATGTGTATGTGTGTCTTGGTGTGTATGTCTGTCTGTCTATCTGCATATGTGTGTGTGCCTGTGTGTGTGTGCATAGGATGATCACAGAGGAACCTGCAGTGTTGTTCCTCAGCTTCCATCTTTACCCTACTTTTGTGTGAGACAGGGTCCCTTACCTTCATCTGGAGCTCACTCATCAGCTGGGCTAGCTGGCTTGTAAGCACGAGGATTCTTCCGGTCTCCGCCCCTCCCCACCCAGCACTGGATAGCAGAGCACACCCCCACACCTGGCTGTTTGCATGGTGATGAGGAATGAACGTGGGTATTTGTGCCTGCATTTCACACCTGCATTATGAACTCTCCTTCCCACTCCTGTGACTTTAATGACCACATTGAAGATGACTTGCATTTTGTGTCTCCAACAGTAGTGTTTTCGAAGGCGAGACTCAAACAGGGATATGCTCAAACTTGAGATGTGTGGGAACCGGAAGCCCAAGAGAAAGTCTCACATAGAAACCAAAGGACCATTCCCGGAATCCAGTGACAGTTCTCCTTCAGCGCCCCCACACCCGGAACTAGGAAGGGCTGAAAACAGTTCTCAAACAGGAAGAGGAAGTTCACAGGGGCAGAGGCAGTTGATGGTTACAGACACCAAGGGAAGACCTTTGCAGATGGGGCCTCCTTCTCCCTGTCCTTCCATTAAGCCAAACAAGATCTGCAGTCAGTGGACTTCCCACTGCCATTAGCCCAGCTCAGCCACCTGACAGCAGCTCACATCCACGCCTCCCACTCAAGGCTTTAGTTCTTCTGAAGCTCCCTGGCCGTACCTCCTGTACCCCATCCTCATGAGTCTTCAAGCATCTATGGATAATCTTCTCATGGACTCAACCAGGTGTTTGTTTGTTTGTTTGTTTGTTTGTTTGTTTGCTTGCTTGTTTAGGACTGGGCTTTCAAACCAGGGCCTCCCTCACACTAAGCAAGGACTCTACCAATGAACTACATCCCCTGTCCTGCCCCAGACTTCTTTCAACTTAGACCTTGCTCGATAGCCGAGGCTAGCCTTGTCTGTGGCATCATTCTGCTTAAGCCTTTCCGGGCAGCAGTCCCCGCCGACCTGGTATGGTTCACACAGGCCCTTCCTGGGATCTGTCCTCCAACTTGTTCCTGTGATGGAACCGACACAGGGGATTCGCCTTTTCCTCCTTGTTTTGAAATAGTAGATGACCCTGAGGTGAAAGACCCAGGATTCGGCCAAGATTGAGCACGCACTTTTAAATCCAGGCACTGCTCTGGCCACACTGCTTTCCTTACTGGGTCCTGACTCCGCCTCCTTCAAGGAAAGTGAGCCTGAGAAAGTAACTCCGAGAGGGGATACGCTTTATCAATGTCACACAAGAATTTGCCGATGGAGTTCAAGTTCAAATTTGGATCGCTGTGCTGCTGGAGCCCATGATCTTGATCACCCATTAAAGCGTTTCTTATCGGGGACTCATGGCATGGCAGAGAACGGATGGCCGTCATGCTGTTTGGGACGGACCACCATGCAGCCTCGTTTTCACCTGAGAAGCAGGAGCACGCTCACAGGCAAGCCTCTGCTGGATTGGATGGGGACCTAGAAAATATCACAGCACCTCCAACAGCCTTGCCCTTTTCCAGGGCATTCCGCCTGCCTCCTGTTTACCAATTATCTGAGCAGCTCTGTACTGCAACAAGGCATAAATGGAGTAATGAATTGAGATGCAGGTTTCATAAAAGTGATTAACTGCTAAATTCCAGTTCGGCTAACAGTTCAATTATCCCATTTTGCATCTCGGCTTTCCATCCAATTCCGCATTCACGCAGCCCCAATCACCGAGGCACCTCCAGCCTCGGCATTACCATTAATTAAGCCATCGCTCTTCCCAGGAATCTGTCCACCCTCACTCGTGAGATGGGTGTGCAAATCAGGATGTGAAGAGAGAGCTTTGAGTAGTAAATATAATAATGCCCAGAATGAGGGTTTCCCCAAAGGGGTTCAATGATTCCCCACTATGTGGGATGGGGGTGGGGTGCATGCCTGCCACAGTGCAGGTGTGGAAGGTACAGGGCAGCTCCCGGGGATCCGTTCCCTCCTTCCACTGTGAGTTCCTGGGATGGAACTCAGGTCTTCAGCCTTGTGCAGCAAGAGCTTTAACCAATGAGCCATCTCACTGGCCTAATCCGTATTTATCATTTTACTTTGTTATTATTCAGCCACCGTGGTGCCTCCCCTCCTCCCTCGTATTGGTCTCCTTCCTCCATGCTAATCGTCCCTCTTTCTAATTTCATGCCATATGTATCTCATCACCCTCCTTTCCACTTTCATGTCCTACACACACACACACACACACACACACACACACACACACAGCTACAAATCTGTATAGAAATTTAAATCTGGGATCCTCATAAGAGAGAAAGCACGCCTCATTTGACCGGATCCGCAAGATGGCCCACTCCTACTAACCAGCCCTTGCTATTCAAAGCACAAGACTCAGTTTCCTCGAAGCACAAATATTGCTCATATGTTTCGAGTGTTCTGAATGCATGGGGTAGCCAGCGTCGCTGCCTTTGGGAAGACAGAACAACCCCAAGTATATAGTTACTCTTTGTCCAAGATAATCAACGGGTCCAGTTCAGTTCCTGGGTCTCCATGATGACACGGCTACACATGCCCACCATCCTGGCGGGATGGAAGAATGGGAGTATTTTTTAATACCTCAGGATGATTTTTTAATAAGCAAATAAAATTTGAGTTATAGTTTCCTATCTGTAGTGGGAAGTCATTCATGTCTGTTCCCTCAACTTTGTTCATCGATGTATCAGTTTGAAAGACATAATTACTAATATTCTGTGGACACACTGGAGCCAGGCACTGTTCTGAACATTTTACAGTCACAAATCACTCAATCTACAAAATTCTATGAGTTTGTTTTATTGTTATCTACATCCTCTTCATGAGGAAACTGAATACCAGAGAGGTTGAGGAATTTGCAAAAGGTTACACAGCTAGGAAGATGAAGACCTAGGACTCAAAGTCTAATCTCAAAACAATATTCTAAATAGTATATACCCAGGCAAACAACTACCTTAAATATTATTGTGTGTAACTCCTGTGTTACTCTTGGTACAGTTCACATACCACTGTACTGTTTGCAAGCCTGGCAAGGGCCTGGAGATTGAAAGAACACACTAGAGACCTGGGTCATTCTAAAGGAGATCAGACTAATGTCGTTTATTCAAGCTTAAGAAAATCCTTATATACCTCGCTGCTGCACAATGGAATTCCCCCCAGGCAGGTGGGAAATTACCACACCCAAGATGGAGTAAACAAGGGCCTATAGCTAACCACCAGGAGATCAGAGGGAGCACAGGAACAAACAGGATGTTTAGTTGGCTGGCCAGAAACTGTCCTCAAGATGAACCCCAGGAGCAGGGGTTAGACCCATGGGCCCTACAATTCTGGTACATAATGAATGGACGGATGCCTATATGGACAGGTAAAAAGATGTACCAGCAGAAGGATGGAAGAATGGATGGATGGATGGATGGATGGATGGATGGATGGATGGATGGATGGATGGCAGTTGGATGAACGAATGTGGCTTTATCCTTTAAATGACCCTGTCATGCACGAATTACACCAAAACCTTTCCCCATAAAGTCTCTGTGATCAGACACATGAATTGTTCTCCCGCAAATGAATACTAACAAGAGTCCCAGGCCCCTCATTTATTTTCTAGCAATGTGTGACACTCCCAGGAGCTGCTGGGTAAAGACAGGCAGGGACAGAGGGTCTCCACAGGCACCATCCACAAAGAAGAAGGCATCCCAGAAGATGACATTAATCACACATCTCTGCCTGACACACGAACTCCCAGCACCTCCAGGAAAATGCACAGATTAGGCCCAACAGCCGCACAGCTGTGACATAACATGTAGGTGCCATCCCAGAATGCTTGATTATGAGACTCCCTTGTCATGATTAAGCATAAACAGCTCATCGTTGAATGTCTTGCTCTCTGTTCCCATTATCTGGCAAAGCGAGATTCAGGTGCACAGGAGGTGGCTGCATTGGTAGGGGAAATAGGGAGTCATGATTGTCTTTTCCCTGCCAAAGCATGAACTGTGTTCCCCACCATTTACAACTGTGGCTTCCTGCTAGTGATACAAGGCTCCTCTCTCTTT
Organism: Microtus pennsylvanicus; assembly: GCF_037038515.1. NCBI lineage: Eukaryota > Metazoa > Chordata > Mammalia > Rodentia > Cricetidae > Microtus > Microtus pennsylvanicus. Next base: position 94,261,102 of record NC_134589.1, on the reverse strand, counting down.
CCCACACCAACAATCTAGTCTGAAGTTCAGATATTTCTGCAGGGAGTGGCCTCTTATAAATAAGAAGACTTACTGGACAGGGCTTCTTTTCCTTCCTGGAACCTGTTGTGAACATATCAAACTCACGAACCGCCACAGCAGACTTTAAGAACACACATGAAAAGATGACTCTGTGGAACCCAGGGACTCTATGTCACCCAGCAAGAGTGGACCTGAACCTTTCTGCAAAGTCCACGTTTAGGTCATGTGGTTCATAGTTTGTGTAGTATGGATGCTTCCAGCTTCAAGAAACGGACACAATTCTATAGCAGAAACACTCTTACACATAGACACCTCTGGGCTCCTTAAACCCCCTCTGTCAAGACTGTTGTGTGCTGGGGAACCCCAGGAAGACAAAGAGCCTGGGAGAAGACAGGGGCATCTGTTCTGATGCCACAGACACCCAAGAGTGACCTCTGTCTCCATATCATTGTTGTGCCCAGAGAGATTCAGTTGCCTTTAAAGATTCTCCTAATATTTTGTGGACATCCACACAGACCCTAATAGAGCCATGTGCCTCTTAACCTTTCAGTCAGTGATGGACTGTGTATATAATGCTGATGTTCTTACATATATGACTCTATACAGTGTGTGTGTGTGTGTGTGTGTGTGTGATGTTACAAAATCTCTAATAGGCACTAGAAAATGGATGTTTATCATTTATATACATGTATATATAATACACTACCACCACCATGTATATGTAATTAAATATACTCTCTACACAAATATAAAATCATATGACTAATAAAAAGAACACATACACAGTGGCTGATCCCCGGGAATGGCAGCAAGCACTCTGAGCTGCTGACACCGTCACTGGGCTGTACTGGTGTTGCTGACTGAAAGTACATCCTTCTGTTTACCAAACGAAGGTTTACTATGCAACATGTGCTGTGGACTAGGGAGACAGATCTGTCTGTAAAATGTTTGTTTGCTTTGCAACAGTAGGCCTGAGTTGGATCCTCAGAGCCAACATGAAAAAAAGCAAGACCTGGTAGTGAGTACTCAAAATCCCAGTGTTGGGGAAGCAGATCTCTGCTGCTCACTGGCCCACCAGCCTAGCCCCAGATCTCAAGAGGCCCTGACTCAAAGAACAAGGTAGACACTACCTTCTGTCCTACACATGTTCATGCATGCACACGCGTGCACTCACAAACACTCAGGCACAAATAATAACTTGCACATGTGCAAACATACCTGTGCATATATGCACAAAAAGAATTCACTGATTGATTAGTTAAAAAAAAAAGAAAAAGAAAAAAAATGTATGCCTAACCCTTCCACACAAAGGCAAACTTGAACTTCTCAGATCAGGACAGTTGCCCCCACACAACTGCTTCTATTTATTTATTTATTTATTTATTTATTTATTTATTTATTTATTTATTTATTTATTTATTTATTTATTTAAGATTTCTGTCTCTTCCCCGCCACCGCCTCCCATTTCCCTCCTCCTCTCCCAACCAAGTCCCCCTCCCTCATCAGCCCAAAGAGCAATCAGGGTTCCCTGCCCTGTGGGAAGTCCAAGGACCACCCACCTCCATCCAGGTCTAGTAAGGTGAGCATCCAAACTGCCTAGGCTCCCACAAAGCCAGTACGTGCAATAGGCCTGGGATAAAACCGGACTCGCTGAACATAGCTGACAATGAGGACTACTGAGAACTCACAACTGCTTCTAACTGACAGGAAACCCAGCTCCTGTCTGAGCAGCGTGAACACCTGCGCATTGTGCAGAGCCCTGCTTAGCTCGCAGGCGGAAATTAACTTTGGGCTGACCTTGGCCTCATTCAAGGTCATGGCTCCTGGAAGAGGCTCAGAGAGACAGCACCTGCTTCACTGGTGTGTGACCTTGACTGTGACCCTGTTGCCCTTGGAAACTGCCTCTTGAGTGCCAGCCTTGCTTCCTCAAGCCCCTACCAGGCAGTGGTTCTTCCTGACGGCTCCGTTCCTGCCCCTTCTCCGTGACTCCTGCGTGAATAATGAGTTCTAAATATATTTTCTTGTTCTAAACCATTTTTCTTTTCCCATGCTAAATGGCCAGGCTTGTGTGTGTCAGCAGGAAAATGTGCCCTGCTTTTTTCCAAAGAATGTAGAGATCCGACCACACAGGTTTCCAAAGCACTGGAGGGCGGGGTGTGATGCTGGCTCATAGCCAAAAGTTGAGCCTCCTTCTCTTCACTCTTCTTCTCAATCATTTTTTTGAAAAAAAAATAGGATGAAGAAGGAAATACTATTAATAATTATTTAACATGAAAAGCCTGGGCCAAGGATCTGGGAGCATTCATCCCTCTTTTAATTCTGGGGACTAACAGGATCATCCACCACCACTGACTTAAGCGGCCCTGTTAGCCACAAAAACACCCACCAGGTGCATCTCTCTTCCCTTATGTTCCCTGTAGCCAGAACAGAGAAGCTGAGGATATGAAAGAGAGCATCAGAGAAGGATGGCTCCAATTCCCCCACTGCTACGTGCCTTCCTAGGAAGATGTGACTTACTTGTTGAGCTCCGTTTTCTTGTTCCTCTGGGAAGCATGGGGTGCACTCTTTCCTGCAACTTGGAGCATATGTTTCAAGAATCAGATGTAGCTAAAGTTGGCATTCTGACCTCCTGGGTGGAAGATGTGGAGAGTAATACATACATACATACAAAGGGTCTGTGGGGGAAGAGCCCTGTGTGTCCAAAGGTGGCAGGAAGCAACAGAGAGCCTCCTAGATAGCCAAGAACTAAATCTGGAATTTTTCTCACACACACCATTCAAACAACCTTGAGCAACTTGCTTTAGCTCCCTGAGCTGGTTTTCCTCAATAGGTGGACACGGAATCTTCCTGGGAGCCTGGAATGTCAACCTGACAGGATCTAGAATCCCCCAGAGAGTCAAATCTCTGGGCACATCTGTGATGGGTTTTCTGCATAGGTTAACCGAGATAGGAAGGCCCACACTGACCCATAATCTGAATAGAAAGGACGTGTGCTTGTCATAGCTTTGATTTCTGACCATGAAAGCAGTGTGACCTTGGGCCTTGGGCTCCTGTCCATGGGACCTCTCCATTTCCATTCGATGGAATGCACCCCTGGAACTGTGAGCCAAACCAAAACCTCTGTCTCTCGTTGGTATTTTTACCTCAGTAACAAGACATAAAACCAATTTGGAGCCCTCAAAGGCCCATATTGTAAAGTATCTGGGATGGAACCCTAACAGCCTGGTGAATCAGTGTGCTCCATTCCATATGCTACCCCTACCATGATTCAGTAACTTCAAGACAAAGCGATAGAGTAGCAGGAAGATCCCCCTTCTACGCCAATTCTCAAAAATTCAAATCTCCCATCCTGGACTACGCAGAGAACAGGGACCTACATTTATTACTAGGCATTGCGAGAAGTGATGCCCCGGGTGGCTTTACCTGGAAAGATTGTGGCTCCAACTTGAGCCTAAACAGGCTGGTGGCCTGCTCACTCACAGGTCTCCCTCATACTCCAGTTTGAGCCAGGGGCTAACAAAAAAGTCGCTTTAAAATTACAAAATGAAAGGGACATCCTGCTCAATGGCAGGCCTCCTCTCTGAGAAACATGGGGTCCTCCGAAGAGCTGGGCCGGGGAGGCACCCCTCTGCTTCTTGGAGGCCAGCACGGCAAGCTGACGGCTTGCCCATCAGAGCGAGTGTTTCTGTGAGGAGCTGGAGAACAGCTTGTCTCCTCAGTCTAGTGTAATTACCACTAAATGCTCCAGAAACTTGGCAGTTCTGAATTCCATCCCACCCATGACTGACGTTGCTAATTAATACTATTGTTTCCCTCCTCTGGCTGAATTCCCTGAATGCCAACATGCAGGGCATAGACTAAAAACAGACATTAAGGGAAAAAACATGAGCGTTCATCTCTAGCACAAACGGATGCGGTGCTTCCATGAAGGATGCAGGAAGGGCTCGGACTCCTGCGCAGAAGAGAGCTCCTCTCCTGACGGCCTCCCTCCTCCCCCAGCAGCCTGCGGCTCCCTCCTAACTCTCTGCAGTTAGAGTTCTGCACCTCCAGGGAAAATGCCCTCTGGGATCCTTTCTTCTCATGTGCTGCTTTTAAGTTCCAGGCCAAGACTTCCAAACAGAACTTCGATGTACATGAGGAATGGCAACCATTGGTTACATTATAAACAGGGAGTCCAGGGTGACAGGAAGGACACCCTACAGCTGCTGCAGAGTGACAGCAGCCAGCATCTACATGCAGATGGCCTTGTTTACTTTCTTGGGTTGCATCCAACAGGGAATGGAATACCAGGGCCTAGTAGGATAGGAGCATTGTCTGCCACCTCGCTGCTGGGTCCTTTCTTGGGCCCTCTGAGCCATAGATTTTTTTTCTACTGTAATGAGGATAATAACAATACAGATTGACCAGGCTGACTGTGTAATACAAGGAGAAAATCACGTGGTTACCACAGGCTGCAGCACAGAGTAAGTACTGACTTAATCTAGTCCTTAGGCACAATTGACCCAAATCTTCATTTGAGTGGTTACGTCTAAGATCATGAGCTATAGATGACAATCGCTCTATGCTGGGCGGTTAAACAAATAAAATGGAGTGTGTGGTCCATAGGAGAGGGACACGCGGCATTTCAGGGCCAGCACTGCAATGGCATGACCTACATCTCATAGAGTTACTCTCGGGTTTGAGTAATGCAAGAAAGGAGACACACAGCTGCAGCCGGTGATACAGGCCTTTAAGCCCAGCTACTCGGGATGCAGTGGTCAGGGCAAGGAAACCTGGAGAACAAGGACTTCTTGGGCAGCTTAGTGACCCTCTGTCCCCAGATAAAAAGTAGAGAGCGGGAGATAAAGGTCTGCAGCTGCATAGAACACATTAGTGAGAGGGGCATGGTGCAGCTACATGTAGATCACTGTCCAGCATGCACCAGGCTCTGAGCTCTGTCCCCAGCACCACATGCTCTAAAACAGAAACTTACAAGTCAAATCATGTCCTGCGGCTTAAAATGGAAACATGGACAAGTGGCCATGGGCCTATATCCTATCTTTTTGCTGAGATGGGTTCTCACTCTGTAACACAGGCTGGCTTCAAGCTTGACCTTCCTGCTTCAGCTTGCTTGGTGCCGTAGCCACAAGCACACACCACCACACTCGCGGTGCCATTTACTCCCTCATTCAGTGTTGAGTGTCCTGTGGATGTGGCTGAAGGATGGTTTCAACCACCCGTCTTTATGGTTTCTGTCACTTCTCACCTCCAGGAGCACACATGCGGCATACATACTAACAGATGCACACATATATATTAATTAAAAACTAAAGATACATTAAAAAAACATCAAGTGGAAACTAATACTCATTCTCTTGAGGAAAAGTAGATATTACATAGAATTAACCCTGGTGACAGGTGATACGCTCTAAGAGTAATTGGTTATCATTACCATCTCATTCCAGAACATTCTCATTGCCTCTAAAAGAGACACAGCATGTACAAGTCCCTGTTCCCAGGAAAGAACTGGGAGTCACAGGACAGCTCTGTGGGCTCTGCCTGATCTTGAAACTGTAACTTTCCACATTTGTTCTGCTATTTGACACAAAGTCTCACTGTGGAGCCCAGGCTTGGACTCCCAATCTTCCTGCCTCAGTCTCTCAAGAGCTGGGATGGATGGCAGGCATATGTTACCAAGCCTGGGCTCTTCTGTTCACTTAGAAGCCATGCCTCCATCATACTCGCTCCCTGAGATTTGACTTCCATAAATGAGTTCATGGACTGGCTTAGGGATGGGACAAGTGACCCAATGGGCCTAAACCCCATGTTCTGTAAGAACTCACTCTCTAGCTGCTGGAGACTGATGTTTTAAATCCAAGGTCACAGCTGGTGACTGTCCCTTCCTGAGTAGAGAAGAGTGCCTGCCAGGTAAAGTCAGACATAGTGATAGGACTGTGAACCAGTGCCTCTGGTGGCATCAGTGTGTCCAGATTCCCTGGTGATGTGGTGGACCAATGCCTCTGGTGGCATCAGTGTGTCCAGATTCCCTGGTGATGTGGTGGACCAGTGCCTCTGGTGGCATCAGTGTGTCCAGATTCCCTGGTGATGTGGTGGACCAATGCCTCTGGTGGCATCAGTGTGTCCAGATTCCCTGGTGATGTGGTGGACCAGTGCCTCTGGTGGCATCAGTGTGGCCAGCTTCCTTGGTGATGGGGTGGACCAGTGCCTCTGGTGGCATCAGTGTGGCCAGCTTCCTTGGTGATGGGGTGGACCAGTGCCTCTGGTGGCATCAGTGTGGCCAGCTTCCCTGGTGACGGGTGGACCAGTGCCTCTGGTGGCATCAGTGTGGCCAGCTTCCCTGGTGGGGTGAGGAAGCCTGCACCCTGGGATGATCAGTGACACTGGACCACATTTTGGAGGTGCTTAGCCTAGTCTTAGTGGATAACTCTGCTACTCTTGTCCAACTGCTACCGTGTAGGCGCTCAGACAATACCAACACAATAACTGGGGAAGGACTTTTTTAACTATGAATGTAACCCATGCCCCAGCTTCAGCAATGCCATGGACATCCGCGGCATGAGTTGAAGAAGCTGAAGACCTGGAGAGATGTCAGTGAAGTCTCCAGACATCGTATAACAATTGTGAGCATGGTGGTGTACATTTCTAATCCTAGCACGGGGGGGGGGGGCAAAGATATGGAGACTCCCAGGGCTTGCTGTGGAGCTAAACTGTGTAGTCTGGGTTCAGAGAGAGACCTAGTTTCCATTAACGTGCACATCCTTCCTGAAGATGATATCCCAGATTCTCTTTGAACCTTCATGCACTTGTAAGCATGTGCACGCGCGCACACACACACACACACACACACACACACACACACACACACACGCACACTTCCTGAATTTAAAAGGAATCCCAAAAGCCAGCTCCATCAGGTCACCAAGATAATAGTGAACAATCCTGTATGTTAAGTCAGGCACATGAAATCCAGAAGGGAAGAAGGAGAGGAGGAGCCCACTGTCAGGCACCTGTCACACACACAGGAAGAACAGTGACATCTTTATAGAAGTGGAGAGAAGAGGGAGAGAGAGCTGCTTCGAGTAAATGAAGAGTTGTGTGGAGCCCACCCATCTGTCAGTTCTCCAAAGGCTTCCAAAGCTACACTTCCACCTGGATAGGAAAACAATCCACCCTGTTTAGACTCCCAGGTAAGAGACGAGTGGCTTCCTGGAGATGTGGTGAGCTCCTTAGAGTACTTCCCAGCAGCCCTTGTGGTTGGCTGAACCACCTCCAATATTGTGGGCTTCATCCCTAAGGCCTTTTCTGCCTCCTATCTCCAAGGCTGTATATGAATCTTCAGAAACAGACACACTCTTTGCCTCAACGTTTATTCAGTTCAAAGATCTCAGAATGATTCTAATTTTGTATTTCTGAGTCCTTTCAAAAGTTCTTTTCAAAAAGTATGCAACTTCAGGACGCAGTTACTGGGGTTTTCCCCTGCTGGACCAAGTGCTGTATTTCTGGAAATGCCTCATTAAGAAGGCAACAAACACCCCACCACCAAGCGCTGAAAGCATTCTGGAGGCCGATTGCTTAGTCTTTGCACGGCCGTCCTTGCCATGGGCAGTTTCTCGGCATCAATAAGCCCAGACTGGTTCCACTGGAACAGCAGATCATCTCGTTAGCAGACAGAGCTTCTTGACCAGTCCAGGGAGGGAAGAATGGGGCTGTGTCTTTTTCTTCTTGTTTTCCTTTTGAAATCCCTGCTTGGTGACAGAGCCAAGGAAGAAGAAAAACTAATCCTAAAGCAAGTCCCCAGCAGAGACACCAACTAGAAAGGAGGCGTTGAAAAGAAAAACAGAGATCACTGGGGAGAGGAAGCCGCAGAAGGCCTAAACCCAGAGACACAAACAGGAGACGTATCAGTTGCAGCACACTCTGTAAAAGGGGTTATGTCCCAGATCAGAAAGCAAAAGAATCTTGGGACTAGAACAATGGCTCAGGGGTTAAGCCATCACCAGCTGCTCTTCCAGAGGTCCTGAGTTCAATTCCCAGCACCCTCATGGTGGCTCACAACATCTGTAAGGAGATCTGGTGCCCTCTTCTGGTGTGCAGAGCACACACACATAAAATATAAGTAAGTAAAATTTTAAAAAAGAATCTCAAAGAAAAAGAAACCCAGGACACCAGCACTTCACCCACTTCCTTCTCCCACACAATCACACAGCCCATTCATGGATCATATACACATGCCTCAGAATACTGTTCCGTGCTGTTTTATCTTCCCACCCACAATGGACTGAGGCCTCCAGGGCACAGACTGGTCCACCAAGGCTGCATTGTTTCCTCTATCCCTATAGCAACTGTTACCCGGGACCTGGATGAGCTCCTCTTCTCACTGTTGTGACAAAAGTACCTGAGCAGAGCAACCTGAGGAAGAAGGAAGATTTTACGGTTCTAGGGAACAGTCCATGACGGGGAAGGCATGGTAGCGTGGGTGGGAAGCTGCTGCTCACTTGTAGGCACAATCAGGAAGCAGGGAGAGAAGGATGCTGGTGCTCAGCTCACTTCCTCCTTTTATTGAGCGTTGGACTCCAGCCCATCAGATGGTACTTCCCATAGCAACAGTGGGTCTTCCCTCCTCAGGTAACACAGTCTAGAATCTTCCTCACAGACTTGCCCAGAGACTTGTTACCCAAATAAATCTAAATCCTGTCAAGAGAATCATCAATATTAACCATCTGATCCTAGAGGACTATGAAATAATATGAATATAGCTGATGAAGCAAGTGCCTTGTGGGATGGGAAGGAGCCTGCAAGCTCAGAAGCCTCCCTTAGCTCAGTGTACTGAGCCACGGAGTGGCAGGAACTTGCCTTTGTCTGATGAGGACCAGCATGGCACAGAGAGGAGGAACGTGGAAATGGGGTGATGGTGATGGACATTCCATTCAGGCATTTACTCCACACACAGGCCACTTAGGAAGAAGCATCGCACCCTGGAGAAGGGTTCTGCCCTTCTCTCCAGCCACCACTCAATACTGAAGGTGCCTGGCCAGCTCACAGGGAACTCTGGTCAACCAGACCTGCCCAGGAGCCTCCCTCAGGCACACCCTTGTTCTCTCCTGTGAGACAAGCTCCACAGCTGCCATGATGGAAAGATTTCTCGTGTAGAGTCTGACAGGCCCAAGTGGGTGACAGTTTTGACAGACGTAGCTTGGTCAGCCCCCCTTGACATTTCCACAGTTCACATGTACTGCTGACACTCCTACCAATGAGGCCGTTCAGAATGTGCCTCTGAGAGACTGAAGCATGCTGACCCCAGCTCCCACTTCTGCAGGCTCTGAGGACTCTGCAAGCCTCACCCTGACAGGCAAATGGCTTCCAAACACAATCAAGCCCGGCACCCATTGTGAGTGCTCTTCAGGGAAGCCCAGGTAGTTTGTGAGTTCTTCAGATTTCTGGGACCTATAGTAAAACAGGGAAGCAGTTGATTTCAAGCCTTGCAGGCAAGCATGCTTGTGCATATCCACCCATTCACCCATCCATTCAACTGCAGATGCATGTATGCTTCCATTCATCCACAAACATTGCAAACAAGCATCCATTTGTTGTGCAATATTTAACTATGAAAAGATGTGCTATAACTGGAGGTTCCTCTTCGGCCACCAGTTCCCAAATAGCTACTCTGAGACTCAATATTAATTACAAACTGTTTGGCCTATTAACTCAGGCTTATTATTAAATACCTCTTACAACTTAAATTAGCCCATTTCTATTAATCTATGTATTGCCACATGACCATGTCATTACCTCATAGCTTGCTTCTCTGGTGACTGCTGGAGTCTCCCAGGCTCAGCCTTCTTTTCCCCTTTATCTTTGCCTGGATTTCCCACTTGGCTCTCTTCTGCCTGGCTATTCACCAAATCAGTTTCTTTATTGACCAATGGTAATAAAACATTCACAGCATACAGAGAGGCATCCCACTTCAATGTGCTGTATTTGTTTGTGTTGTGGAATATTACTGTAACTGTGCATAGGTATGTTACATTTGTTTACACCACATTTGTTTAACTATATCGATGAAGACGTGCTGCATTTGTTTCACCTTACCTGTCTAAGGCACCTGATTGGTCTAATAAAAAGCCGAATGGCCAATAGGTAGGCAGAGAAAGGATAGGCAGGGCTGGCAGGCAGACAGAAAATAAGTAGAAGGAGAAATCTAGGCTCAGGAGAGAAGGAGGAGGAGAGAATGAAGGAGAAAGAGAAGGATACACCCTGGACTAAAAGTCAGACAGGCAGGAGAAGCAGTGAAAGTAAGAGATACAGAAGGAAAGAAAGGTAAAAAATCCCTAAGGCAAAACATAGATGAAGAGAAACAGGCTAAGTTATAAGAGTTAGTGGCACATAAGATAAGGCGGCATATTCAGAACTATTAAGAAGTCTCTGTGTTGTGATTTGGGAGCTGGTTGGTGACCTAAAAGAAAGCCTGCTACATACATACATTCACTGATTGATAATATATATATATATTATATACACACACGTGTGTCTTCATATGTATACATATATCCATCCACACACCTAGGTGTACATATGTGCTTCCATTCATCCACCCATACATACACATACCTACATATACATACAAGCACCTACCCTCTTTTACATCTCTATATACACTTATCCATCCATTTGCTTATCAACCCACCCATCTAGCCACAAAACATTGACTAGTACCAACTGGACTGAACACTGAGCCAGTCTCTGTTTCTGCTGTGTTTCACCACTCCTCAGCATTAGCTGTTTGGAGACACAGCAAGCTTGCGACGCCACATAGTTCATCAACTATGACTCTTTCTAGAAGTAAAAACAGCAAGACATGGGCTGTTAAGATAGCTCAGTGGAGAAGAGGGCTCGTCCCCAAGCCTTTGGACCTGAATTCAATTCCTGGAACCCACGTGGTGGAAGAAGAGAACTTACCTAAATGTGCACCATGGCATGTGTGCCTCTTAAAATAAACCAGAGTTATAATAAGGTGGTATGTGAGGTATCAATGGAACTTCGTTCTGCCTAATGGTTTTGTTATGAGGTGGGGAATGCACTCGGTATGAAGTAACTAGAGTTAAGTTGCTACTTAGTCTCTCACAGGTAGCAGTCCCAGTGATCTAATTACCCCTCATGTTAGGCAGATTCCTGTCACAATGAAAAATACCTACGAGAACAAATAGTTTAAAGTTTAAACATGCCGTTTAAAGAGAAAGGTTTCATTTTGGTTCGTGGCTTCAGAGGTTTTGGTCCATTATTGGCTTGCTCCATAGCAACGGGATTGTGGTGAGGCAGAACATCCTGGGAGCGGAAGCAGGTGATATCTGCACAAGTTCCTCTTCTTAGTCGTTGTGAACGCACAGCCGTGAACATGAAGGGAGTTCCGTGTCTAAGAGCTCTGACTGTTCTAGCACAGGATCAGTTCCCAGCACCTACATCAAGCAGCTTCTGACTGTGTGGAATTCCAGTTCTAGGGATTCACTTCTCTCTTCTGGCCTTTGCAGGCACCTCCATGTGCACGCATGTGCGCGCGTGCGCGCGCACACACACACACAAATAAAACATCTGTTATTTGCTGACGTACAGTCTTTTGGGTATATTTCCAAGAGCGGGCCGCATGTGGTTGCTGATTGTAACCTAACTATTTTCAGTGTTATGAGCACCACCCCATACTGATCTCAGTGGGACTGGACCAATCTACATTCCTAACATCAGGATATTAATAAACCAGCCTTTACTGTAGCAAGTGTGTGGATTTTGTGATTATGAAAGGCACACTCTTTGTGCAAGCTCCAGATGAGGTTTTCAGGGTTCAGATCTGCAATGTGCGACATATATTTGTATACACACATGGCTGCATGGCACATTCTAAAACACATCTGTAGATGAGACATCAGGGGCAGAACACTCCCAGTCCCTAGCTCTGGGTGGCTGGTATACACACTTTATAATATTCATTCATTATTACTCTTTTTAAGGTCTAAATATGCATAATGTTTTTTAAGTTGGGAAAATGGTAAATGAAAACCAACAAAGCCAAATCCAGGGATATATTTGTAATTCTAGTGCTCATGAGATGGAGGCGGGAGAATCGTGAGTTAAGGGTCATCCTGTGCTAAAAAGTGAATTGGAAGCCAGCCCGGGCTACATGAGAAAAAGAAAGCGGTGAAGAGCCAATTCACCCCTGAGCTGTCAAGCGATAAATACACAGTTAGAGAAGACAGAACCGTTCGGTGCTCTCTTTTCTAAATTGCAGTAGAAAATGGCAGAGGTGAGATGAGCAGGTGAGTAGAAGGATTGTTCATCACATCTGTACTCTTGATCTTGTCAGAGAAGGTATCAAGCTGATCCAATGTGGGACCTTCCTCCTAAACAGCACTTCCACCATCCTTGGGCCTCTAGGGTCAGCGTTCCTCTCTTCCGCGTGCTCTGATTGTTCCAGGTTCAGTCTGCACACACAGACGCCATAGCAATTCCCCGAGGCCCTGCTGGACACTGCAGTGCATCTCCCCATCTGGCCCTCGGTCTCAGAGCATGTGGGCCCTCCCAGCCCTCTGCCTGCTCGGCTCACCTCTCAGGCACAGCAGCGTCTGAAAGGGGCATTCATGTCCCACACTGCAGATCTGTTAGGGTTATCAGCTTAGCTCTAAAGCAGTTATGCTAAGCACTTGATCTCTTTTGCAAATAAAAAAAAGTAATGAACCAAAATTATCTAAGTAGAGCCATATCCCTTCAGGCAATAGTGGGAACACTCAGCGACCATAGTACCCAGGAAGGCAAGTTAATAAGCCCAACAAACATGACACGCAGTGGTCTATTACTTGAATGAGAGTGATGATGGAATGAAAAGTCCTGTGGCAGCATCCAGGAGGAAGGGTCTCTCCCTGGTTTCCAGGCATGAATTAACCAACCAGATTCCCTTATAGCCAATGGGAAGCCCACAGGGGATTGTGTGATTACATCAAAGAGATAAAGATTCAAGAAGGAGTCAAGGGCTTACTGCCAATCATCAACATGGCACATGGAAGTACCATTCAATACCATCTACCCAGCCAAAGGACCCTGGATCTACTCTCACTTTCCTGACCTTGACTCTTATTTTAAAACTTTTTACACTTTGTGTGTGTGTGTATGTCTGTGTATACAGATGTTCACATGGGGCGAAGGGAGAGTATTGATTTCAGGTCATCAGGCTTGGCAGCAAGCCATCTAGCAGGTCCTTACCTTGATTCTCCAGATCTCTAGTCCACCTGTGCCTACATCTGAGTGCAGACAAAGGCCTCTGTGTCTAAACCTCAGGGTCCTAACTTTTGTGAGTGCCTTGAAGCCTTGTGATGTAATGAAGAACATCAAGCCCTTGTAAGTGTTCCAGTTCTTAAGAGGACAGAGAACACAACATATAAAAGACATCATAAAAATGGCAACATGATTATCAAAATATTTTAAGACAAACTAGTGATTTAGCAGTACATGTTTCTTTAGTAATGCTTCCAATAGCAGATCGAGCAGTGAACCTAATGACCACCACAATTTCACAGTGGTGATGAGCAGAAATAATATGTTTGGAAATTTGTAACAACTGCGATGTGTTATGAAAATATCTATGACTTATTGGTGACAAAGTCACAGATCCTACTAGAAGTCGCTGTCATTTGCTACCTTCCTTTATAATGAAAGGACACTCATGCCTTTTGGCTACAGTGATGTCTTTTTTCCCTCACATTTGAGTTTATACTGTCCTTGAGTCCTATCTATAAACCCCAGTTTAAAAGGTGTAAGCCAGAAATCTATCCAGTGGCTAATACATGAACTACAGGTGGGTAGAATAAGACACCAGTACAGCTGTAGGGTGTCTTCCAAGCCCCATCAGCTCCCCTTTCCTCCATCCTGCCCTCATGTCCTGTCTCTCTGATGGGCGTGGCTTCTTCTTTTGACTTTGCATTCATTTGAGCATGTCCATGTGATTTATTCATGGACTTACCCAGCACATCTGTTTGGGTGCCTACTGCACGAAAAGGGCAGTTTCAAGCCTGGGAATTTGGACTATAAAGGACATAATGTTCAAACATCAGAAATTACAGACCTTCTTTTCCTAAATTTACTAAGGTCAGGGGATAAATGCTTTATGTTTACAGTACACCCCAGAGCTTAGCATGCTGACTATGTGAATGGTAAGAAGTTGTTAGGTGGATAGATGGATGGATGGATGGATGGATGGATGGATGGATGAATATTTGTATGAAAAGATACCACTTGAATGATCAGATAGATGGATGGATGGATGAACGCATGAATAGATGCATGGATGGATGGATGAATGGAAAAATGGATAGGCAAATTGATGTTTAAGTATTTTATATTTACTAGACTAGCCTAAGATATATACCTTGATCAACCAACTAATAATAACCAGCTGGACACTGGAGCTGAAGATCCCACCATGCAACACCCTTGGGTCAAACTCCTTTCTAGAGAAAAAAAGAGAGAATCGGAACAAAAGATATAGACAATGACTGAATTAAAAAGGAAACTTGTGGTCATGTATCCAAGGGCAAGGAGCAACTCCTCAACTAAAACAAGTGTGCTAATTTGATGATGGGAATGACCTTGAAAGACAGTTCAAGGTCATTCTATACAGTGTGGCCTAATTTATCTTGGTTTAATTTAGCTCCATTCTTGAATTTTGATGAGAGTTTTGCTCTGCTTATATTGGGGGCTCTTTCAGCCTTGAGTCTTAGAGACTGGACTTTCTAAAGGATTGTTTGCCTAAGTTCCCAAACAGCCAATGAGAATAAAATGTCCCACGTTTGTGGGTGTCTCTTCATTTTCTCTTTTACCCTCTAACTGGAAACATCTAGATAACACTTCTGGCATGGTTGACTGGGGACCCATGAGTCAAGATCTTGGAGTAAGATCAAGCCTTGAAGGACTCAGGACCCTCTTTCAACAAAAAGATCATGAGGGGAAAGTCAGAGCTACCTCAGTGGCGAGAGAAGAGCTAGCATAACAGAACCTACAGCTTGATTCTAGATGTGCATGCTTATTATACGTTACAGTATCACTAACTGGCTTGAAATGTTGAAGACATATTTCATTCAACTCCAGCTCCTATTCCATCAATTGTGAGGTGGTGACAGTAAAATCAACCTCCTGCCTGACTACATAGATGAAGCATGAGAAACACCAAAATGTGCCTACAAAAATAGTTTCTAGGCTAGCTATTATAAGTGCTGTTGCTGTTTCTGCCAGGAACTCATGATTGTAAGACCACAAAGAGGTGGGTTGGAATTTGATGAAAGCAGAAGCAGGCCATTCTCAAAGGAAAATTAGTAAACAAAGTCTCAATCAAAACACAAACCACATGTATTTGAAGAAATCTGCTTACAGGAAAGTTTGAGAGTAGCCATAGGAGCTGCAGATATTTACCTGTTCACATCTGTTCTAGTTTGTTTCCTTTTGCTGTGACAAACACTATTTTAAAAAAATACAATTTGGGGGAAGAATATTTGGCTTACACTCCCAGGTCATGGTCTGTCATTGAGAAAGTTCAGAGGAGGAATTCATGCACCAACCATGTAGGAACACTGCTTACTTAGTTGGCCTATAGACATTCCTGAGGGATTGTCCTGATGCCTTAAGTGAGAAGACTCAGTCCACTACAGGTGGCACTATGCTCTAGGCAGGGGATTCTGAACTGTATACAAGTGGAGACCATGATCTCAAGTGAGCAAGAAAGCAAGCATTTGTGCATCCACTTCTTGACTGTAGATCTGGAGGGACCAGCTGTCTCAAGTCCTTGCCTTGACTTCTTTACAAGGACTGTCTGCCAAATTAATGTTTTCTCCCTTCAGATTTTTTTCCTGTCCAGATATTTTATCACAACAACAAAAATAAAAGTATGACCCCTTTCTGAAACAGAGTTCACCAACACACTTTTACAAATAGCACTTGACAATAAGTGAAAATAAATTTGAGGGGAGAAAGGGATTGTGAAGGGGGGCCAGCCAAAACTATGGCAGTATAAAAATGCCACAAGGAAACCTGTTTCCTTCTAGGCTAAATTGAAAAGAAAAAGAAACTATTATATATCTACATTCGTGCTAGTCAATGTTTGATTTTATTAACTTAAAAATGTACTTTCAATTTTATGTTTTTGATTATCCTGAATATATTTTTGTATGACTAGCTATATAAACAGGTTATCACTTGTATTTTATGTCACATGTTACTATATCAAACAAGTCACCTCAAAGGAAAATATGAGAATAAATTACACTCAGAAATATAATCAATTTTTCTTTACCTAGTCCTGTGAATTTAATGCTTATTTATCACATTATCTACGTTGTTACTGTTTCTTTTGTTCCTAAGCTGTGTTTGAACCTTTCCAACAGCAGGTAATTGGAGGTTACCTTAGACTAGAAGAAAATACAAACTATTGTAGGTTGATCCACTCACAAATATCCTGATTCTGTTTCTTTTGGGCTGCATAGTGATAGGCATGCTACTAAAACCTCGGGGCTTAGATTTTTCCAGAAAGCTAATAAACTGAGTGGTCGCTCACTGTTTTCCTTTTTTTTCTTACTTTCATTTTCATTTATGTGTATGTGTGTATATGTATGGGCATGCACAGGTGTATTCAGTGACCACAGAGGCCAGAAGGTAGCATTGGATCCCCTGGAGCAAGAGTTACATGTTGCTGTTAGCCAACCAATATGACAGCTGGGATCTGAACTTGGATCTTCTAGAAGAGCAGTAAGTACTCTTAACCACTAAACCACCTCTCTAGCCCCTGTGCCTGGCTTCTGATGTAGGGATCTTTATGCACAAGTGGCAAGCTTTACCCACTGAACTGTCTCCTTCTCTCCTAAATAGATTTTTATGGTTAATTAATGGCATCTGCAAGATAGCATAGCAGTGAAAAGTCCAGCCTTGGTGCACACACACTGGCTGTGCCTCTTTTTTTGTGACTGCCTCAGCTTAGCTCACGTCTTCTTAGGAGCTCAGCTTCTCACTGTGCAAAAGGAGACTGGCAATGCCTGCTACACGGTATCACAAAATTAAAGTAATATCCATAAAGAACTCTTGACACTAAGCTCAACACAAAACAGCATTCCATGAAAGAGTAGTTTCATGTTGCGTGTCATGTTTGCATCGTGTCTTAGGTAAAGATTATCTTCTTGATGAGTAGCATTTGGCAGTAAATGTCTTAAACAAATTGAGATCTATTGTTCTTTTTGAATAATTTCACTGTGTATATTTATGGCTCATGGTACAGTGTTTGAAAATAATATTTTCTTTTTCTTTTCTTTTGTTTGTGTGTGTGTGCGTGCGCTGCTTCATGTACACGTGCATGTAGGAGGTGTGGGTAGGTCACACACACATACGTCTACTCTAGCATGTGGAGGCCTAAAGACGGGCTCTGCTGTTGTTCCTCAGGAGCTGTCCAGCTGTTTACTGAGGCAGGGTCTCTCATGAGCCTAGAACACATCAAGTATACTAGACAGTGAGCCCTAGGAATCCACTTACCTCCACCCCCCCAGGGCTGAGATTACCACATCTGGCTTTTATTACATGGAGTCTGGAGATTAAACTCAGGACCTTGAGCATTTTACCAACTGAGTTGTTTGCCCGGGTTCCCTTTCTGTTGTGTCCACATCCAGAAGAACCCAAGTTGGACCTGGGATTCTCCTTGACTTCTCGGGTTTGCTACTGAGTAGGGAAGAGAATCTAGATAAGAAAGAAGGGACAGGATTCCTCCATTGGTATTCCTGAGTTTCAGGCTGGAAGAACCCTGACTTGTGGATCCCTATGGTTTAAATTCTTTCCATCAAGTTTAATAACTTAGCATCGGACTTCTAAGACTCCTAAAAACTTAGCATATAGCTCTCAGAAGCTGGTATCCACATCACACAGTGTTAATCAAAGAATATCTCCAAACACTTCACATGGGTTAGCTTCAACAGCCACGACATGAGCCCTTTTTACAGGGAAAGATCAGAGTAAAGTGAGTTGCACTGAGGCACGGTGAGAACCAGACCTGACCTGGATATCCCACTGCAGTCTCCCCAGCAAACAGGGATCAGAGTCCCAACACCAGGCACACCAACAGAAAGTTAGCAGCAGCTGGACCCCTGCCTGCCCACCCTGCTGGGTGAAAGACTAGCTAGCCATGTGGGCTCTCAGGATATGCACACAGTGAAGGAAGATGGATTAGCAGGTGCCAGCTTTATTCTCTCATCTTTTAGGGCCCAAGTAAAGCCCCCTGCCTCCCAGTCTTGACTGAACTGGACATGGACCCTTAAACTCAGCCCCAGTACACAGAAGACACATAGACCTAGTCTAGGGACTACAGGTGAGCCAACTGGGACTGGGGTCCCACCTGTCTTAGTTAGGCTTCTATTCTATGAAGAGACACCATGATGATGGCAAGTCTTATAAAAGAAAGCATTTCATTGGGGCTGGCTTACAGTTCAGAAGTTTAGCCCATTGTCGTCATGGTGGAAAGCGTGGTGGCATGCAGGCAGACATGTGCTGTTGAGATACTACATCTGGATCAATAGGCAGCAAGAAGGGAAAGTAACACTGGGCCTGCTTGAGCTTCTGAAACCCCAAAGGCCATCCCCCACTCCTGAGTCACACTTCTTCCAAATGAGCCACACCTACTCCAACAAGGCTACAAGCCATTCTCTATGAGCATATGGAGGTCATTTTCATTGAAAGCACCACACCATTAGAGTTCCCTCTATGGGGAAGAACAGTTCTAAGCACCTCTGGGAAACAGGCAATAGTGTCAACATCACTAACAGATCAAGCCTTGCAGAGAGGGAACTAATTGCTAATACAGCAGAAGAATCTTTGCTTCTGTTAGGGGAAGGAATCCACAAGGGGGGTTAGTGGGAAGCAGCCACCCAAGCCTAGTACACATTCAGTACCTTAACTTCCCCACAGAAGCCTGGTGTATTCATATATATGCAAAGGTTGGGGCAGAAAGGGGCCAATGGGAGCCTTCCATCAGCTGGGCTTGAAGGATGGGCCCAGCAGCAGGCACCTGGGTGCTCAGGGCACTCTTTCATGATGTGCACCTGCAGTGCACGCTGCAGCTTGGACAACATGCCGATGAAGTGGCTAAGCAGGTGCAGAGGAAACCTGTAACCCACCCCAAAACTCTCAACTGGGAAGTATCAGGCCTGGACTTTAGCTTCAAGCCTGTCTCCTTCCGATGCTGATGTGCAAGTCTTTGTACCACCCAGAAAAATACACAGTGTGGAGAGCTACACCCAACTCCTGAATAGATTCACCCTGCTTCCTGGATAAGCTCACCCACTTCCTAGATAAACATCTCACTTCCTAGATAAATTTGTTCCACTTCCCGGATCAGCTCATCGTATTTCATGGCTATTGACACCTTACTTCCTTGACAAACTCACTTCACTTCCTGTAGAAGTTGACCCCATTTCCTATGTAAGCTCACCTCCCTCTGGATAAATGCTCCGCCTCTTAGATAAGCATCTCTGTGTTGGCTGACCAGGTAGAACCAGACAGGGGGTGCAAAGCCTTCTGATGTAGGGAAAGATGTGTGGTACCTTCTGGACCAATCACAGACTGTCTGCACAAGCTTGGCTTGCTGAGGGAGGACTCTGCTTACAAGAAGCAGTAATTCAGCCTTAGTCTCTGTGACACCTGCATCCTCCCTGCAGCCCAGTCTGCCAATGAGGAAGGAAAACCAGGAACCAAACAAGCCCACATCAATCTCCCAGATCTGATCCTTGGGTCCATTAGCGAACTTCACAGAGCCTCAGTTTCCCAATCTGTAAGATGAGCTATTGATAGCAGCTGCCTTATGAGGTCACTATAAATGCTGAATGTCTCTGGTGGCTGGTGATGTACTAGGCTGTGTCAGCTGTGTAAATGCGTCATCGCCATCATCATTATTGAGAATGTTATTGTTAGCATGATGCCCTGCCTCTGGTATGTAAGTTGGTGCTCCTGTCTGGGTAACAACACCAACCTTAGAGGAACTCTGAAGTAAGAAGTCCCATGTATCCAGAGAGGAAAACACAGTACATGGACAGAGGGGGACAAGTATGGATGTGGGTGACTGCTAGGAGCACCATGGTTGATGGACCAAGGTCACATACAGGACGGCACAGGGGTTGCTGCTGACAACTCTGGGCAAGTGGAAGTTGACACAGCTTCTGAAAGGAACCTGTGCTTCCGGTCCTGTGGTTCTTTAAGACAGTGTGAACAATAGTGGGGCCCATCCTGGCCTTTGGCAGAGTCTGAAGGCCACTCCAAACTTCAAGGACTTTCCTACAAGATGCTTGCATTCTCCAGGGAAAGAAGACAGAGAGTACAGTGGGAAGGAAAATGGGGAAGAAAAGAAGGAAATAAAGTTGGGGGGGAGGATAAAAAGTAAGAAGGAAAGAAGTCTGGTAAGTGCTGTCAACATCTGGACACACCTACCTTGGGTCCCTTTCCTCCAGAGCTCAGGGAAGAGGGAAGGAAGGAGAGAGGAAAAAAGAAGGGGAGTGAAAAAGAGGGCAAGAGAATGAGACAAGAGAAGGGAGAGGAAGGAGGGAGGAAAGGAGGAAGAACAAGAATGGGCAAAGAGGGAGGTAAGGAGGATGGAGGGAGGGAGGTAAGAAGGGAGGGAGGGAGAAAGGAAGGAAGGAAGAGGATGAGGGAAACAGAGCAACTCCTATAAGCGAGCACAGAGGAAAACAGCCAGCCTCCCCTCTGTGTTTATCTAAGCAGCTGGCACAACTCAGGCAGTTTTGCTTAAAAATCATTTCTCAGGGGATTAGCATCCCCTTTCACACTTAAAAGCCTTCCCCAAAGCCAAAGAATGAATTGATTTTCCTATAACTAATCACACTCCCGCTTAATAGCAGGAAGCCACAGCTTTATTCTCCATCTCTGCAGCAAAAAAAAAAAAAAAAAGAAAGAAAGAAAGAAAGAAAGAAAGAAAGAAAGAAAGAAAGAAGAAAAAAGAAAGAAAGAAATGAAAAGAAAAATGCAGACTGGGCAGCCAGGCAGCCTCCTCTCTCCCCACCTGGGGCAGGATGTGCCTGACAAAAGGACCATTCCACAGAGCTCCTACCCTCTCTGCCACCACTGCCACAGGGGAGGGGCTGCCTCTCAAGGTCACCACACATGTGACCTCCTGTGACTGGGAGTGCAAGGGTCACCTCGGAGCTCTCTGCTCATCACAGTCAGCCTCCCAGCCCAACTATTATTCCCTCAGAGGAAGGTGTAAGCCTCTTCCCACACCATGCCAACACAAGTCAAACGTGAGTGACCCTGGTCCAGGAACACAGCATCGTGTTCCAATGTGGCAAGGGCCTCACAAAGTTTCTATAGTAACAGAATAAAGAAAATCATAAATCAGGGTACTCTAACAACACATTGGTAAAGGCTGAAGAGAGGCCTCGGGTGATAAAGCAGTTTGCCAGCACAAGTCCCTGAGTCTGATCCCTCAAATGCACATAAAAAATAAAAATAAAAGCTAGAAGAAGGGGCATCCATTGTAATCCCAGCACTGGGGATGGGGGTTGGGGGAGACAGGTGGGTGCTTTTTGGCTAGCCAGTCTAGTCAACTCCACAAGCCCCATGCCCTGCAAGAAACATTATCTCAAAACACAAACAAGATAGACAATTCCTGGGAAATGGCCACAGAAATTTTTATGTAGCCTCCACACACACATACATATCCACAGCATCAGTGGGAGCATCATGTTAGAACAAAGTAGGCAAATCTCTGCTGTAGTCCTCCAATTCCATGTGACAGCGTCTTTAGCCTTTGAGTCAGTGGAAGCTAGGAGGCTGTCCGCACATTCCAAAAGGATTTATCTCCCCCCTGAGTTTGGTCAAGGCAGCAAGCACAATCACACAGCAGTCTGTGGATGCTGGCATTTGCAAAGTACCCAAGCGTGAACTAAGGCTAAAAACCCATTCTCCACTGCCTCTGGAGGGAGGCAGAAAAATCTTGTCTCAGCTCTTTCTCTTCTTCTATTGAAGATATTAAGAGAGCTGCATAACCACCGCAATCCGAGATGAGAAGAGCACAACTGAACACCATCTGCACACTTTAGAACTTTTTTATTGATTGATTCTGTGTGTGAGCATTCATGTGTGTCATGGCACATCTAGGGTGGTCAGAGGAAGGTGTCCAGGAGTCAGTTCTTTCCTTCCATAGGATGGGTCTCAGGGACTGAACTGCCTTCGAATACAGTTACCCTCAGAGCCATCTCACCTGACCGATATTATCTGTACTTGGGTGTGCTTTTAAATGACAAGATTACAAAGATTCATATAAAAAGAGGTGAGTCCAGAAACAACCATCAGCTGTGTCCTCAGGGATTTGAGGTCCCACCCACAGCCTCTTCTGTTTCCATCTCTCTTCTCGGTGGGTTTCTCAGCATGGACACTCTGAGTCCAGTAACTTGTAGGGAAGCACCCTGGGAGCATCTAGGAGCTCTTCCCCTTAGATAATGTTAATTATCAACTTTACAGAAACTGGAATCACTTGGCTGGAACTGGAGTTCGGTGTTTACTACTGCATCAAAAGATGGAGTGGATCCCAGCACCCATATTGGGTATCTCACAAACCCTATTACACCAGTGCTCACAGATTCCATGTCCCCTTCAGGCAGCCATGAACAACTGCACACAAACACATTACACATGTGCACACATACATACATATATATATATATACTCATACATACATATACATGTACATACATACATGCATGCATGTATACATATGTACACATAAACACATGTTTTTAAAATAGAATCACATGAGACACAGGCTACTGAGCAAGCCTGTGGGGGACTATCATGGCCACACCATTCCCAGCTAAGATCCTGAGCTATACAGGTGGAGAAAGGGAAAGAAGTGAGCAACAGCACACATTCACTGCTCCCTGCTTCCTGGTTGTGAATACCATGTGACCAGCTACTTCCTGTTCCCACTGCCTTGTCTGCCCCGCCTTGACGGCTTATGCCCTTGAACTGTGGGCTACAATAAATTCTTTCCCCGCTTAAGTTGCTTGTGCTTTTACCACAATCAGAGTTAAAGACATGAAAACGTTACTCAGTTGTTTATTTGCACTTCACCCCAGTTTTACCTCCAGAAAGGTCCAAGCAGCTGCCAAGCCTTAGTCTTCTGTACCTGGATTCTCTTGCTCGGCATCCTGTTTCCCAGGTTCCCACTTTAAACAGCTGTGTTTCATTCTTATTTGGGGTATAGACTCCAAATAACTTTTAAAAGGTTTTCAAACAAAACTGTGTTTGTGATATTCACCAATACAATTGCCAGAGTGGCAACAACCCAAATGCCCATTCACTGAGGACAGAGAGACAAAAGGTGGTGAATTCACACACTGTACAGGAGCTGTGTGCAGAATCACGTGGAATGGTTCTGGCCAGTTATCAGAACAAGGCTTTTGAATGCACAGCATTTTTATGTTCATAACATTCTATTGTTTATTTGTTTGAGACAGGGTCTATGTAGCTCAGGCTAGCCTTAAACACGCTGCAATCCTCCTACTTCAGTGTGATGGCTGAGGCTGAATGTCAACCTGACTAGAAACATCTAGAAAACGAATCTCATGGCATGTCTGTGAGGAATTTTCTACATTGGGTTAATTAATAAGGGAAGATCCCACATTGAAGTGGGCAAAGCCATTCAGTAAGAAAGATAAATCAATCCAAGTCCCAGCACTGACCTCTCTCTGCTTCCTGCCTGCAGATGCCATGTGACCAACTGCCTCCCACACCTGCCACCATGCTTCCCTACTGTCATGGAAGGAGCCTTCACATTGTTGCCTTTCCTTCCTTAAGTGACTTCAGTCAGGTGTATTGTCATAGCGATGAGAAAAATTATTAATCCACTTGGCCTCCCAAGTGCTGGACCACAGGAGAAGAGGGACCGAAGGCAGAAGCTGCCATGCCTGGCTTTCTAGCTCCAACTTTTTGAAGAATCAGATTAAACTGAGACACTGACAGTCTCAAGTCTTCTAGTTTGGTCTGCTCCAAAACGAGACACATGCTGCTTCTCTGGGAGGTTACGTCCTGCTAATCCAGTGTCTCCACCCCTAGGATATGGACCATGCATCAAGTGAGATGTCACCTCCAAAGTGTGACAAGCACTCTCACCCAGCTTGCCATCATCAGTGCCTTTCACAAGGCGTTTGCCTCCCCGTAAGGCCTGTATCACAGTGCACAGCCAGGGTAGTGCCCTCCTGCCCGGGCAGGAGATCTCCGTCTTCTTGTTAGCCACACATTCGCCTTACTGCCTGAACATCTGATTTTCTTTCATACATGGCTTTCACCTATTTAATTAGAGCCCTCATCTACTTTTTTAAAAAAATATATTTAAAGGGGAGAAACCACACTTTAACTCTACAATGGGCAAAAATTATACCTTCTAGAAAGACGTGGCTGCTTCCTGGCCGTGATCTTTTGCGTCTATGAATTGCTAATTTGGTTAATGGGCTCGTTCTGCTCCGAAATTTGCATCATGAAAATTACTAGCTTCGAAGAGTCCTCTGTGTGTGGCGCGGTGTGCACGTTTTGTTGGAAAGGTCACATCTGACATCGTAAAACAGCGGGCCCTTTTGTAGAGGTAGCCATGTAGGAATCAAGCAGGCCCATCGGTATAATGTCGCGGTTAACGGGGGAGAAAGGATCTCTAAGTTAATTTTCATTCATATTGTTTATGTGCGTGTAAGCCAAGCTCTGTTCCGTGGGAATCCTTTCTCATGCCCAGCATGCTGTCTGGTTCGTCTGTGATCAGGGGACAAGAATGACTGGAAAGGTTCTGAAACTGGTGTTAGGAGGGCTGGGGAGGCCAAAGTCAGTGGGAAGACAAATAAAACAGGGAGCACCATTCTCTACATGAGAGTGGATGCCACATGTGGCTAACCCAGATACTAAAAAGTAAATTATAATTCAAATGCTATGGCGGGTTCCGCCCCTGAGAACACTTCATATAATTTGGGGTGTGTGTGAGGTCAACCTTGAGCTTCTTTCTCAACCACAGTGTCTTACTGAATATGGAGCTCACAGATTCAGCTAGGCCAGCTGGACAGCAAACCACAGGGGTCCCCTGTCTCTGTCCCACTAGAGCTGAGACTGCAGGCAAATGTAGCCACGCATTTAGCTTTGTAGTGGGTGCTGGGGATCAGACTTAGATGCTCATGGTCACATAGCAACATTTAACTGGCTGAGATATGCTCCAGTCTTCAAGGTTGTCTTTCTTATTAATATTTTAGGTAGAACAGAAAATGACTTTCATTCCGTGTGTGTGTGTCATTTAACTTTATTCTTTTTTGTCTTGTTTTGTTTTGTTTTTTTCAAGACAGGGTTTCTCTGTAGCTTTGGAGTCTATCCTGGAACTTGCTCTTGTAGACCAGGCTGGCCTTGAGCTCACAGAGATCCGCCTGCCTCTGCCTCCCGAGTGCTGGGATTAAAGGCTTGCGCCACCATCGTTGCCCGGTTTAACCTTGTTCTTAATCTCTTAATCACTTTTTGTTTTTGTCTCTACTTCCTACTGACCACCTGCCTTCCCCCAATCTCCCTTCTGTTTTCAGGTCCCTTGTGTTCCATTACTGTCTCCTGATTCCGGGTCCCCTTCTCTCTCTCCCTGTAGACTTCTTCCTCCTTTTCACACACACACACACACACACACACACACACACACACACACACACATCTAGGACTCAGTGTAAGAGATAAAGCATGCAATATTGTCTTCCTGAGTCTGGTTCAGCTTGTTTAACATAAAGGAATTTGGAGATGAAGAGATGGCTCAGGCTAAAATCACTTGCTGCTCTTCCAGAAGACCTGAGTCCCAGCATCCACCTCAGGCAGGTTGAAATCTCCTGTAACTCCAGCTCCAGCTGATTCAAAAACCTCTTTTTGGTATAGAGGAGTCACACTGGATAAGCTAGAGAAAGTGGGGAGATAAACGAACAAAAACAGGGCGGAAATCCCTATATGAGCTCATCGTTTTTGAGAGCATGAAGAACTTGAGTCGGCACGTGCAGAGATTCCAGTATGGCCATGATTTTTGCTGCACTATTACAGTGGCCAAGGTGTGGAGTCAGCTAGCTGGCCACCAGCAGGGACATGGAGAAAGACAATGTGGTCCTTTTATCCAGTCATAAAGAAGAATGAAGTCTTGACAATTTCAGAAAAATGGATGGAGCTGGAGATCAACAAGCGACTCTGGTACTCGTGACCTTGAGTTCCGAAGCAGACACGTGGGCTGCTCAGGTGGTCCCCCAGGCTGTTTGAGAAGTCAGACAGACACCTCTGGGCCCCAGGGACCATGAGACTCAGTTCACAGGCCCAGTAGCACTGAGAATGGATCGCTGTCTAGGCTTCACACCTCTTCCTAAGCCGCTGAAGGAGAGGGGCAGAGACCAACCACATCCTGCAGAACAGGTGACGGGGAGTGGCCAACACGATCATCACCACAGCAAGGCGGTCTCAATGGCAGTCTTACACCAGCCGCCACTCGCCACACGTCTGATTTAGAGGAAGCCGACTCTGTGGACTCCTCTGATGTCGTACTCTGGCTTGACTTTTAAGTGCACATGGACCACACCTGGCTTCTGACCCAAAACTACTGTTAAGGCTCAGGGAATGAAGAGGTGCCTGCATATGCGGGGACACAGCAAATACTAAGGCGAGGATGTCATGATTTCGCTTCCTTCCAGGGATCTCAAATGTTCTCACAGTAAACCATGTGGGACATTCCAGATAAGAGTAGCATTTCAGCCGGGTGGTGGTGGCACGCACCTTTAATCCCAGCACTCGGGAGGCAGAGGCAAGCAGATCTCTGTGAGTTCAAGGCCAGCCTGGTCTACAAGAGCTAGTTCCAGGGCAGGTTCCAAAACTACAAAAAAAAAGAGTAGCATTTTAGGGGCATCTTACCAAACATGTACTGAGCCTCAGGGCAGCTGGAGAGCCTCTCGGCTCCATCACACTGCCTCTTGGATGAGACAAGTCCCAGAAGGACAAAAAAGGAAGCCCAGGTAGGCAAGTGGGTGTCACCAGGTGCAGGTGCATAGGCCAAGTGACTAAGCTGAGGAACAAACATGCCCCCCTCCCCTCTGGAGGCTACACAAGGTACCCAAGTCCCTCACCCAATCCAGGGCAGCATACATGAAAACAGAACAGCATCAGAGGAAGAGTCCTTTATGCCAAGGAAAAAGAGAGAAGCCCCTCCCAGAAGCACATGGAGGCTCCCTCCCACCTGCCTCTCTCCCCTGCAATTACTTCTAGTAAATTCCCCCAGTTGTGTTTGCCAGCTTCAATTCAGCCAGGACTTGAGACTGCCTGGCCCAGGAGGGGGTGGCTGGGTACATTCAGCTCCACACAATCTCCAATCACTGCACCTGACTGGAACACACACGTGCTTATGTGAGATTTTCCTTTCAGTCCCAGCCCTGAATGGTGCCATTTCCCAGCTCCAGGCCTGATGCTCGGTGCAGTCTTTTCATCTGCCTGAGTCCCCACACACAAGTGTTACCTGATTAATGCACCACCGTGTGACCAAACCTCTCTCTCTTAAGATATACCAACCGGGAAAGGTCTGGAATCAAGGATTTGGATCCCCAGGGGATCACTTTCATGTATTTCTGATAATTCGCACAGCTGCTTAAAGGCAGATATTCTTCAGTTCTAAACAGCCCCAAGTTTGAGTAGCTACACACATACATCCTCCCTTATCCCCATTGGAAGCCTCCCTCTGCTGCCTGAGCAGGCAGAGGAATCCAAAGAACCCCTGACCAAAGCTTCGAGGAGCACTTAGGGGACTCTAGAGTGAATCATTCTTCAGCCAGGAAGATAAACTCTGGGCTCCAAAGCTAGGGCGTGACACCCCAAATCTGTATCCCCAACATTTGGGAGTCTGAGAAAGGAGGATCATGAGATTAAGCCAGCACAAAGCAAAACAACAAAAAAATCTCCTTAACGCATACCCTCCAGGACTTTTTAGGAACCGGGATCACAGACCTGCAGCTCCATCTTTGTTCCTGGTGGCGTGGTTCAGGAGAAACACAAGATAGTGAAGTCTGAGACCGCTAATCTTCATTGTAACAATCCGTGGACACAGAACGCTTACAGTGAGCCATCTGCAAGGCTCTCTGGGAACTCTCTCTGCACAAATCTGGGCTCCACGTGTTCCTCTTCCTCCCTACCACTCTTCCTCTTCCTGGTTTTCAAGCAGAATGTACATTTTAGCTTTACTCTGAAAAAAAAGAAACTTGGGTAGAACTGGGTTTATTTGGCTTATACTTCAAGGCCACAGCCCATCATTGAGGAAAGTCAGGGCAAGAACACCAGCAAGAGCTTGAAGCAGAAACCATGGAGAAACGGCACTTACTGGCTGGCTCATAGGTTCATGCTCGGCTGGCTTTCTTATAGAGTGCAAGACCTGGGGAATGGTGCCACCCACAGCTGGGTCCTTGCTCATCAATGAGCAATCAAGATAATGCCTTATAGACCAAGAGGCCAATCTGATCTAAGCAATTCCTCATTTGAGATTCTCTTCTCAGATGACTCCATGCTATGTCACCTTGACGTTAAAGGGAATGTGACAGTTAAACCTCTAGACAACAAGCATGCTCCTGAGCCCTGCATAGGCCTGTAGAGTGTGACACACCCTCGGACACGGAGCTCTTAGAAGGAATCTATGTTCTATCGAGGTATTGCCCATCTTGAAACACTTGAATCCACTCCATTCTCTGTCAGATCCAGCACACACATCGTTCTTCCCTGACCATATGGTTGGCCCAGAACAGAACCCAACCAGGGACAGCACACACCTAACAACAAGCATGTGTGTGCACATATGCAAGTGCTAGCATCTGGTTGTGTGTGCACATGCACGTGGGCATGTGGAAAGTCAGATGTTTTCTCTCCGTTCTGTGTCCCCATTAGTTCCAAGGGGAAAAGTGCACTTGTCCGCACAGCACCTGTTCTGGTTGCTTCTTCCTGTCAGCTTGATACAACAAAGAGCCATTGGTGAAGAGAAAATCTCAGTTGTGGGTCTGCCCCTGATAAGATTAGTCCTTGGCCATGTCTGGGGAACTGTCTTGATTGTGATCAATGTGTGAGCGCCAGCCCCCTGTGCACTTCCTAGGCAGGTGGTCCTGAGTTGTGTAAGAAATCTAGCTGAGTGTGAGCCTGTGAGCAAGGCAGCAGGCAGCATTCCGGCATGGTTTCTGCTTCCGTTCCTGTTTGCATTTCCACCCTGGCTTTCCTCCACGATGGACTAGAATGTGTAAGCTTAAAATAAACTTTTCCCGCCCCAAGTTGTTTTTGGAGATAGTGTTTACCACAGCAACAGATAGCAAAAGAGAACAACGCTCTTTGTTCTTGTAGATTCCCGAATGCCTCAGAGACAAGGAGCCTCCCAGTGAGACCAATGTTGTCAAGCCCACCTGAGAAGTGGTCGTCTCTCCTCATCAGACACCACAGATGCCTCTGTTCGGTTCCTCCTTGCTGCAAAAACTCCTTCCCTGGGGAAGGTGTAAATCAACGCCTACCTCTCCTCCAAAGGTCCCAAGGAAAAACCAAGGCACTCTTTGATTTGGCAAAAGTTCACACTGGGAAGCCAATAAATTTATTTTGAGGCTCAGTGAGAAGTTACTTACAGAGGTGTAGGCACCCCTCCCCCAACCAGCTTTCCTGGGAAGACTTAGTCAACACCAAGGAGGGTTCCCCCATAGGCACATATATGGAGCCCCTGATCCAGTACTCCCTGGAGTCTATGTACTCTAGCCCCTCCCCCAGGTCATAAGCAACATAGTCAGGTGGAAGTGGCTGGGAGAATCTCCTGCCCTACTCCCTGCTTCTATATAGTGGTATAAACTATCAGCCAGCTACTCATGGATGACCCCCAGGATGGTGGTTGTTTGGTTTGGATGACAGTTACTCAAGACGCTCCTTCTCCTTCACTAAGCTGTACAGGCTGCAAAGAGCAGCCCTATGGATCTGTTTCAAAGAGGCTGAGCATCCATGGTGATGCGGACTCGGGTCTCTGCAGAGCAGAGGAGTAATGCTTCCTCCGCTTGACCACAGTGTTGTGTGTTAGGGGAAAGTTGCTTGTAGCGGGCCTGGGGGACAGGGATCTGCCTCTGTCCAGTCTCTCAATCCTCAGCCAGAGCATGCAGCAGGCGCTGACACAGGCCCAGTGGGCTACAGTGGGTCTCCAATAAACATATACACTTACACCTAGCATTGCACGCAGGGACAGGGACTCCTCTGAAGCTTCACTTCCCAGAGAAAGGAGTTCCCACGTGGGAGACTATTACGGTAAAGATGTCACATATCCCCCATTGGCAAATATGTTTGAACACTTGGTCTGCAGCTTCGGACATTATATGGGAAGGTTTATCCCTTTAGGAGCTGGAGTCTAGTGAGTCTCTGGGCCCAAGCTTTGAAGTTTTATATCCCAGTGAGACTCCTGCTCACTTTCCAATTTCCTCCTACAGATCCGGTGTGGTCAGTTTGTCTCCTGCTCCTGTCACTAGGGTGGACTCAGGCTGTCAGTCAAAATAAGCCATTCCCCCCTCCCCTAATTTGCTGCTTGTCGGATAGTTTGCCACAGCTGGGAACATAACTAATTCTGAAATAGAGCCGCCCTCTGTGACCAAAGGACAGGATGGCTATGGGTCTCCCAGTGTTTCCGAGGGACCACGATACACAGGCGAGCACCTGGACGCTGCCCCCAAAAGGCTCAGCATTCATCCAAGGGACCTGGGCCAGGCCCCAAGGGGGACAAGAACTGGCCTCAGCTCAGGGGTGCAAGCTCCCCCGATGGAGGCTGGCTGCTCTCCATCTTTACTGCTCTACAGGGCCAAGGCTGTGTGCCAAAGGCTCCTACGTTCTCTCATTGCTCCCCCTTTCCAGGGCCATCATTCCCCCATGCATTTCCACAGTGAACCAGAGACGACCAGAAATGAAGAGGGGCTGGATGGTGTCAATGCCACTTACAGTGATGGAGAAAGCTCGTGCTAGGCTCTACACAGCAGGTGTGTTTCATCACGTGCTCTGGGCCTGAGTGTCCCTGTGAGAAGCAACAGGACCCAGGACCCCAACCCCACTAGCCAGGCACCCTGACACGGGGCTACACCCCCAGACCCATTTTTACCTTATATTTTGAGACAGGGTCTCATTAAGTTTCCCAGGCTGGCCTAAATTCACTCTATAGCCCAGGCAAGCCTTGAATCTGCAATCCTCCTGCCTCAGCCTTCTGAGTAGCTAGGAAGTCAGGCCAGAACTACCATGCCTGAGTTAACCTGTTTTTCTCTTTAGTGAGGATCTGAGACATTCATTCATGCTCAGGGTGACTGGAGGAAAAAGCCGATCTGCAACATGACCCTCAGCCCCCCAAATTCCCCGACTACTAAGGCGTGTGTGATTTAATCAAGGTGGGGAGAATGTCTTCATGAACCTGCCGCCTCAGATTCTGGCCCAGGGCCTAGTGGAGGGAGGGTCTCTGAAAGCCCGCTTCATGTCGGCTTGCTTTTTTTCTCAGCAGCATGTCAGCTGGGCCCCAGTGTGATGGCTTATTTAAAATTTCGGGGAGAAATAAGATTCCCTGTAAAATTGGTTGTCGGCAGCTCCAAAACTACTAATGATGCAGAGATAATAGGGGATTTGCAGCAAACACCGAAGCTGCGCTGTGATTGGTGAGCACAGCTTTACCCCCTGGATGCCCAGGGCCCCAAGCTTCCACAGCAAGACATGTGAATATGCATGAGCTGTGCACTTGCTGATCCTGCTCCAGGGGCAGCGGGCCCAGGGCCTCCTGGTCAGAGGCTCAGCACTTGGCTCTGACTTGCAGGAGAAAAAAAAAAGAAAAGCAAAAGAAAAATGATTAATTTGCAGGCTTCTCCGGTCCAGGAGAAAACCTGGTCCTAAACCAAATTCCCTTTTGAAAACAAAAACAAGATTTGAAAATATGGTAAAGTACTTGCCACACAAGCCAGGAGAACCGCATTTAGATCTCCAACACCCGTGTTAAAAAGCTGTGCATGGCATCACATGCTGCAATCCCAGTGGGGAGATAAAGAGTTGTGCATGGCAGCACATGCCTGTAGTCCCAGTGGGCAGTGCATGCCAGTGGGGAGACAGTGACAAATGGATCCCCAGAGATCACTGGGCAGAAAGTCTAGCTGAATCACAGGGTTCCAGATTCAAAGACTGATCTTGTCTGAAAAAGTAGGGTGGAGAGCAATCAGAGAAGACATACAATGTCAACCTCTGGCCTCCATTCCCCTCAACATGCACAACCTACAACACATATTCACATATACACACATATACATAAATGCCCCCCCCCCACACACACACACGAAAGAGAGGGCAGGGAAAGAACCTGGAAACCAGCAGGAATAGAGATGGAAGGAATCTTACAATCTAACCTGGTCCCCAGCTCAGACATCCTCAGATAGCTCTTACTGGGTACCATCAAGAGACTGCTACATAAATAAATAAATAAATAAATAAATAAATAAATATTTGGGGGGAAAAAGAGACTGCTACAACCTTTCCTGTGTAAACATGAAATGGAAGCTGACCACTGGCAGTGTGAGCAGAGCCCCCTGTTAGTAAATGACTAAACTCTTTTTTTCTCGTTTTTATTAGTTGAGAACTTGGTACAGTGTATTTTGAGCATATTCATCCCCTGCCACCACTCCTCCCTCCCCCAGTGCCTCTTCCCTACTCTGGTGTTTTGAATGAGAAATGTGCCCAATAGGCTTGGGTATTTGAACACCTGGCCCCCAGGTAGTGGTGCTGCTTTGGCACTGTTACCAAACCTTAGGGAGGGACATCCTCGCTGGAGGATGCATGTCACCGGCAGTGATCTTTGAGAGCCTATAGCCTCACCTAGCTTCCAGTTTGTACTCTCTGCTTTGTGTTCACGGTAGCAGATGTGACCTCTTAGCTTCCAGCTCCTGCCATCACACCTACCACTTGCTGCCATGCCTCCCCAGAGTCATGATGAAGTCGGCCCCCTCGAGAACGATAGGCCAGAACAAACTTTTCCCTTAAGCTGCTTCCGGTCATGGTGTCTTATTGCAGCTACCACACCTACGCACCCAACTGTGAGTCTTCTTTACTCCATTTTAAAACATGAAGTCCAATTTGTGCTGCTGATATGTTCTTGAATGTGTGGTCTTCCTCTGGAGGAGTATGGTTAACCCGCCAGAGCCCATACACTCATCAGCAACTATCAATTGCCAATAGCTTCTTAACTAAGGTTGGGACATAGTACCTACCTCCCCACTTTTTAATGCAGGTCTTGTGCTTACTGTCACACCACTGTGAGTTCATATATATGCCTGCCCTGATGTGTCTTGTAGACATCCACCTCCTCTCTAGATCCTATAATCTTTCTGCCCCCTCATCTACAATAACTCCGTAGTGTTGGGAGAAGGATTGTGATAGGAATGTCCACTTTAGGGCTAAGCATTCTTCAGCCTTTTATTAGCTGCACCTTGACAAGTTGTGGGTCTCAGTGTTAATCGCCATCTGTAATGAGAATTGAAAGATGTACTAATCTATGGATATAATGATGACTCATTAGAAGTTGTTACAATACTGAGCTCATTTAGCAGAGTAATGGTGGTATTTTCTACTATGGAGCCTAAAACCTCTCAGTTCCAGGTTCTTGACCCTAATATCAGGGCAAGTATGTAAAGCAGGCCATAAATCCAATCAGAAAGTGGGGGTTACTCCCATGACATCTATGCCATTATTGTACCAGTAGACATATGTGAGCATATGGAGACCAGAGGTCAACATCAGAGATGTCTTCCTCTATAGCTCTGCACCTAACATTCTGAGACAGGATCTCCCACCAAATCTAGAGCTCACCATTTTGGCTAGCCTGATGTCTTAGTTATGGTTTCTATTGCTATGATGAGACACTACGATCTCAGCAACTCTTATAAAGGAAAAAGAAACATTTAATTAGAGTGACTCATTTACATTTTCAGAGGTTTAGGCCATTATTATCATGGTGGGACATGGTGACATGCAGGAAGACATGCTGCTGGCTACATATTGATCAGAAGGCAACAGGAAGTGGTCATGGGTGTGACTTGAACATATATGAGACCTCAAAGGCTACCTCCACAGTGCCAAACTTCCTTCAACAAGGTCATATCTACTCCACAAATCACACCCCCCAATCGTATAATTCCCTATAAGCTTATGGGACCAACTATATTCAAACTACCACACATGACTAGCCAAAAAGCCTCAACAATCCTCCTACCACTACCTTCCCAACATTATGATTATAGGTGTATGCTACCACACCAACCTTTTTACATTGTTGTTGGGGATCTGAACTCAAGTCCTAATGTTTGTGCAGCAAACTGACTGAGCCATATTTCTGGCATTGGTTGTCAATTCTAATAGCATCACTGTATCCACAGACCAGAGAAACAAATGAGCCACATGCTAAAGATCAAACAATAAGAATCCACTAGGAATTGTTGAACCAACCTCCATCTTGAGCTTGAGAGCCCATCTTATAATAAAGATAACTAGGTTCATTTCTGTTTATGATTAAACCTGTTTCTCAAGGATTGTGATATGTCCCACCTGTAATCTTAATTACAAATGGTTCTGTACTGCCTGTTCCAGGAAATGGCAACAATGTCTTTGCTTACTATGACCACCTACAACTACTTTGTTATGACTATCTGTTGATATGACTACCTTGCTATGACCACCTTGCAACCATGTCTCTGTTTCAAGAGGTCATTATGACTAACTTGTGCTTATGTTCTGCCCCTACAACCCTGCCTATTTTGCCTGTCAAAACCACCTACCCATGAGCTATTAAAACTTTGTCTTCCTTACATCCAAGGCTGACCTCTTTAATCCCATCTTAAGGTGAGGCAGTCCATGTACACAAATAAAAATGCTTGCTTTAATTAATTTGGCCATGAGATTTGGGTCAGTGGTCTTTCTCCTCACATCATTGAGATTAACAGAATATCTCATGGTATCAAATGGTCCAAACCCACAGAGCCTGGGTATTGCCCAGGCAAAATTCACTTCTTATTATGTACAAACAAGTGCAATACCAGGTTATCCTTTGCACCAAGGCATGTCATGTGGCCAAGTTACAGTCAGTGAGCTTCTGGTGAAGAAAGAAGCACCTGCAAATGGCATAAGTGTCAATGACAAGTCACCGCATAATAAGATACCAGAAAGTCTGTGGCTAAATACGTATTTACATGAAAAACAAATCGCTATGGGCTGCCCATTTCTTTCCTTCACATCTCAACACACTTTAGTTCTCAGATTAACTCTTTGCAGGCTAGAGGCTACCAGGAATTTCAAACATGTGCCATGCCTCTGCTGCCTGGAGAGATCTCTTCAGAGACAGAAGAGCTAAGAAAATGCATATGACCACCACACCAAAGTGCTTGTACAAACCATGGCCAGAATGTCAATCACTTAGTCAATGTACACAGTGATGTTGGTACCATGGAGTAGCTTGAGACTTTGTCCAAGGGCTGCCTACCTAGGCAAACATTCCTCTTCTATAAAATGAGAATAAACTACACAAGAGTCGGGGATCATTGCTGTTCAGCTCCTTCTTCAGAAAGATGAGAAGGAAGCGGGGCTCAGCAATGGGCTATGGCCATTACGGTTCAGGATGTCTGGTGTATTTCCCCTCTATTTTCCTTATTCTAGTAACAGACTATGGGTTGTTCTGACCACAGAGATGATCATGTGATCCATTCCTGAGCAATCACACTAACATGGTGACTGGAGGAGAAGTCATGAAGGATCCAAAGAGAGACCATCAGGACCCTTCCTGGGATACCTTCGTGAACAGAGTAAAAGCTTCTCAGGACTGGAGAGAGAGATGCATCCATACAGCTTGTAAGCATAAAGACCTAACTTCAAACTATGCAGGGCTCATGTAAAAAAAAAAAAGCCAGGCATGGTGACATACATGTAGTCCCAGCATGGGGGACACAGAACCAGGCAAAGACCTGGGACTCTCTGGCCAGCCAGCTCAGCCTACTTGGTCATTCACAGGCCAGTCAGAGAGACTGTCTCAGAAAGTAAGATAGATGACATGAATAATAACACCTTCCTCCACGTAATGCACACTCATGTACATGTGCACCCAGACACACATGAGCACACACATATATGCACAAACGATTTTCTTTCTATAGGCAGTGCTCAATATATGAGATTATAATGCCAAGAAACCTATGGCTTCTACACTGTCTGGGTAAAATCTGAAAAATGAAGCCAATCAAAAACAAGAAATAAACAAGTGTGTACTGGAAGCACCACCTTCCAGCTCCCTGCTCTGTAAAGTTCATCTTTCCCCAGTGAATGACCCATGATCCTTTGCAAATCTGTGACCTAACAGATTTCCTTTGGTGTGACTATTCTAAAGTCGTCACTGTCACTGAAGGCATTCTGCCTTGCTCTGGCTCTATTCCAGGAAGCACAGATATGTATCTTTAATCACACTTAGCTGTTCGATGGGATATGTTTAGCATTTTGTACGAGTTCCTTAATTTTGTGTTTCTCCCTTTGCTGCTTAAAATGATTAATTAGCTTAAACTTAAAACGGATCCAATTAAAGCCAGATAGTCCCTATTTTTGTCTCGCTTGTATCCAAGACCCTTGCTTTTTATCACTTGTATCAGGACTTTAATTTGCCCGTATTCTCCTCTTTATAAAATATTAAGAGAGAAAGTGGAATAAAATGGTCCAGTAATTGCTTGAGCATTGCAGTGAGGACACGATTACAGGCTTCGCCAAAATTGAGCCAGTAGCTGGCAGGCAAAACCAGCATGCAATCACCCGGTGTCAATTTGCCAACTAATGTATATTAAGTCTGAATTTACTCTGTTCGAGGAAGTGAGTATCGGTAAGACATAAAGAACAAGGGCGATTTGGAGGTGAGAAACTGCAACTGAGGTTGCTCATTTCAGTTCCTACCATCTGTGGTAGCAGACCGGACACTTCTCATAGCATCCAGAGGTGGGTTTGCACCTGGTAAGGAACTGGCAATTAAAAACAGTGTGTCTATCTATGCTCATGGGGTGAAAAAAAGATACCCAAGTGTGTGGCTGGTGGGAGAAGAAACTTATACAAAAATAAAGCAATCATTAAAGTGAAGGTCCAGGGGCCCAGGGGAGTAGGTGCTCAGTTTAGGAAGTGTTTCTGCTGCAAGCAGGAAGACCTGCTTTGGGTCCCCTAGGACACACACATACACACACACACACACACACACACACACACACACACACACACACACCAGTAACCATAATAGAGAACAGCAGCTGATAGACAGCATCAGGTATTCACAGCATCCAGCCAGGATGACTGGAGTAGTCCAATTGAGAAAGCCAGCAAAAGGTACCGTCATCAAGTCAGGAGCCACAACATCCTCCAGCAGAAATCAACAGGGAAGTCCACTGAGACCGTCAGCTGGAGTTCCTCATTGGGAGTCCTGGGCAGAGCGATGCTTGAGCCGTTGTGTACTCTACAGAAACATCTAGATCCCAACTATTGCCCTTGTCACTGACCTGTCCCTAAAGGATTACAACGGAGACAAACTCTGGGTCCTCAAAAAAAAATTCATCCAGGTGATGCTCAAATTCCTTTCACCAAACTCTAATTAATTCAGAAATATACCTACCAGGTGCTAAAATATACCCACAGTGTGCTGAAAGCTAAAACCAGAACCCGGGGACAAAGCATGGAAGGGTTATTTATTGCTCTAGAATGAGCCCCATTCTACAAGGAGAGACACACGAAAGGACAACAGCGGTTATAACGCAAGCGACGTAACAAAAGTCAAGAGCTGGACAAAGAGGGGGCTGGCGAGATGACTCGGTATGTGAAGGTGCTTGCCACCAAGTCTGACCACCTGAATCTGCTCTGGGGGACCCACATGATAGAAGGGGAGGGCTAACTACCAAAAGTAGTCTTCTGAGCTCCACACACCTGTGCAGTGTCTTTGCACACCGAACCCCTCTTCCTTCAGCCTTTGACTTCTGTTACTTAGCATATATACCATATATACAAGCCGCATTCTGTAGCCCAGGCTGGCTACAAACTCACAGAGATCCTCCTGCCTCAGCCTCCCGATGCTGAAGTTACAGGTATGAGCCATGATGCTTGGCTTACCAGAGATGTTTACTTCTGTTTCTTTTCCCTTGTGTAAAACATGCTTGCAGTGTGCTTACATGTTCATGGACAGTTTTGGAAGTTGGCTTGGCCATTTGTCATGGGCAGGCTCTAGATGAAAATGTGACCTTTCCAGGCAAAATAACTCCGCCACCCTCCTTTCCCCATCTTAAATGTCAAGTATTGCCACTCTGCTACTATTTTTCAACAGGTATAGAAAAATAACATCAGGAACTAACTAAAAGCCACATTTAGTCATTAAACAAGCAAAAAAAATCTCTAAAGTTCAAGCCACCCCTCTCTGCAATGACCCCTTTGTCCATATGTCCTATTTCCCTCTTGTCTTTCCTCTGACAACTCATGGGGCAAGGTGAGAATTAGGGCCTGGTCCCTAGATCCTGTCTGAGCTTACGTGACACCCCATGATGTATATCAGGATAGAAAACTCAGAATGGATGTGTTTGTCTTGGAGATAGAGCTTAAGAGGATGGAGACTTAGTCCTACCCTTGAGGAACGCCATGTGTGCTACCTGTCAGGTTGCTGAAGGTCCTGAGATGAGTAGTAGATGAAGCCTGGGGACACTGTATATGGATCATATCATAGTGTGGCCCTCAAAGATGGTTCACTAGGTAAAGGCATTGACATCAAAGCTCTCTGTCAGTTCTCTCTGATGAAGACCCTTGCACATGGTGACTAAGGGGCTCTCCTTCCACAGAAGATGAAAACTGAGCAACACCTCAAGGGCATCCAAGGCATCTGAAGATCCAGGAACATCCCTGGGGTTTAAATTCTTCTTGACAAGTCTAGGTTTTGTTTTTCTTCAGTTCAAGTCAATGAAGCCCAAACTCTACCATCTGGTCTTCTTCCCCAGACCTTGGAGGCCCCTCTACAAGAGCTTCAGTATGAACATCCTAGACCCAGAGAGGTCAGTAATGAAGAGAAATAAAACAGAGGGAAAGATAAACGTAGCCTATGAGAATTGCTGTCATGGGTAAGAGCATGGCCACCAAGGGTCTGCCCATTCCCAGAGCCTGCATCCCTCATGTCCTCCGCTCACCTACTGAGTGAGCTACATCGGGTAGTGAAGGTCACTACCCAGCAAGACGCTGAAGCTCTGTGAAGTTCCTACCCACTGTTAGCAGAGGAGTGGCAGAGATAGGAAAACCATCAGCCCTCTTACCAATGGACGAATTACTCAAAACATAAGGAGTTCTTTTCCCTGATGATACTAAGAGAGCCTTGATAATACCCCAAATTAATGTTTTTGCCACTTATTTCATGTTCTAACTCTGGTATTGACTCTGGGAATATTGATCACCTCTATTTCCCTGACAAGATGCACATAACTCAGACTGACCACAAACTCTCTGTGTGGCAGAGGATGGCCGTGAACTGCTCATCCTCCTCTGCCACCTCCTGAGTGCAGGAACCACAGGCAAGAGTCACCATGTGATGCTGGGACGTTGGGTCCATGCATTTGCACTATAGGCAAGCATCCTACAAACTGAGCTACATGCCACATCCTTCCCTCCCTCTTAACGATGTTGTTATTTATGGCATCTTGCTTCACTTCTGAAGATTTGTAACTTTTATCAAAATAGCTATTTTGTGATCTATTGCTTTGTGCTCAAGGCTCCAGCTTTTCAGACCTTTATAAATGATTATCTTCCCCTGTGTGGATACAGACACACACACAAATCATGAGCCAAAACCCTGATTTTTAAAAAGGATTATCCCTTCAAATACACACACACACACACACAAAAGTAAAAACAATCTTTGAAGGGGGTACTAGAGACATGGCTCAACTGTTAAGAGCATTTGCTGCTCTTGCAGAGAACTTGAATTTGGTTCTAAGCACCCACAACAGTTGATTCCCAACCACCCAACCCCTCCTTTCGGCCCCCACAGGTTCCTGCACTCACAGCACTCACATATATCTACCTACCTACCTACTTACACACACACACACAGACACACACACACAAATAAAAAAGGAAAACAATTTTTGAAAAAAGTAAGAAACATAGTCCATATATATGGATGTTAGCATTTAAGTCTCAAGGCATTGGCTCTCCCCTCCCCAGAAGGTGGGATCTAATTAAAAATAAGGGGAGAGTAAGCCCTCAGCCACTCACACCCCTCTCGGGGCGTGCAAGCCTCCTCTGCCACACTTGCCTCTCACACACCACCTCAGGGCCGTGTGACCAGACTGACGCCTGCGAACCTGTGAGCCGAGATTGGCCTTTTCTCCTCTCACACTAGGTATCTCTGGTGTTCTGCCTCCACGATAGGAAACTAACTCGGCAGGGGGGTACAGAACCTGCCTTGTACTGGCAGTCCCCATTCCCTCTCTGCTATGTTTATTTGTTGACTAAGCCTGACGATCCAATTAGGTGAGAAAATGTCACAGG
This sequence comes from Microtus pennsylvanicus, assembly GCF_037038515.1. Taxonomy (NCBI): domain Eukaryota; kingdom Metazoa; phylum Chordata; class Mammalia; order Rodentia; family Cricetidae; genus Microtus; species Microtus pennsylvanicus. Next base: position 94,220,431 of record NC_134589.1, on the reverse strand, counting down.
GAAATGGCAGTCTGGTGCCATTGTGTGGGATAGGACAGGATCAATTTCAACTCAAATTATTAAAACTACACAGCCGTGAAGCTGAACTTACAAAAGAAAAAAAACTAAATTATTTCTAATAGCAGAATTTTTTGGCATCTTAATTTGAGTAAAAGAAAAGGTTTAAATGGATTTGAGGGCTTAAATACTTCTGCGGGGAGTGGAGACGGCACCGCCGGCGTGTCTAATTCACCTAAAAGTAATTAACCAAAAGTAAGTCAGATCATTATTCCCTCCAAGATCAGTGTTTTAAAGGGAGCTGATTTATCTGCACTGATTGGGGTTTTCAATCCCAGCAGAAATGGAGGCGCTTGCTTGTTAAAGGGAACACAGAAGTGAAGCCCAATTAGGAGCAAGCCTTTCTTATGGAGGAAAAGATAGAGCTGGAGAAAATAAATGCTCACGTGTGCTCAGAGGAGCACCCAGGAAAGCAAAGCAGGGCTTGTCGCTGCTGCTGCTGCTGCTGCTGCTGCTGCTGCTGCTGCTGCTGCTGCTGCTGCTGCTGCTGCTGCTAACCTGGGTTCAAACCTCAATCTAGGACTCTATCATAAGAGAATAGAGGACATGTTTCTAGCTTGGCCATCGAGTACAATCAGCTCTCCACAGCTAGGGGCATGCAGGGGCATGGGAGAATATGGGGCAGGATCTGCCGTGAGTCCCACACATTTCTAAGGCTATATATTGACCTCCCCAGCCCAGGACTGAGTACCTGGGTTAGGAGAGAGTCAGGCCTTCAAGCCTGGATAGTTCTGGTCCTCACACTCCATGTCTGAAAAGCCATGTGCAGGGGCATGCATTTGTGATTCTACACTGGGGAGATGGAAGCAGGAGGATCCCTTAGCCTTGCTGGCCAGCAGCCTACTCCAGGCCACCCACTGCTTTAGAATCTAAAGTGGATGCTGTTAGATCATAGAGGATCCCCTACAGAGGGGATCAGCCACTCTATAGCCTTTCTAGTTCCTTCCCTCAGCCTCTAAGCTCCTCCAATGGACAGCCCCAGGGAGTGATGGACAATAAGAAAGCCATCCTGAGTTACCTCATTTCCTATCTAGCACCTTTACCCATCCTTTAAACCCAGAGTTCCCTGCCCAGGAAGCTCACAGGTCCCTCCTATCTAAGCTCACAGATTCTTCCTACCTAAGATCACAGATACTTCCTATCTATCTAAGCTCACAGGTCCCTTCTATTTAAGCTCACAGGTCCCTCCTATCTAAGCTCACAGATTCTTCCTACCTAAGATCACAGATACTTCCTATCTATCTAAGCTCACAGGTCCCTCCTATCTAAGCTCACAGATTTGGCTCCCAATGCCTACACCATGCCTCACAACTGCCTGCAATGCCAAGTCTGGAGGATCTTGCACCCTCTTCAGGTTTCTATGGGTTCTTTATGTATCTGGTGCCCATAACTAACACAGGAGCACACACATACACATAAATTTAAAAAAATAAATCTTCAAGGGGAGTCTCCTTTGTACCATGGATTGCTGTAGGATCTCCTATCCCGGCTAAGCACCCTGCCCCACCTCTTTGGCTCTTTTCCAAGGGGACATCACATGATGCTGGACAGGAAAGGAGAGATGACTGAACACAAGGCTGTGTGCTCAACCCATTTCTGGGCACCATATGTGATTCCCCTAAATCCCGTGTTGAAGATAACTCAGAAGCACTGATGAAAGGCAGTTTCTCACACCCCCCATGCCAGGCCCTCTGGTACCCCATTGTTCTTGGTCATTCTGCCCCCAGACCAGGGTGGGGGTCCCTGCAGATGGCTCACTTTGCTATTTGGTACCAGGTAAAATGGTCCATTGGTCAGTCTCCACGGCTCAGCTCTTCTCTCAGAGACGTGAACAAGAGGTTCACTATACTGCCCGTCCCCTATTGGAGCACAGTGGCACCTAAGGGGTCCACACAGCCTCAAGCCTGTCAACCTACGTTGGTAGTTTTGTTGCAATTAACCAAGTTGATGCACACATAAGTACAGCCATGGGAGTCCCCAGCAAGGGACATCAGGAATTCAGCCACGGATGGTCCCAGCCTTTGTTCCGACGTCTCCCAGTGAGACTAAGGGACATGAAAGGCTCTTGGGACCTTTACCAGCTTATACAAGTACTCTAAGAGTTTCTTGGTCAGACTCTGTCTAGTGTGAACAAGGCTTTGGCTTCCATCCCCATAACCACAAATACCAGCATAATAACATAATCCTATAGTGCCAGCACATGGGAGGTAAAGGCAGGAGGACAGAGGTTCAAGGTCACCCTTAGTTATGTAGCAACTTTGAGGATGGGTTACCTGAGGCCCTGGGGAGTGAGAGGAGGGGGGAGGGGGGAGGAAGGGAGGGAGGGAGAGAGAGAGAGAGAGAGAGAGAGAGAGAGAGGACATCAGTGACTATTGCCAGGTTGGGGTTTGGGGGAGGAATCAACAGGTCACCTGAGACAAGGATGCACCATAGACTGTCATCAGTAAAACTAGTAACAACAGCAAGAATAAACGGTGTGTTTCTGTGTATCTTTACCCTCCTAGGAGGGCTCCAAGAATTTCAAGGAAATAACCCTCCTGGGCAATGACTGGGCTGTCAAAAAGTGATAGAAGGGCCCATCTTTCTAGGGAGGCAGGAAGGTCCTTAGGAAAAAGTTACTGAAGTGGAGCAATTACCTTGGTGTGGGGTTGCTTGCAAGGTAAAGAGTGCAAATGAAGTCTTTGGAGGGCTGCACAACTTAGAATGAACGAATCTATAGTCCCTGCTGGGGAGCTTGCGCTGTGTGCAAGTCGTGACACTATTCTCAGCCTTGGGCTTGAAGGCAGCTCTGAACAGTTCAGAGAAGGAGGGGGATAGAGGCAGGGCTGTGCGCTGCTCAGCTGTGGAAACACAAGAGGGCCCAGACAGAACAGTGTGCAGGAAACTCAGGGGCAGCTGGGCAGCTGGGCAGCTGGGTGGCCAATCTTACCGCTGAATATGTCAAGTGAGGGCTTACAGCCTCTCTTCTACTTCTTCATAAAGGCATACCCAAAGTTACCAGAACCAAACATTTTAAATGCTGAAGGAGAACTGGACAGATAGATCCATCTGTAAAGCACTTGCTGCATACATATGGGAACCTGAATTCCAACCCCGGAAGCCATGTAAAAAAGCAGTGATGGCTAAGCGGTTAAGAGCACTGGCTGCTCTTCCAGAGGTCCTGAGTTCAATTCCCAGCACCCACATGGTGGCTCACAACCATCTGTAATAAAATGGGGTCTGATACCCTCTTCTGGCCTGTAAGCAGACATGCAGAGCACTCATGCCTAAAAAATACATAAATAAATAATTTTTAAAGACTTACTTGATGTGCCATGCTTTATTAACACCCATGGGAGGTTTGCCCCTTTCTGAGCAGAAACAGAGAAAGACTGGGTTGGTGGGGGAGTGGGAGGAGGGAAAAAGAAGAGAGGAGGCAGAGGAAACTGTGGTCAGGATGTAAAATAGATGAATAAATTTAATTATTTCTAAAAGAGCAGTCACCCATGGTAGTGTGAGTTTGTAAGCTCATCTATGGGGAGACACGAGGATCCCCGCTGCTCCCTGGCTGACCAGCCTAGCCTAGCCTACCAGACAAGTCCTGGGGCTTGTGAGAAACCGTGTTTCAAAACAAGAAAGAAGGATGGAAGGATGAGGGGGAGGAAGAGGGGAGGGTTCAGTGGCCAAAGAGCAGCTCCCAGGATGCCCTCTGGCCTCCATGTGCCCATGCTGCATACATATCCGCCTAGACATGAACAGCAGCACACATGCACACAAGCCTAGTAAGTAGAGGATGCGGGACTGAGTGCCCCGGAAAATCCTGGGAAGATGCATTTAAGGAATGGCATAAAGAACCCTTCCGTGCCCCCAGTACCCGAGCTATAGCAGTGGCCTCCGGGCAAAGGACAACAAACAGCCTTGCTGCATCTCAGAGGCATGTCACTCTTCCCTCTGTCCTTAGGCTAACATCAGAGCCTGCATCTGGCTGCTCATTCCACCAGGGTACACGCCAGCCATGTCTCTATCATGTCAGCCATGTCTCTTTGATAAGTATGGGGCGGGGAACACTCTATGGACTTCACGGTATCTATTACAATTACCCTGACATTATAGGAAAAAAATCATAACGGGCCACCAAATAGTAGTGACCCTGGGGGTGGTCATGTTGCAAAACAACTTGATTTACAAAAATGAGGGTCAGAGGATCCTAGGAGATAGTTCGGGAATAAAGGGCTTTCTGTGAAACCACGGGGAGCTGAGTGCCAGCCCCAGAAACCATATAAAACGCAGATGTATCTACGTGCTCCAGTGACCCCAATGCTGGGGGGCAGGGCATGGGAGGACGTAGCTGTGCACTCCAGTGACCTCAGCGCTGAGGAAGAAGACACGGGAGGATACCTAGGGTTTGCTAATCAGTCTGTCTAGCCAAATGGGTAAGTTCCAGGTTCAGAGGGATACCTTAGCCTCCCAGTAAGGTGGAGAACAATACAGGAAAATACCAACCCCCATATGTCCATGTTCACACGCATGCCCGTCTGCACCCACATATATACAAATAAAACAAGAGTTAATCCCATGAAAATGAACTCAAGGCAGAGGGGCGAAGAGAGGGAGAGACTCCAGTTCCCATCACTCCAGCACAGGACTCTGATGAACTCCACTGAGAGCTCCACAGAGCCATTCCTTCACACAGGATTAGTTATTGTTACTTCTGCCAGGCACTAGAGACAGAGCCATGCTTGGCCCACTATGCCCCCACAGAGCTAACAGACCAGGGGTAGGGGGAGAGAATCATTTACCTTTAATACAATCAACTCCCACTACCTTGATAATCAGACAAAAAGAAAACCTAAGGAGTAGGTAGATTCCTAACATCTCAGACCTGGGGTTTGGCACCAGGATCAGTGACCAGAATTGCTATCTTCAGCCCCTAGAGCCCAGCAGGTGTGGTAGAGATAGTGACGCATCCATGCTACATGGAACTGGGCATTGCAAAAGGTAAGTGTCATTTTGTTTGTTTGTTGGTTAGTTGGTTGGTTGGGTTTGACACATAGCCTCTCAATGGGATCTGGGCTTCCCAGTTCTATTAGATTATTTGGACAGATTGTTTGGGGAGACAGAGACTGGAGGACATAGCTGTGCATGCCTTAGTTAAAATCACTGTTGCTGCGATGAAACACAATGGTCAAAAGAAAATCAGGAGGGAAGGGTGTATTTGCTTATAGTACGACTTTATACTCCATCACTAAAGGACGTCAAGGCAGGAACTCAAGCAGGCAGGAATCTGGAGGCAGGAGCTGATGCAGAGGCCTTGAAGGGTGCTGCTTACTGGCTGCTCCTCATAGCTTGTTCAACCTGCTTTGTTATTGACCCCAGGACCAGCAGCCCAGAGGTGGCACCACCCACAGTGGGCTAGAACCTCCCTCATCGATAACTAATTAAGAAAATGCCTTACAGGTTTTGCTACAGCCAGATCTTTTTTTCTTTTTTTATTTTTATCTATTTATTTATTAAAGATTTCTGTCTCTTCCCCGCCACCGCCTCCCATTTCCCTCCCCCTCCCCCAACCAAGTCCCCCTCCCTTGTCAGCCCAAAGAGCAATCAGGGTTCCCTGCCCTGTGGGAAGTCCAAGGACCACCCACCTCCATCCAGGTCTAGTAAGGCGAGCATCCAAACTGCCTAGGCTCCCACAAAGCCAGTGCGTGCAGTAGGATCAGAAACCCATTGCCATTGTTCTTGAGATCTCAGTAGTCCTCATTGTCCGCTATGTTCAGCGAGTCCGGTTTTATTCCAGGCTTTTTCAGACCCAGGCCAGCTGGCCTTGGTGAGTTCCCAAGAGAACATCCCCATTGTCTCAGTGTGTGAGTGCACCCCTCGCGGTCCTAAGTTCCTTGCTCGTGCTCTCTCTCCTTCTGCTCTTGATTTGGACCTTGAGATTTCTGTCCGGTGCTCCAATGTGGGTCTCTGTCTCTGTCTCCTTTCATCGCCTGATGAAGGTTAATATTCAGGAGGATGCCTATATGTTTTTCTTTGGGTTCTCCTTCTTATTTAGCTTCTCTAGGATCACTAATTATAGGCTCAATGTCCTTTATTTATGGCTAGAAACCAAATATGAGTGAGTACATCCCATGTTCCTCTTTTTGGGTCTGGCTTACCTCACTCAGGATAGTGTTTTCTATTTCCATCCATTTGTATGCAAAATTCAAGAAGTCCTTGTTTTTTACTGCTGAGTAGTACTCTAATATGTATACATTCCATACTTTCTTCATCCATTCATCCATTGAAGGGCATCTAGGTTGTTTCCAGGTTCTGGCTATTACAAACAATGCTGCTATGAACATAGTTGAGCATATACTTTTGTTGTACAGCCAGATCTTTTGGAGGCCTTCTGTCAATGAGGCTCCCTTCTCTCAGATGATGTTAGCTTGTGTTGATCTGACACAAACTATCCAGCACCCCCAGGGATGCTCCTGTCTCTGCCTTCCCAGTGTCAGGACTACAAGCAGGCACCACCACGCCTGTCCTGTTACATGGACTTGGGGAATCAAGCTCAGTTCCTGTTGCTTGCAAAGTAAATACTTTGCTGACTGAGTTGTCTCTCTGGCCCCTCAATTTTTAATGATGTCATTGTTTTGACATTCTTAAACACTCATGTACAGGGCTTGGCAAGAAATGCCAGGGGCACACTTTGCCATGGCTGCAGAATGGCATGCTCCCTTTGGTTTTTGAAACAGTCTCACTAGGCAGGCCTCAAATCGACCTCCTCCCTGCCTCAGCCCACCCCCTTTCCCAGTGCTGAGATTTCCACTACACCCAGCTAAAACATTTTCTTTAGAGCCCTGATCCTGCAAGCAAGGTTTGTGCCCAGGTCTCTAAGGGACGTGCCAGGACTGACTGACTGTCTTTGTGGAAAGTCCAGCAAATGATACCATGTTTCACAGAGGTGACCAGGGACACAGAGTAGAATGCCTTGCTCAGGTCTTATCACGGGTCACACCACAAGCTCCTAGCCCAAGTCCTCTGTGAGTTTCTGACAGCTGCCAGACAGGCAAGGAGCCCTTCTTTGTCACTGGTTAATGGTGTGTAAAGGCAGGCAGTTCTCACTGCAATTCAGTCCCTCACGGCTGATAGAAAAGCTCCATCCAGAGGTGATACTGTGCGATTTTCTATGCAATTCCTCCGGAGCAAGAGGCTAACAGGATAAGATCGCTTCCTGTTAACTAGCTGGATTATGAGCCAAGTCCTGGGGTAGCAGCCGGAGATGGGGTCATGAAATCAAGAGCTTACGTTGCAAAGCAATCTAGTCCGTGCCCCATGTCCTTGGACCCTTCTCTCAAGCCTGCTAATCTTGTGCTGAACATGCTCATCCCCAGACACTTGCTGTCTAGGAATTTAGGCCATCTGTCCTTAATGGCCAGAGCCCCATGCTGCTGTGGGCAGCCAAAGTGGCTGGAGCCTGTCAGTCAGTGTCCAGCAGACTCTGCAGTGGGGAGACACCGAGGCCAAGGCCATTTCCAATAACAAACATTGCCTAGGACTCAAAGTCTCAGCAAGGAACTCTCTAGACAGATTACAAACTGGGTAGCTTTCTCGTGTCATTCTTGTACAATTGCAACTCAAGAAGGCTGGGGAGACAGCTCAGTCAGTAAAGAGCTCGCTTGGCAAGCAGGAAGCCCTGACTGTGATCCCAGAACCCACCTAAAAATAAGCTGGATGTGATGGTGCATAATCCCAGAGCTGAGAGGGAGGAGATAAGGAAGGGAGGTCCTGTGCTCACTGGCCAGCCAGCCCAGCCTAATTCATGAGTCCCTGGTAAAACGGAGAAACTCTGGCTCAAAGAACAGGGCTGACGGTCTTCTGAGAAAAGATACCAGCGTTTGACTTCTGGCATCTGCATCCATACATGTGCACATGCAGATGCACACACATAAACAGAGGTATGAAAGAACAGAGAGAGGGAAGACTACAGAAACTGGAAGCATCTTGCTCCACCCAGGGTGGCAGCTGGAGTCTTTCCAAGCATTCTGGCCTCCCTGAAAATCAAATAACTGGAAGTCGTTGCACCCATCATAGCCCAGTGCCCACCCCTCCCTGTACACACGAATGTGGAATTCTCCAGCTCCCTAGACCCTTCCCAACAACCATGAGGCTACGTGATCGATCAACCATGCACTGACATCTGAGCCCAGCAAGGTCCCTGGTACAGGCCACTCTGCAATGTAAAAGCAAATTAGTCAACAAAAACCAACCCGACTCACCTTCCTAAGCTGTCCTCAACTGGACTCGAACCAAGACTCTGAACAGGACCAGTACTACGCTGCGATGCAGAGCTGGAAATGTCCCCAGCTGATAATGTGAGTGGCATTCGTGGCACAGCAGCAAGTGAAATCATGGGGAGGTCTGTGCCTTGGCATGCAGAAATATGCGGCTTGCTAAGGCACTGGCTTCAAGGAGCCTTGGTACAAGCAGGCCCAGAAACCCAGGCATAGGGCCACCATCGGGTCAGGGCTTCCTTTATGTAAAGTTCAAAGACAGATAAAAGTGAGCTACAGAGGAGGAGCCCTGAGCAGGAGGCTGTGGCGATGGTTCTGACAAAAAGAGACAGCAGCGAGCCTTTCTGACCTAGGAGGAGGTGACTCGGGGGCAAAGATGCCAAAACCCCATCCTGCTGCACACTGCAGATGTGTGGTGTGGCTTGGGGTTTGTTTTGGGTTTTTTGTCTGCTTGTTTCATTTTTAAATTATTTGTTTTAGTGTGTGTGTTACCTGTATATATGTATATGTGTCACATGTGTGCCTGAGCCTGTGAGACCTGAAGAAAGCATCAGATCTGGAACTTGAGTTGTGCATGTTTGAGAGCTGTCATATAGGGACTAGGAATCAAACCCTCTGGAAGAGCACTGAGTGCGCCCTCCAGACCCCAGTGTATCTTTATATGATACACACGTTGCATCTCAGTTTTAAACCCTGTTACTCATTTACTGGGTAACTGTTGTGCACTTCCTTCATTGCTGACAATGTGGCCGGTGCCAGAGAAAAGCATGGCTGCCCATGACGCCACCACAGCTGAGCCTGAGCAGTGTTACAAAGGAAGACAGGCCCTTCCCTCCTCTTGTCGCTCTCATATGACTGCAGGTCACCTAACCTGAACTCTGTAACAGCTCCTCAAGCAATGAGACTTGTGTTCCCACTCCCAACCCTACCTAGAGAATGCAGAAGACGCAGTAAAACAAGACAGAGCCTGTGGGTTTCAGAATGACAGCACTCATGTCGTGTGCTGGAAGGAAGCTGGAGGGAACATCAGATAAGCATTCCTGTACCAACACAGCCAGATGTTGAGCTGAGCCAGGTCCTTCCAGAGAATAGCAATAGGACCTCTGACTCGCTGTGGCCCCCTTCCTCTTGGAGGCAACGGCAGTTCCTAAGAATGGCCACCAGGTGGCAATGCTCCTTGTCTTCCCTTAGGTTTCTTTCCACGAGAGAAAGGAAGCTGAAGCTTCAGGAAAGAGAAAGGTCCCATCTACGAAGAGCCCTGAAGTTAAAAGCAGGGACCACAGAGAAGTTTGCGGGGACATGGAGCCAGGAAGGCATCCATGTTGTCCTCTGTGGGGCTTGCCGAACAGACAACCTGCAAAGAGAGGTCAGGCCAGCGAGAGAGAGGAGCTGAGCATCCCAGTCAGATTCGCCTCAAGAAGTGGTGCAGATCAGTTCTCTGAAGGTTTGGACACAAGCCCGAGGAAAGGAGGCCCCCAAACACAGTGTTTTATACACGGAGACAATGATACTCCACGAGCTGGGCAGCAGCACATCCTTAGGTAACCTGTGAGGATGGGGTCAACAGGAACTCCCTGTGTTCAGAAGAGTAGCTGGCAGCACCTTGTCAAAGCAACAAATTGGTGGTGCCATGATCCCTCCGTCACCATGGCTGGAAGCAAAGATTTTCAAAGGCATAAAGGGAGACATTTGTCCATATAGACAGACTGTCTCCAGAGTCTGAGACTTGAGCAAAAGATACCCAACAGTTGAACCTTTGCTACCCAACAGTTGTTCAAGCACACAGGGTCAAAATAGGCAACTCTTCTTCATCCTGTTAGATAAAACCAGATTACAGACAGGCCCATCTTACCACCATCATCTGAGAGACCCGGGTACCAAGTACTGACCCCACCCATCCCCCATGCTTGTCCACTCTCCTGTCTCTGTCTCTGTGTGTCTGTTTCACTTGTCTCTCTCCCTGACAAGGTCTCTTTCAGTAGCCTAGACTCACTACATAGCTCAGGCTACCTTTGAACTCCCGATTCTCCTGCCTCAGCTTCTCGAGTGCTGGGACTACAGCATCCACCACCAGGCCCAGATCCCACCCATTTTCTCTCCCTTTGCAGCTCACGGTCCAAACTCCAATGGCTTCCCTGCATCGTTCCTCACTGTGGCAGGCGTAATATGGGTCTATGTGTGGGCACCATCCCCTGTCTGATCAGAACAGTGCCATTGACAGCAATATGTGCTCCTTTAAACAGCACCTACGCAGCTCTGCTCGCCCAGAGCATCCAGCACTGGGCCTGCATGCGGCAAACACTCTCTATGTGTGTCTTCTGGCTGTCGGTACAGGACGCACACAGGGGCTGGGGGTGGAGTGCTGACAACGAGGAAATTAAAGTGTTTTGAGTCATGGTGCAAATGAACAGGGAGATAGATGGCTGCTGTCTGATAATACACCTCTGAAGAGCCTTAAAAGAAATCAATGAAGCACAACATCAAAGTCCCGGGAGTTCTCCACCTGCCGCTGATAGACAGGCTGCATCCAGAATCATTCAAACGTCTAAGTAATTAGAACATATCAGAATGACTTGGTGCCATTGAACTGAAATTGAGCAACATAATGCTTCTGAAGCTTCCAAGGGCTTGGGGAGGAACACCAGAAAGATGAAAGTCGCCCAGCAAAGCCTCTCCACAGGCCCAGAGCATCCTTCCCAAACCCCAAGGATGAGCTGCAAGGATACGAACTTACTTTTGAACTCATGGCCAAAGTTGGTATTTATTTCCTCTAGATTCAACAGATCTGCAGTCCCAGTTGTACAGAAAAACAAACAGACAGACAACCTGCCTTGTGCAGGTTTTATGAAGCCAGACAGGAGCCCCTCCCACATCTGAGCCCCATTTCTCCACCAGAGAGTCTCAGAAAAATATAAACTGAGAGCTGGTGGGCGTTTTTCCCACCAAAGGAAGTCGTTCAAATACGCTAACCAGTGCCCTCTCAGGAGGGCATGGGATGAGAAGACTCTAGCCTGCTTCCCTGTGTGTGAACAGACGCAGTCACCATGGACATCAGCGCAGGGCCTCCCCACGACAGTAGAAACAGGGCTGGGGACAGAGTTCAGTGGGTGGAATGCTGCCTTGCACAAAGCACCAGGTTCCACCCCAAACACCAAACACCATAACATGGCATGACAGGATTTGCTGAGGCAGAGGCAGGAAGAGCAGGAATTTGATGCCAGCAAGAGCTATATGAAACCTTATCACAAAATATTAAAAGGCATTTTTAAAATTTAAAACAAAACTATTATATGATCTAGGTGTGCCACTCCTGTGTATTTACACAAAAGAGCCAGGGTGCACACCACAGGCATACTTGCCCAGGAAAAGTGAAGACAAGAATTCTAAAAAGAAAGGCCTGAGACACCCTTCTCATGCCCCTGAGTGTGAGCTGGGGAGACGCCCTCCTAAACCTGGAAAGCAGAGGCAGGGTGCAGGGCCCAAGGCTTTCTGTCAGAGAAAGGGAGACACGGGCAGGATGGGGCAGAGACTTCGTGCCCATCTAAGGAACACACTGTCTGATACTGGCTGGAGACAAGTCTGATTTCTGGATTTGGAGAGCAGCTAAGGATGAGCCAGGGACTTGAAACAGTTCCAGGAGGCAACCACGTGTAAAGGCCCTGATGACCTCACCAGCTGACATGGAACCCAGGCCCGTGACCCCAGTGTGGTCCAAGCATTCACAAGCACCTCCCACAAAACCACAGCCTGAGGCATCTCTGGAGCTGGACCTGATATTCTGGGGTCCTTATCTAGAAATGGAAATTTTCTCTTGTGAGGCTAAGAGATATGGAGACAGAGATATGTTCCTAAGGTGTGCTCTGGGCAAACACGAAGGACCTGAGTTAGATTCCCTGGAACCCATGCAGGAGGCCAGACATAGTAGCATGTGCATGTAACCCCAGACATGGTAGCATGTGCATGTAACCCAGACATACATGGTAGCATGTGCATGTAACCCCAGACATGGCAGCACGTGCATGTAACCCCAGACGTGGTAGCATGTGCATGTAACCCCAGACATGGCAGCACGTGCATGTAACCCCAGACGTGGTAGCATGTGCATGTAACCCCAGACATGGTAGCATGTGCATGTAACCCCAGACGTGGTAGCATGTGCATGTAACCCCAGACATGGCAGCATGTGCATGTAACCCCAGACATACATGGTAGCATGTGCATGTAACCCCAGACATACATGGTAGCATGTGCATGTAACTCCAGACGTGGTAGCATGTGCATGTAACCCCAGACATACATGGTAGCATGTGCATGTAACCCCAGACGTGGTAGCATGTAACCCCAGACATGGCAGCACGTGCATGTAACCCCAGACATGGTAGCATGTGCATGTAACCCCAGACATACATGGTAGCATGTGCATGTAACCCAGACATGGTAGCATGTGCATGTAACCCCAGACATACATGGTAGCATGTGCATGTAACCCAGACATACATGGTAGCATGTGCATGTAACCCCATACATACATGGTAGCATGTGCATGTAACCCAGACATGGTAGCATGTGCATGTAACCCAGACATGGTAGCATGTGCATGTAACCCAGACATGGTAGCATGTGCATGTAACCCCAGACGTGGTAGCATGTGCATGTAACCCAGACATGGTAGCATGTACATGTAACTGGAGAGGTAGTGACAGACAGGTCCTTGGGGTGAACTACTTGGTGAGTTCTAGAAACCTGAGAAACTCTGTCTCAAAAAAAAAAAAGGACGATATTTGACATTGACCTCTGGTCTCCATACACCATCATACCTATACACACGTATACACACACAGAAACCCACAAACACACAAACACTCAGGAAAGGCTAGAGGGAAGAAACTGCCCCTTGGGCTGCAATACTTTAATGCCATCTTATTAAACCAATACCTTCCGGCCATCTTTAAACCTTCAATCTACAGCAACCTGGACTGTGGCCTAATGCAATGGATACACTGAGTAGGTGTAAAAGTGGATGCAAGACTCTGCATGCATGTGACAAGGAGGGGTGAGGCTGGAGCCCACATGGGGACTCCTGTAAAGAAGCCGTTGGGCTTATGCCAGGCTGTATGCTTAGAGCTGCATAGATACGCAGGCACCATGGGCCTGAAAGGATGTACCCTGTGCTGTGGAACAGGCCCCACCATCCCTGAAGGAGACTGACCATTGCCAGGACATGATGGGTTTTCTTTCTCAGGGCCTCAGTCCTCCTACCCCAGCTTCAGGCAAATGTAAACAAGATGACCACTCCCATAGCCTGCAAGCCTTCTGGTGCTGTGGGGCAAAGGCGGCATCCTCACAGTGGCCTGGTCCTAAGGACCTCTGACATCATTTAAAAGACCCTCCCTCCCTCTCAGAGCTCCAGCACTCTGGCAGGCTTCTCACAGCTGATAAGACTCCAATGATCTGGGTACAGGAGCTTTGCACATGTCTGATCTTCCGTGTAACTCCAGAGCTCAGCTCATTGGTTACCACTGGGGGAAGCTTGTATGTCCCCACCATCTGAGTCAGGTTTCAATGTAGCGTAAGCCTTTTCTGGAGTCACAATCTATCACATGGAGCACGTGTGTAGACATACGCCAGCATGGAAATCCACTTAGGTCTACTGCCTACTCTGAACAGAAGGCTCCAGGACGGCAAGTTCAAGAGCATTATGGGTCACATCACCACCTCAACAGGCACACAGGATATATGATGGCTACCTGACATCAGATGGATACATGCTAGTGTGCTTGGATCGCATAGTAGGTGCCTGATATCAGATGCATGGAAACATAGATACATGAATGACTAAATCCATGACCACATGAAGTGATTGCTAAATGCATATCTGTGTGGCTGACTGGCTGCATGGATGGATGAATTTAGATTTTATTGACAGTGTTTATTAAACTGACCGTTTGCATCAGTCACACTGGGATACAGTACAAAAGGCCATCTCAGGGTGAAAGGGTGATATAAGGGACACAGCAAGCAATGCAGGCTGTGTTGGCTGGGTGGTAGGCCACCCTCATGGGAACCCACTCAGCCTTAAAATACCTCAGCACTGAGATGAGCTGGACCTGCAGTAAGATGTGGATCAAGTCATACAGGAAATGAGAAAAGAGCTGGGAGAACCAAGTCAGAATGGATGTGGCCAGTGCACCCCTGCAAGGAAGAGAACGGGATCCTGGGAACTCACCCCTACAGCAACCCAGATGAGAAGAGGGGTCTCTCAGCAAGCCCTGGAGGTAAGCCCACAGTCCCAGGAGAAGCTGGGCAGGGCAGTGGGTGGACAGGAGAAAAGTGCTGCAAACTGCCTGGGTCATGTGACATTGAGGAAACATGGCATATGGGGATCTGATGGGACCCACCTGCACCACAAAGCATGAGTTAAGTCGGCACCAAGCTGAGGAGACAGGCAGAGGCAGAGTGCTCGGGGGCAACGTCAGAGCCGCTCTTACCCTGAGAGCCATCCCACACCCAGTGAGTGTTCAGTCACAGGTCATTTAGCATCTGCCAGTTGCTGCAGTACATTTACTACAAAGCCACATGCCAACCTCGCTCTCCCACGTGGTCCACCTCAGCGTAGCTGTGCACCTGTTAACCAACCTACCTGTGCCTGGTTCCCCTACTTGGCCGCCACTCTAGTCCTCCACTCCCCTGACTGCAGATTCCTCAGAGCCCACAAATGAGAGAAGCCATGAAACATCTGCCATTGCTAGCCTGGCTTGTGTGTCTGAAGAACAAGCCTTAAAGATAGAAGCCATCGCAAATGAACAAGTTGGTCGTGTTACAGAGAAATGCTTGTTTTCTGTGCATGGTACGTGAGAAGGCAAACACTACTCAAAGGGCTTGGGCTAAGTTTTCTGCAAATAAATTCTATTTCCAACTTTAATTCTCAGTGTTTCTACTTTCTATATCACAGCACACATTAAAAAGATTTTAGCTTTTATTATTTAAAGTAGTACCCAGCCAAAGACTGCAAGGCCTGAATCTTTTTGAACGGTGTATCATGTGACATTTTATTATGTATGTGTGCAGGTACTGTGTGGGTGCCAGTGTGCGGCGGGGGAATGTGTGGAGGTGTATATGTGTACACAGGTGTGGTACCATGCAGGCGGGGGAGATCATGTGTAGGAATGTGAGCTAATGCAGGTAAGGGTACAGGCAGGTGTGTCTACAGGGGATTGTGTGTGAGTTTTTACAGATTGTGCATAGGTGTATAGGTGTATATGTATGGAGTGACTTGTGTGTGCAGGACTATGTGATGTGTGCACATGCATGTGTGTGCAGATGCATGTGTGCATATCCTTGTGGTATTGTGTCTTAGTTAGGGTTTCCATTGCTGTGAAGAGACACCATGACCACGGCAGCTCTTGTAAAGGAAAGCATTTCACTGAGGTAGCAGTTTACAGTTCAGAGGTTCAGCCCCTTATGATCCTGACAGCAAGCATGGCGGCGCAAAGGCAGACATGGTGCTGGCTACATCTTGATCAGAAGGCAACAGGAAATGATCTGTGATACCAAGCAAAGATTAAGCAAAAGAGCCCTCAAAGCCTGCCCACACAGTGACACACTTCCTTCAACGAGGCCACGCCTCCCAAGAGTGCCACTCCCTAAGAGCCTATGGGGGCCAATTGCATTCAAACTCCCACATATTCTTAATCCCCATAACAGACCCTGATTCTCCTAGGAACCTCTCCTCACTGTAACACACACGGCTTCTCCTCCCCTTCACTGTGTGACCTTTCAGCGACCCCTGTGCCTGACAAGGCATCAACTCTTCACCTGTTAAGGGGACTGGATGTTCAGAGCGGGGCAGGCCCACGAGGCTGAGAAGATGCACGCCTGTGCACATGTCCCTGAGGACACAAAGGCCATCCACTCACCCAAGTCTTCCAGAAAGCCCAGCTGTTGGCCACATCAGCACTGACACCTGTTGTTGAGACAAATGAAGAGACCAGGTAGACAGACTCCCACCCTTGGGGAGGTGGGAAGGGAGGTGGGAGGGGGCAGTGAGCCATCATACAAGTGAAGCCTGAGTAGGTCTCGCATTGCTCTGTAAGAAACACAGCAGAGAGAGAGAAGGCTGTAGGGAGCTTGGACTTTGGCACAGAGTCATTGGAGAGAAAGCTTTGTGGAGGAGATGTGGGAATCAGAAAGAAGCCTAGAGAACTGGGGAGAAGGTCAGACAGCGAAGAAGGGCTTCCCCCCGAGAAACGAGCTCATTCCCCAGGAACCATGTAAAAAGTAAGACGTGGTGGTGCATGCTCAGTCCCATCATGGGAACACTAGAGACAAGCAGATTCCTGGCCGACAGGTTCCAGACCAAGGAACAGCACCTAAGGTTTTCCTCTGGCTTTTGGATGTGAGCGCGTATACCTGCACATACCTGAACACAAGTACACACACACACACACACACACACAGACAGCAAGGGAGGGGAATAATCACACTGTTGTCTGTTTGTCATTCACAATCTCCCTGGCACAGTGCCGCACACAAACAGGCGAAGCAGCAGCCAGGTTAGCTGTCTGGAGAACAGCGTTCTTGACCAACGGTTCAGGGCCTTGGGTGTGAATAACTGAGGTGGAAGGCGCCTGATGCTCCGGACCACGGCACTGAGTGCACTGAGTGCACGAAATGCAAGATGCATGGGTGTGGTCACCCACAGCCTGTGCTTCACACTTCCAACAGCTTGGTGCTGGCCACACTCTAGATTCTTCTGTCTCCTGGGTCCCCATGAGGGAACTATGAAGTCCTGTAATCCAACTTCCCCTCCACCCTGGAGGGCTGGTTTCCCTCCCTAGTGTGTGGGGGTCATGGGGGGGGAGGCTGTCACACATACATATGTCCTTTCCATCACACATGACAGGGAACAGAAGTCGCTCACTGCATTTTGCTGGTGATGGGACTCCTCACGGCACACTGGAAGTTCACTGTGAGAACACAGACTTTCATTCAGGGAAGTGAGCTCCCATCTCCTGACCCAGGCACTGAACATCCCACCTCGATGGGCTCTGTGCCAGAGAGGGTGGGCCCAGGTGCTCTTGCCCACCTGCATGCTCACCTCAGAGCCCTCTCCCCTCCCACCTGTCATTCTCCTCTGTAGAAAAACCATTCCTGAGAACCTCAGGCTCCTGTACAGGACATGTTTGCTCCCTTCTCTTCTCTTCGACGCTCTTGATTAAAAGCCCAGTGTGATATTTGTAGTTACCAAACATCAATATTTGGTCTGGATTTGTGAGATTGAGATGGGGAAAAGAAGAAGTCTGCCTGGGTCTAAAGGGTGGGGGAGTTCTGATGAGACAGATCGCATTCCTGATTAGGGCCCTGAGGGGGAAACTGGACCTCTGGAGGTTCTGCGAAGCTGGTAGCGGAGCTCGGGACCCCTCACTGCATTTCATCCAGAAAACAGCTTCTGCCAGAGGGGAGGAGACAGGGAGAGTCCTGGCCAACCCAACAAGCTTCAGGATTGGCAGAACCTGTAACCCCTTTCCTGAAGGGGCTCGGATGAGAGCAACTCAAAACGGACAGGGCAGAGATGATGACGGAACCAGTTAACAAGAAGATGCCAACTTCTTGTTGACACAACAAGGTCTGCACAGCCCAGGTCTGTTGGCTTATCTCTGCCGGCTGGCACTGCCTCATAACCAAGAGCTAAGGCTCCCTGGAGCCCTTCCCTAAGACGTCACCTCTGCTAGCTCATGCCATCCTGCTTGAGCCTCATTCACCAGTGGCTTTAGTGGGGAGAACACGACCCAGGCCCACGCAGCCAGAAAGTCACAGAGCTGGGAGCTGATATTCTGGTTCCCAGGACCACACTCCTCCCCTTTGTCAGCAGCAGATCATCCCAAAATGCTCGTCTCTATGACACAGCCTGGCTCACAGGTCCCAAGGGGCACTGCAGTCAGGTGGGAGGGAGCCTCAGTTCCGAAGCAAAGATTTGACTCACATTAGTTCCCCAGGTCAGATAAACATCTGTGTGACCATGACCTGCAAAGCCCAAGAGGACCGCTGTGGTGGATAAGCAGCAGTAACCACCCCTGCCAGTAGAAGGAGCTATAATGACTCAAATGTCCCCCACTGGCCCATGTGTTGAGCACTTGGTCCAGTTGGTGGTGCTGTTTGGAAACTTGTGTAATGTTTACGAGGCGGAGCCTTACTGGAGAAAGTGAGTATTTAGAAATGGGAAAGGCTTGAAGGTCCTTTTAAAGTCCTGCCCGGCTTCCTGGTCTTTCCCTGCGACCACATGGCTAGCTGCCCCTCAGTCCTGGCTACCATTCCTCTCCTGCCATGATGGATGGACAAACCCTTTTCCACTTACCTTGCTTCTCAGCAGGTATGTTGCCTCCAACAATGAGACAAGTTCGCCACCCCTGGCCTATGCATTGGCAGCCTTGTTTCCCCGCAGCTGGCATCGTTTCAGGAAGTTGTGCGGCTATGATTAGGAGGCAAGGCCAGAGAGGACAGGTCTTAGTTTGAAGAGCACCATTTCCTGATGCTCTTCACCCCCTGAACAGTTCCTTCCTGCCATCAGGGCGCCCCCACCATGATGGAAACCCCTCTGAAACAGTGAACCAAATGTTGTTTCTGTCAGCTAGCTAGCCTGGCCCACAGCCCCACAGAAGTCATGAGTAAACCCCTAGAGGGGGTAATCCAATCACACAACAGAGTGTGGGTCAGCAGTTATGGGGACCAGTGAGGCCTGTGGGAACTGGAGAGGTCTCCAAGGGTGAACAGTAAGGGGAGGGAAGGAGGGCGGGTCCTGTGCAGAGCAGGGGCCTCATCTGCATGAAGCAACTGAATGACTCAGTTACACCAGTATCAGCTTTGGAAAGCAAGTTACTCAGGTTGGGAGGACTGGGAGAGGGACAAGGGAGCCTTTTGTGGAGTCCCCAATTGACAGGACGGCTTGTCCACGGCATTTCAATAGCAAGCATTCAGTAGGTGCTCTCTGGCTCTTACCTGTCCTGTCAGGACAGGAAGGGGAAAGGAGGAACAGACTCCTTGCAGCCTAATGTCTGATGCTCATGAAAACCTGTCTGGCTGACCACATCTCCACTAAGCACAGCCCTCCTTGGAGGTCCAGGGAGATCACTAAATGGGCTTGCCTTTTATCAGGCAGGAGGCAAGACAATGACGGTGAGGATAGTCACCAGGGCAGCAGACCAGCGAGCCAGCAAGGCTGAGAAAGCTGAAGCCGCTTATACCTCCTCCCCACCAGTCTGGCTTGCTTCAGTCAGAACCATGTGGGCAAAATCATGTGTGGCATTTGAAGGGACAGAGTTGAAGCCACTGGGTCTCAGTGCCTCGAGTATCAGCTGTGTCCGTCTGCTCCTAATGCCTTTATCTCGTCAGCACAGAGCTGCTCCGCCAAGCTGAGCCCCTCTGAGGAGTGTGTTAGCAATGAGAAGCACAGCATCCCCAGAAGCCCTGGGGTCCAAACACAGACCTTACAACCCTGTCAGTTCCCAAGAGGGACAAGAACTCCTCCAGGCCCTCAGGCTCGGACACCCAGTCCCAGGGACAACTTTCTGAAGCGCTGGTCAGACAACAGCAATCCAACACCATCAAATTGTTCAGAGGACCTCATGCTAATCAGGGCAGACACTTAGCTCCAGCCCCACTGGCCAGCTCCAGGCTTACCTGGCTTCTGACACCAAGGCACACGCCCCTCGCCCCTGGCTGGAGAGGCTAGAATTCACATCCATGTTGCTACCAGCACCACCACACCTGTGGAACCCCTAGCCCTGGCCAGCGTCATGCAGACTCCCGTTGTTCTTATAGAGCCTGCCTCCTCTTCCAGGAAGCCTTCCCTGATGACGTGTGTGTGCTCTCAGTGAGGATTCTATTCTGCCTCAGCTACAGAGCAACCCGGCTGTGCCTGGGTAACATAGTTTGTTACTTTCACTCTGATTTCTGGAGAAGGGCTGGGCTCTTCCTCATCTAAATGTCCTGGTAATAAAGATGGGATTTGCAAGGAAAAAGAAGACAGAAATGAGAAGGGGAGGGGAGAGACAGGATGAGGGAGGATGGAGGGAGAGACAGTCTCAGTGGCTAAGATCAGTACAGCCCCAGGAATTACATAAGAACCTTAGACCAGCCTTCTCTAAAGGTTGTGATGAGCAGGGAGGATGGAGGGAGAGACAGTCTCGGTGGCTAAGATCAGTACAGGAATTATATAAGAACCTTAGACCAGCCTTCTCTAAAGAGTTATGATGGGCATGACATCCGGGTCATAGTTAAGGGTGGGCTCACATTGATGGGTGGTCTCCCGTCTCAAGTCAGGGGATAACAGAACAGAGACAAGGATGGGGGCCGAGTGGGACATGGGAGAGCTTGCTTGCAGCAGTCCCTTTGTCCCCTCACGCAGGCTACTGGAGTCTACTCCAGTGGAGAAGCCCACCTAACAGGTGAGGCTGATCCGCTGGGCAGGGTTCAGCTGCGGCCAAGGGAAAAGGGCTGAGTTCCGGGGCATCGGAAGTGAAGATAGCATGGTGCTGGGATGCTGGGAACGGGAGGGCGGTGATGGGGGGGAATCTCCCTGAAGAAAGGCAGCGAGGGAGGGACTGCATGGTGGCTTGTGCTGACTGTGCAGTTTCTGCAAGACACTGGATGGAAATGGGGACTCTGCGCCTCTCTCCCTTCCTGCATCCGCGATGGCATCACTAATCAACTATGCTCCTCCTTCCTGCTAAGGACACATAGTCCTCTGTGCGCTTCGCCTAGGACTGGGATCAACTGCCATTTGACTGGCATCCATAAACAAAGGGCCCCTGGTTTCTGTTCCTGGGTACAGGTGGCATTACAGAGATCTGGGAGCCAGTTCAGAGGCAGGCTGAAGCCCTTGGCAAGTTGCTGGCAAAAGCTGGAACACCATGGAAGTCAGAATGCCAATTTATCTCCTGTGCTGTGTTGCTTCTTGGTGTGTGGACTGAGGCACAAGCCTGCCTGCCAGCATTTGTGGCAGTTGCACAAGCCAGAGCAGCAATGGCAGTCGTACCTGCCTCCCCAGAGAACCTGGCTCTTCCCCCAGCCTCAGAGAACCCAGCCTTAGTCACGTCCCTACAGAAACAGGCTGTGCGCGTAGGCACAGGCGCACCCAGGAAGGAGAGCTTTGCCTGCAGCCCTCTGAATGACACAGATCGTTTTTGCTAAATTCCAAAAGGTGGCAGCATTCTATTAAATATTCCTTTGCTGCCGAGGGTTCAGTAGGGGGCCTCCTGGCCAAAGAAACCATGCAGGAAGTGAAGACTCCCAGAAGAAAAAGGAGATTGGCAGCAATATCAGAAAGAATAGGGGATCTGGTTCCTGCCAGGGAGAAAAGAAAGAAAGAGCTGTACACCTGGGAGGGAGAAGGCTGTGCATCTTGGGGATGTCTCTGTATGCACGGAGGCCAGGGCGGCCTGGAGTTCTCGTTGTGTTGGTTTTTTTCGTTGGTGTAGGGCAGACCCCAGGATTAACTCACAGGAAACTGCACATGTAAGTGCGTGGTTGCTGCGATGCGTGTACACAAGCTGTTCTATCCGCGAACGCTAGGGCCCCGGCTCTGTGAAGGAACCTAGGGCGACCTCGGGATACCACAGCCTGTAGTCATGGCGACGAAATAAGCAGAGTAATAGCTCTGTGAACACATCTGTGAACAGCGATGGGGCTGTCCACACTCACTCACACAGGTGCCACTCCCTGACATCCCAGTCACCGCCCCTCAGGCCTCCAGCTGCACTTGGCTTTGGGTTGCTGTAGGAGCCTGAAGACTGACTCCCCCAAATTGGAACTCTTCAGTTCAGAAAACTGCTCCAAACGGGTGGTTTTCCTGAGCCATCCACGTGTGCTGGCGGAAGAACTTTCAGTGACTTGGAAACAGCTTCTGAACCACGGGGGCGTGCTCCTATTCATGGTTTGAATGAAAACTGTCCTCACAGGCTCTTGCCTTTGTCCCCAGCTGTGATGCCCTTTCAGAAGCTTGGAGAACCTTTAGGAGGTGGAGCCTGGCTGGGAGAAACAGGTCTCTGGTTTAATGACCCAGCCACCCTTGTGTCTGCTCTCTGCTTCCAGACTTCAGGCACAGTGAGCTCAGCAGCCTCACGGCCCTGCCACCATGACTTCCCCCGCACGGACTGTAACCCCTCCAACTACAAGCCAAAAGACGCATTTCCTATCTTAAAATGCTTCCTGTCAGACACTCTGCCATAATCACAAATAATTAATACAGACGAAATCCTTCTTGGATCTGTGGGTGATCCAACTGGAGTGAATACATGTTTCTTTACATCTCCCCAGGAAAAGTCACAGAGCACAAGGACACAGGACACATGTCATCCTCGAACTGTTCGAGGGAGGGAGGGAGACAAGCATTTGACAATGCCGGCTGTCACCATTACTATCCTTGTATTTCCAGTGCCAGTGAGAGCCCTCTCCAGTTGGCAGTGCCAACTGAAAGGACCAGAGTCAGAGAGCAGAGGTGACTGCTCCCAAACACTGGTGCATGGAACTGGTGGAGGCCTTACTTAGTCTGCTTCTTGAGGCAGACAAGGACTGAATGCCCACCACAAGACCACAGCCTGGTCTCGGAATTCTCATTTTCATTCCTCCAAAAGCTGTCAGTGTTAACATTGACAAAAGCTAAACTTCCGTACCTCATCAGCTGTTCCGGAAGGCCTCTTTACCAGCCCAGAGAGGCCACTTTGTTTAACAAAAGACACCATCAATATTATTATGACTAAGGGAAATAACCACCCACTGTAAAACAAAACAAAACAACAATAACGGAAGAGTCCAAAGAAAAATGTGTAAGCCTTCTACCGAGCTGAGCTTCCCATCTGCCTTGCCGACATCTCTCTCGGCATTAAGAGCAAGAAGAAATCTATGAATATAATTGTGTGCAAATGGAACCATGTGATAAATTCTGTATTTCTCCCTCAACAACATGTCACCAGCATCTTTCCAAACCAATAAACATAAATCCTCACCAGAGAATCCTAGCAGCAGCTTGGAATTACTTCATATGGATGCACACAATTTGCTTAAACAATGCTTTATTGATGGATATGGGAGATTCGTGTTTTTATTCAAAGCATTTTTGCTGCTGCAATCGGTTCAGTAAATACACAGAAGTGTCTTCTCACACATGTACTGCTATCCCCCAAGGTACAAATACCTGGTATTTCCTAGGTTCCCATTTACAGGCTATGGCATTTTGGATTCTGTAAGAAGAATGCTTAGTAGATCAAAGAGTGAACAGGCTTAGTAGATCAAAGAGTGAAGATTTGGAAATTCATGAGAAAAAATGGCCTGCTACAAACGGCTGGCCCAACGTACGCTGCCCGCAACCAAGGTCGCAAAGCTCATGATGCCCTTTCGCCCATTCAACGGTATTCCAATCAGGTCGAAGACTAGCAGCACTGAGGATACCAGGGCTGGGGAAGAAGAAACAAGTTAGAGACCTGAGTCTTCACAGCATGAATCTCAGCAAACCCCTCACCCCAATGCCTGCCAGAGGGAACAGGGAACCCATGACATCTTCCTTTCCCAGCTCTGCCGAGTGGCGCTTCAGACTACAACACCAGCCATTCACATGGCTGGAATACTGGGCGCTCTTCTAAGCACTGCAAAAATGAAAACTAATTGACCTCAGATAACTAACTCAGATGTCAACCACTTGTGATGACTTCACTAGAGAATTTCTCAAGTATCTAGTGATACAAAACTGCACCTGGGCAACAGTCCAGTTTTCCCTTTCAGTTCAATCCATTGATTACCCCGGTTAGTCAACAGCTGATTGCCAAGAGAGCCTGTGGGTGTCTCTACCCAACGGTGGGGTGATACCTGTGTTCCCAGCGTGGCTGGGGTTGGCTAAGCTAGGCTATGATCTTTGTTGGTCATGTGTATGGACTGAAAATATCTACAACACAAGCTGGCTCCATCAGAGCCTAACCCCACCCCAGGCCAGAGCTCCCCTTCACAAGCATCTATAACACGGTGACTATTAACAGTCACCACTGCTGATCTTCACTGTCGACTTCACAGGATCGAGAACGACCTAGGAGGCACCATGCTGTACATCTCTGTGAGTTTCTAGATTGGGTAAACTGAGAAAGGAATACCCACCACCTTGAATATGAGCGGAACCACCCTGGGGTCCTGGAATAAACAAAAAGGAGAAGTGGGCTGAGCACAGGCTCTCTTCTGTCCCTGATTCCTGGCTACAATGTCAGTGAGTTCATCTGCCTCTACAGCCTTCCCCACCATGATGAACAGTATCCTCTCAAATTATGAGCCAAAGCAACCCTTCCTCATTTAAGTTTCTTCCTTTGGATACTTGGTCACAGCAATGAGAAGAGCAACTGAGGGTGAGTTTGCTCACTCACAGAAGGGCACAGAAGCAGCACCTACCACATGGGGTCACTGAGGGGGGCATCATGTGCGTAGACAGGGCACACTCATGCAGCCACAGTGTGGGATGGGAAAGTCATCGCGGGCATGTCATTTTTTGTTGTCCTTTTTTTTAATCTCTTATCCATCATAAGAGAATGTGATTTATTGTGAAAATGTAGCTTTAGGGGGACAGAGGGAGGCTAAGTAGCCACCTCTAGAGATTGAAGTTGGTGCCATTTGGGACCCAAAGTGAGCAAGAAAGAAGCATGTGATATATGAAAACCTAAAGCCACAGCTGACTTCAGCCAGGCTGACCCAACACCAGCCATTGCAATCCCTCCCCTTTGTTCATTCTCCACCACCACCTGCTGTCTTGCCAGCCCACTCTGCTGTTGTTGCCACACCATGTTCAACTCAACTTACCTCCTGAATTAACTAAGACCCTGCAAAGGAAACCACATACTACCATCCTAAGAAAAAAATCAGTGTAGCTTGTTGTAAATACAGAGAACAGTCACAAGCTAAACAGATAACAGTGACAGACAGTGTGCCAATGGAATGAAGCCCACAGTTCCCAGCTGTCTCCAGACAGACCCACAGAAGAAAAGCACCAGACAGCACTGAGCAGCACCCAGGAGCTTCTGCACAGGAGACTGCAGAAATGTCAGGGCAGGAAGCTCAAGGCCATGGGCCCCATAGACGGTCCTCAGAGGCTGCTTGGGAATCTAGCTCCAGCTAGCTTTGTTAACAGTCATGTGACCCAGAGACTCCCAAGTCCAGAACCACGATGCATTAATTTGGTGTCACACGGTATCCCCACTGTCTCATGAGAACCAATGGCAGGAACATTTCCCCCAGCCAGCCAGGGCCTCATGTCAGTAAGGAAGATGCCCTACTGTGGCCCCTTTGCCAACCAATGCTCCCCAGACCCCTTTCCAGTTGATCCCAGTCCTCCTTGGCCAGCAATTCTGGGCTTCCCACTCCCAGAGAGGCGGGACCTGGAGGACTCCTGCCGGCAACGGAAGGAGGGCTTAGCAACCTCACACCCTCCAAGCCTGTTATGTCTCCAGCAAAACCTATTTCACATTGTAAAACATCCTGCTGATTGATGAGTAGGAGCGAAGAGGCTGAAAAGGATGTGAAAGGGGCTTCCAGCTCCGACCCATCCAGCAAGCGCTGCCACTTACAGTATCTTGTGGGCTACTCTAGGCATGAGGGAGGGAGTCTGGTGTGCCCAGAGTCCTAAAACAAAGCCACAGAAAGGATGAAGGCTCCAGGGACAGGAAGATTCTAATTTGGAGTAAAGTGACTTAGTAGAATGCCTGACCTAGTTACCCTCTGTGTCCCAACCAGTCCACTCGAGTCCAGGTCTGCATGGCCCACTGTAGTGGCCACTAGCTGTGTGGCAGATCTGCCCCAAACTGTACTTTCTTTAAGTCACACTGGCTTTTGAAGACAGCACAAAGAGAACCAGGATAAGACATCTTATTATTATCAATGTCTCATTAACATTCCTCTATCAATTAATTACATGTTAGAATAATTTTTAATAATGTATAAAAATGTTTAAAACATAAATATGTTATGAGTATAAAAATTTAAATTTATGATTACAATTAATTTAATCTGTTCCTATTTACTTTTTAATGTGTCTACCAGAAAAATTGAAATTGTATCTACGGTTCTCCTAACTCGTCTGTCAGGCAACTAATCAAGATTCCTCTTGCAGTATAGACAGTTCATCTTAGCCTGGGCTAAAGGTTAGCCTGGGGTAAGGGTCACTGGAGCCATGCCCAGCTGTTTGTTTCTGAGGTGAGTCACCATGCCATCAACTTGCATAGCACCAGCCATGTGTGCACAGCACCTGCAGTGTTGTGTTCAAAGTGCTCCCTTTGTGAATCACCTGTGACACTGTGTGCTAAGTGCTCCCTATGTGGATCACCTGTGACACTGTGTGCTAAGTGCTCCCTTTGTGAATCACCTGTGACACTGTGTGCTAAGTGCTCCCTTTGTGAATCACCTGTGACACTGTGTGCTAAGTGCTCCCTTTGTGAATCACCTGTGACACTGTGTGCTAAGTGCTCCCTTTGTGAATCACCTGTGACACTGTGTGCTAAGTGCTCCCTTTGTGAATCACCTGTGACACTGTGTGCTAAGTGCTCCCTATGTGGATCACCTGTGATACTGTGTGCTAAGTGCTCCCTATGTGGATCACCTGTGACACTGTGTGCTAAGTGCTCCCTATGTGGATCACCTGTGATACTGTGTGCTAAATGCTCCCTATGTGGATCACCTGTGATACTGTGTGCTAAGTGCTCCCATTGTGGATCACCTGCAATACTGTGTGCTAAGTGCTCCCTATGTGGATCACCTGTGACACTGTGTGCTAAGTGCTCCCTATGTGGATCACCTGTGACACTGTGTGCTAAGTGCTCCCTATGTGGATCACCTGTGACACTGTGTGCTAAGTGCTCCCTATGTGGATCACCTGCAATACTGTGTGCTAAGTGCTCCCTATGTGGATCACCTGTGACACTGTGTGCTAAGTGCTCCCTATGTGGATCACCTGTGACACTGTGTGCTAAGTGCTCCCTATGTGGATCACCTGCAATACTGTGTGCTAAGTGCTCCCTATGTGGATCACCTGTGACACTGTGTGCTAAGTGCTCCCTATGTGGATCACCTGTGACACTGTGTGCTAAGTGCTCCCTTTGTGAATCACCTGTGACACTGTGTGCTAAGTGCTCCCTATGTGGATCACCTGCAATACTGTGTGCTAAGTGCTCCCTATGTGGATCACCTGTGACACTGTGTGCTAAGTGCTCCCTATGTGGATCACCTGTGACACTGTGTGCTAAGTGCTCCCTATGTGGATCACCTGTGACACTGTGTGCTAAGTGCTCCCTATGTGGATCACCTGCAATACTGTGTGCTAAGTGCTCCCTATGTGGATCACCTGTGACACTGTGTGCTAAGTGCTCCCTATGTGGATCACCTGTGACACTGTGTGCTAAGTGCTCCCTATGTGGATCACCTGTGACACTGTGTGCTAAGTGCTCCCTTTGTGAATCACCTGTGACACTGTGTGCTAAGTGCTCCCTATGTGGATCACCTGTGACACTGTGTGCTAAGTGCTCCCTATGTGGATCACCTGCAATACTGTGTGCTAAGTGCTCCCTATGTGGATCACCTGTGACACTGTGTGCTAAGTGCTCCCTATGTGGATCACCTGTGACACTGTGTGCTAAGTGCTCCCTATGTGGATCACCTGTGACACTGTGTGCTAAGTGCTCCCTATGTGGATCACCTGCAATACTGTGTGCTAAGTGCTCCCTATGTGGATCACCTGTGACACTGTGTGCTAAGTGCTCCCTATGTGGATCACCTGTGACACTGTGTGCTAAGTGCTCCCTATGTGGATCACCTGCAATACTGTGTGCTAAGTGCTCCCTATGTGGATCACCTGTGACACTGTGTGCTAAGTGCTCCCTATGTGGATCACC
Source organism: Microtus pennsylvanicus (assembly GCF_037038515.1). Lineage (NCBI taxonomy): Eukaryota > Metazoa > Chordata > Mammalia > Rodentia > Cricetidae > Microtus > Microtus pennsylvanicus. The sequence goes on along the minus strand of NC_134589.1, from coordinate 94,192,212 downwards.
TGTGACACTGTGTGCTAAGTGCTCCCTATGTGGATCACCTGTGACACTGTGTGCTAAGTGCTCTCTGCCCAAAATACCTGCAGTGCTCTTGAACGCTCTGTGCCTGGTTCACCTATAGTGCTGTAATGCCAAGCCCTCCTTTATGCAATACAGACGTGCTATGTACCAAGTGCCTGCACACAGAGTACCTGAAATGCTGTTATGTGCACTCTGAACAGGACATCTACAGTGCTGGTGCAAAGTGCTTTCCACAAGGGCAACTCTGTGTGTGTGCTCATGCGAGAGGCAGACACGCCTAGAGACCAGAAACCAGATAGAAGCACACAAGGAGAGAAACGACATGCCTTCTCTTCTACCTAGCACCCAGCCTGAGTTCTGAGATGATTGTCTCTGTGAATAGTTTTTCACACACCAATGATTCCTACACTGCCAGTCACTTCCCATTTTTGTAGTAGATGCTAGTCACAGAATAATCTAGTGACAAAAAATCAAAATCATATGTGTCTCCTGTTCCTCTCTGTTCTCAAAATTCCAGGCACAGAAACAACCATCCCCAGTTATCTGATGCTTCTAGTGCTACATTCTTTGTATATGCGATCACCTGTGTGTGATTGCTTGTGTGTGTTCACCTGTGTGTGTGTTCACCTGTGTGTGTGTTCACCTGTGTGTGTTCACTTGTGTGTGCTCAGCTGTGTGTGAATACCTGTGCTTGTTCAGTTGTATGTATTCACCTGTGTGTGTGTTCACCTGTGTGTGCTCAGCTATGTGTTCACCTGTGTGTGTTCAGTGTGTGTGTGTGTGTCCTCCCTAGAACCTTCGGACAAGTCTTCTTGAGACCCTGGGTCTCTTGATCCCATTCAGCTCCCATCTTAGCTCTGAGCTGGAAGTCTGATGCTGTCTTCATTACCACCCTTCCGTGTGTTCTATGCTGCTTCTCCATTCCCCAGACCCACCTTGGGAATCCAGCAGGCCTGGGTTTTGCAATCTCTGCCCACTTCTGCCTTGGTTTACAGCTTGTAAAGGCTATGCTGTAAGTCTCAGGCAGCTGCTGTGGAATATTCCTTTCCACTGTATGAATATATATCACTGTGATTTTGGTTTAATAAAAAAGCCAACTGGCCAATAGCTACTCAGAATAAGGTTAGGCAGGAGAGCCAGGCAAGAAGAATGCTAAGAGGAAGAAGGGCAGAGTCTGGAGTCGCCAGAAGATGCCATACTGAGAAAAAGTAACAAGCCAAGTGACAAAGCATAGATATGAAATATGGGTTAATTTAAATGTAAGAGTTATCTAGTAAGAAGCCTGAGCGATTGGCTGAGCATTTGTAATTATGTTAAGCCTCTTTGCCGTTATTTTGGAGCTAGTAATCAAGACAGGAAAAACCCCACCTAAAAATGGTGCCCAACATGGGACCACATACACCCACATAAAGCATGAGAAGACTTTTTAAAGGGTTCCAAATGCACAGAAACAGAGACAAATGCAGCTTTCTAGTCTCACAATCAGAGATGCAACTGCAGACAGCTGCCTACAAGATGGAGCCAGCTGCCAAATGCCATGAGCTAAGCAGCATGGTGGGGTCCCGCAGTCTCACATGGGCCACAGTACAGAGGGCTTCTCCCAACTGCTGCCTGCAAGCTTAAGCTGCCAGCGCAAGCTCCGCCAGCATGCCATGCTGCATGGTGGGTTTGGAGTTTTGCCTATGCAGACAGAAAAGGATTACAGATATGCAGTAAAGATAGATTCAGATGGAAAAAAAATCTTTAAATGTATTACAGTGTGTTTAAAAATATACAAAGACTTGGGAGAGAGAAGATAGAGTATATACAGTCTTAGATTTAAAAATATAGTTTTAAAATAATAAAGTTTTTAAAGGAGGAATAAAGTAATTAAAAAAAAGCCATGTAAAGATAGAAAATACACAGATGGTCTGGTATGTGATTGTGTTGTCTTTATTTTTTGACTGCTGAGGAAGGAACCATAACTGCTAAGAGCACTGGACTAAAGCTGCTAGATTAAACCAACCTAATATATTTCAAAAATATCTTGACTTCAAAATTTAAGGTAAAAGCTATGTTGCTTTAGGGGAGAGGTTATGCTTTTATTTCCACAGGAAATAAGAAGCTGTGAATTCATTCCAGGATAAAGAAAATCATGTTTGATTAAGGAAGATACCCCTGAAAATCCTGACTATATACATGAAGAAACCTAAAAGAACCACAATACATAGGATGAATCATTTTCCTGTTCAAACATATAACAAAAAGATAATCTTTGACTGACTTCTGTATACCGACTTGAATTAATGCAGACATGTATGTTACCTTTAAAAGTCTATGTATTTTCAGAGAAGAGACAAGACTCCAATGAAAACAGGTGGTCCAAGTGCTCCAACATCCAGAACAGATTCAAGGCTGCTGGCTGAGATGGTCCAGCCTCATAGCCTTCTCAAGCTGGGACTTCATTATTATCCCAACTTTCTCAGGGTTTCCCCAAAGATAACAGGAACCCACAAACAACAGGAAGTAGTGTAGAGAGCGACATCTACATTCTCAAAAGATTTTTTGTAGATGTTTGTCAACTTTTAAGGAGGGTTGGTTAAAATCATTATTGGTCATAGTTAGGGAAAAATACTAAACAAAGGAGTTAAATTCAGAAATCACTTTCTTAAAGGGGTAAGAGGATAGAGAAATGGTAGGATAAACAGGTAGATTACTAAATCTATTTTAATCCAAAAAACCATCTATTAATCTCAAAATAGTTTACATTGGTATGGAGTTTTAGTTAATTGCTACAAATTTAAAGTTATTTCTTTTATACTATATGTATATTGCTACTCTTATTTGGAGTATTGTGCTTATACATTTAAAAATACTATGTATAATTAAGAAATACAAATTAATTGTCATCTATAATAGCCAAACGTATAGTCCTTTTAGGTATTTTTTCAGCATCATATACAAATACATTCAAACATTTCAAAGACCTACTAGATACAGTATTTAATATGTTTAATAACCTGAGGCTATTGAGATACCTGATGCTGATAGCATTGATCTACTTCAAGGAAGCCATCTGAGACAAAAAATAAAAATAACTCCCAGTGTTCAGACTGACTATAGGACATAACTTATTCAGTCCAGTTGCACAAACTGCCATCTTCTCAGAGGACAGAGGTCTTTCTCATTGTATCTTCAAACCCAAAGTCTTAAAATACTTTAAATATCCTACACAGAGGACCCAAATTCAGATCGCTAGGACTCCCGTAAATTCTGCATGTAACAACGCACACCTATAAGCTCGGTGTTGAGAAAACAGAGGAAAGGTTTACCACCCAGCCAGTCTAGATAAAGTGCTGAGCTCAGATTCACCGAGAGGCCCTGTCTCAAAAACTTAAGTAGGAGAGTGTTGATCTCTGACCTACACACACATGTACACACACACATACACACATGCACAAACATGACAGACTCTGGTGAACTCTTAGACAGAGTGAGACCCTATCTCAACACACAAGACAAAAGAAAATGCCAAATATAATAGATATTCTCTATTATAAATACAAAATATATAACCTTAAATGATTTATTTTAACTTTAATTATGCGTATGCTTGTGTTTGGTTATGTGAATGCAGGTTTCAACAGAGGCCAGAGACCTCATGGCCCCTGGAGTTGAAGTTACAGGCAACCTTTGCCGATGCAGGAAACCAAACTCAGGTCCTCTACAAGAGCACTGTATGAATCATCTCTTGAGGCACACATGGGCACACGCATGCACACACACACACACTGTTCACTTGAACTAAGACTGACACAGATGAAAGTTGACAAAGTGGGAGTCATGAGCACAGAGGGGAGCATATTCTGAGCCACAGTGGAAATCTCTGAACGTTTGGACTTGGGGCTCCCTGCCTTGGAGCCCCCGTTTGACATCTGCCTGTGCACAGAATGGCCTGTACCAAGGAAGCAATCGTGAGATGACAAGGTTCTGAGAGCAGCAACACATTTTCCCTCACCCAAAGTTCAAGCAAATGCAGGCAGGCTCAGTAAAGACCTAGGGGGTCTACAGGGAACACCAAGGGATAGTACTCAGTGCCCAGTGTGTACAGCATCTTCGGCTGTTCGCTGTCTGAAGGAAGTGTGATTCCAGCGGGTGTAAGGAGCTCTCCAGAAGGCAAAAGAAAACACAGACATCATAAAAATGATGAATGGAAGAGAGAGCTGAGTGTGAGCACTCGTGAGAGGGAGAAAGTGATTCTGCCTTTGCACACTTGAGTTCACTGTCTGGACATACATCAGGGATAACACATTCTTTCTTCAATTTGTTTATTTGTGGGAAGACTAGATCAGTGTAGAGATGGTTACTAAGCCAACATTTTGCCTGATAATGCAGTTTGTTAATGAAAATGTCAAGCTTAAAAGTAAAAAGGCAATTTTTAGCCAACTTATTTTTTGCTGGAATTGGCTCTCGCAGATTCATCTAGATTGGCCAGTCAGTGACCCCCAGGGACCCACATGTCAACACTGGCCAGAACATGCTGGGTAGGGATTCATTTACTGAAATTTTGAAATAAAAATTAAAATGAGCTCACAGAATGGGTGCAATTTTAGAACCTCTTTGGCGCTCAGTCATGCATGCAGACTGGATGCTGGAACTGCTTACTGACTTCCGTGAGGAAAGTAAAGAAACAGCACACACACTACCTCCCCCACACACTGCCAGAGCTGTATTTTACTGTTGAGATAGAAATAACCTGAGCTGCTACTGATCCAATCCAGCTAACACACCAACTAACAGGAAGACACATGGGGTGGACCCCAGAGCTAAGCCAAGACAAGCAATCTTCAGCTACACACTTCCTCAGTATCCCCATCCTGACCTGGCTAGGGTTTGTCACCCAGAATTTCAGCTACTTTTCCTGCTGAGATGATAAAAGACCCTAACAAAAACTTAAGGGAGAAAGGGTTCTGGCTCATCGACCATGGCAGTGAAACAGCTGCTGCCCCCACAATCAGGAAGCAGAGAGCACGCTGGTGCTCAGATCCCTCTCTCCGCTTACAAAGTTCAGGATCCTAACCAGGGAATGGTGTCACCCACAGACGGCAGGTCTTCCATTTGATTCGATATAGCTGATATGTTTGATAATATAGTCAAAATAAGCCCACACAGACATCCCCAGAGGCCCATCTCCTGGGTGATCCCAGATAGATTTTGTCGAGTTGGCAATTAACACCAAACATCACACCTAAAGTCTCAGTACTTCGCATGCCCAGCACAGTGGAAGCCAGTGTTCCACGCCTGTCTTCATGCCACCTGTAAGCTACACGGTTGTCTCCAAACAACCTGTAATAAGGAACCCAGGCTGCCCTCACCATGCGACAACCCTGAAAATGCCAAGCAAGAAGCAGGGAGCGCTGCTCGCCCCTCTGCTTTGAAGATGGGAGATTAAATTTAGCTCTTATTCACAGATGTTAAGTTCTTGGCCTTTCTCCGAGCAAAGAAATCAACGCGCCTGCACTCTGCGTTCTCCCCTGAAACAGGACTACTTCCAGCAATTCATTTGACTGACTGTGTCTTCTATTACCATGTAAACTGTTTCAGACTGCAGGAAGGGGGAAAAAGTGTTAATCTCCTCTCAGTAAGTCACAAAATAAAGAAATCAATTTCAAGGTCAATTTAGCCTCAATAACACCTGCTGCCCTTCCCCGTCACACACGGGCTCCTCGGGAATGCTATGCTGTCATCTACGGTGTCGAGAAGCAGAGGAGAAGGTGGGTCTCATGTCAGGTGGGGTCTTGCCAGGGGAGACCCTGACCTCATTGCCCATTCATCCTGAGTGTGAGCTCAGGATGGGCAGGGTTAATGAAACCCGGTAAAGTGACCCTCTGCAGGCCCAGGCAGGGCAGGAGAAGGAGCGCCACAGGGCCACCAGATGGCAGATGACTCCTGGAAAGTTAATCAACCTCTCTGAGCCCTCAAGTCTGCAAGTGTAATTACTGAAGATACCACGAGGGCTGGGTGATTTATAGTGCCATGCAAGCCAATCCATTGCGGAATTTGTCATATGGTAGGCAGCCCAGGGAACTGTCCCTGACAGCCATTGTTCATGCAGCTCCTCATGGTACTGAGTATATGGTATTGATGTGCTTTGGGTCGCCAGGCTTGGTCCTGTGTTGTTACAGGCTTGGTCCACAAGTGGTGCTATTAGGAAGGGGTGGAGTCTCTGGGAGGATACCCTTGGGGCACTAGAGGCACCATCTTGGAAGCTGGTTCTCTAGGGACCATCCGGTAGTCTTAGTGGGTCTCACCTCTCTGTCTACTGGCTCTTGAGATAGTTAGTCACACACATTGCCACCATTGCCACCCACCTGGATGTGCCTCATGTCACTCTATGTCTGTGACCTTCCAAACCTCAGAAGACCTTTCTGTGAAGTAGCCACCTCCACAGCTAACGCTGACCAAGGCTCCTCACCAACAAGTTGCCAAGAGTAGTCATTAAGGAAAAAGGCCCAGGAATCCCAGCTGGCTTTGAGCTGTCTGTAAACTGCATCACACTGAATGAAGCATTTGGCCACCATGTGCTGGGGCTCTTCCTCCAGAAGGTGGAAGCCATGATATTACCAGTTTCTAGAAAGAGAACCTTATCTTCCTCTTCTCCTTCCCTGCTTCTCTCCTCCTTCCTTTTTTTTTTGTTTGTTTGTTTGTTTTTATTTGGTTTTACTTTGTAGCTGGCCTTAAGCTACTGCTCATTCTGCTCCAATCCCATGCTGCCCCATCCAGCATTATCTCCATTTTGTAAATAGACTGAACTCAGAGAGGTAGAGTGACTTATTCAAGGTGGCCCAGTATAGAAGGGGCTAGACTTGGAACTTTGTTGTTGGCATGCTGTTCACAGCTACAAGACACTAACCCTCACCCACAGTGAGGAAGAATGGTGTGTCCACCTTACCCACAGTGAGGAAGGATGGTGTGTCTAGGACACACTTACCCTCACCCACAGTGAGGAAGAATGGTGTGTCTAGAGCACACTAACCCTCACCCACAGTGAGGAAGAATGGTGTCTCCACCTTACCCACAGTGAGGAAGGATGGTGTGTCTACCTTACCCACAGTGAGGAAGGATGGTGTGTCTAAGACACACTTACCCTCACCCACAGTGAGGAAGAATGGTGTGTCTAAGACACACTTACCCTCACCCACAGTGAGGAAAGATGGTGTCTCCACCTTACCCACAGTGAGGAAGGATGGTGTGTCTAAGACACACTTACCCTCACCCACAGTGAGGAAGGATGGTGTGTCTAGGGCACACTTACCCTCACCCACAGTGAGGAAGGATGGTATACCTAGGGCATATTTGTGTTTCCTCCCTTTACTCTCCATACCAGTGATGAGGCTCATACAATGGGCCAGCACCTACTCAGGAAAGCTCTACCCAAGAGGGGAGAGCATTCTCAGGGCATTTCCTACAATGGGGTGGCTCTCTCTAGTCCTCTGCACACCACTGTGCCAGTCCTAGCCTCCTCGGGCTACTGCCTGAGCTGGGCATGCAGCTGGTCATCCATATCCAAGGAACTCAGATGTCCACAGGGGCCTTCAACAGCCCAAACCACCCTTGAGATGTCTGCTCTCCCAGAGTCAACAGTGTTCCCATCTACCCATCCAATCAGCAGCCTGTCCCACCCCACCTATGACTCCTCCATCTACCCATCCAATCAGCAGTCTGTCCCACCCTACCTATGACTCCTCCATCTGCCTGTCCAATCAGCAGCCTGTCCCACCCCACCTATGACTCCTCCATCTACCCATCCAATCAGCAGCCTGTCCCACCCCACCTATGACTCCTCCATCTGCCTGTCCAATCAGCAGCCTGTCCCACCCCACCTATGACTCCTCCATCTGCCTGTCCAATCAGCAGCCTGTCCCACCCCACCTATGACTCCTCCATCTGCCTGTCCAATCAGCAGCCTGTCCCACCCTACCTGTGACACCTCCATCTGCCTGTCCAATCAGCAGTCTGTCCCATCCCACCTGTGACACCTCCATCTGCCTGTCCAATCAGCACCCTGTCCCACCCTACCTGTGACACCTCCATCTGCCTGTCCAGTTGGTAGCCTCGCTATCCCACCCTGCCTGTGGCACATCTGTCCCACTTTGACTTCCTGATGCTAACCCTAAACTCCATTCAGGGTCATCACAATGACCTCTACAAGGTCTCCTAGACTCCACCTTGCATCCCCTCCAGTCAGAGAGGTCATTTTCCCTGAACACACTGGCTCCCGTGTCTCCCACTAACACACACCACCAGCCCTCAGCTCTACAAAGTGGTTTCCATGGGGATGTGCTGGGGCCTGATGTCCCTCAATGGTAGACACATGGAACATGCATCTTACAGTACTGACCCTGGGGCTAACCCAGCAGAGGTGCCCAGGGCTCCGATGGGAAACTGTGAGAGCCACTCAGCAGTAGTAGGACACTGGCTGTGTCCCTCATTACAAGTAAAAGACAAATGTCAGAGGGAGGACACTCAGCTCTGTGCCGTGATTCCCAGGCAGCTTCTTCAAAGATACTTAGACTGATTTTGAAACTGAAACTCCTGACACACACTCAAGTGTGAGGTTCTTTGGCATGCTCCCAGACAGTGGTGAATATGGCTGTGGTGAATATGGCTATGGTTTCACCCTAGAAGGACTCCAGCCCATTGCTTTCACCCAGCCTGAACCCCTGTCCATCTTCTGTTGCCATGGACAACATGACCTACATTTTTCTCTATGTAGTGAGAATCTCCATTTCTGGACACGTTGCTCGGCACATTTTCCAAGTTCATTAGGATATGGCTTGAGCCAAAGCTTCAGCTGTTCTAAGTTCTGTGACTATACAGGCGCTTGCTTCTGGGCATGTGCAGCTGAGTGAGGGCAAAGATCAACCTAGGATGCCCATCTTGCTTTGTGAGACAGTCTCCCACTGGGATCTAGGGCTCCCTGACTAGGTTAGGCTGCCTGGCCAGTGATCCCAGGGATCTTCCTGCCTCTGTCTCCCTAGAACTGGAATTAGAAGCCATTGTGCCCATGCCTGCCTTTTGTGAACATGGGTGCTGGAGATTTGGTCCCCCATCTTGCAAGGCTAACACTTAATTGAGCCACCTCCTCAACTGCTCATTTGTTCTGCCCCCAACATTTTATTTGGGACTAAGGAGAGCATGCGTCAAGGTATATGCATGGATATCAAGGACAACCCCCACCATGTTTATCCTGGAGCTCAGACCCAGGTTCTTGGACATGGTAGAGAGTCACTTCACCAGCTCTCCATTGGATTTGAAGCTGAAAACCTCCCAGAGTGCAACAACCCACCTGCTGTCTATCCCCTGACCTGGAGACAGACTTCTGGGGTGTTGCCAGCCTGAGTCTTGTCCCAGTGGTCACAGGGAGGCCCTGTCATCTCTCCTTGTTGTGCACAGTGGAGACTGTGTCACTCTAACCCACTGCTGGAGAAGTTGCTAAGCTTCAGCCACAGCTTGACACCATGCCTGAGGACTGGCCACAAGGGCCCTGGTCTCCCCACCTTCTCACCCACACTTGCTATGACTTGACTCTCCGGGTCTGTTGGTATCCATGCTTGGGCTGTGGCTCTCCCTGTGGCTTTCATTTGCCTTTCCATGGTGACTAAGAAATGATCCTCTTCCTGAAGCTGTGGTGCTTGGTCAGCATGTGGTGGTTTGCAGAGGAACAGGAATAGACTCGTGTGTGTGCATGCTTGGCCCATAGGGAGCAGCACTCTTGGGCAGTATGGTCTTGTTGGAGGAAGTGTGTCCCTGTGGAGGCGGGTTTTGAGGTCTTATAAGCTCAAATTTGGCCAATGTGACAATTTTTCCTTCTGCTGCCTGTGGCACAAGATGTAGGGCTCTCAGTTCCTTCTCCAGCACTGCGTCTGCCTGCATGCTGTTGTGTCCCACCACAATGATAATGGACTGAACCTATGAATCTGAAAGTCACCCCAACTAAATCTTTTCCTTTATAAGAGTTGCCATGGTCATGGTGTCTCTTCAGAGCAATAAAATCTTAACTAAGACAGGCTGTTAGCACAATGACCCACTGGATAACCATCTCCCGGTGGACCTGTGTGTCCAGTCCATGTCCCACAGATGCCACATGGCTTTAACCCCCGCAGCTAGAACAGAGTTCCTGAGTACAAGTGGATATATAATTAGACAAGTGAATTATTCATCCTCATACATGGGAGTGTGTGTGTCCACTTTCTTGCTTGCATTCTGTTAAGACAGAGCCTCATATAGCCAAGATTGACTTCAAGCTTACTATAAATCTGAGGTTGACCATAAAGCCCCACTCCTTCCAAGTGTTAGAATCTCAGCTGTGCACCACCACATCTGGTTTAAAGCAGAGCTAGGTACCTAAGACTTGGAGCATGGTCATCAAGAACTCTCCCAGTTGAACCACACCCTCAGCCTGCCTTGTTTCTGTGCCTTGCCATGCAGAGCCCAACACAGACAAAGTCTTTCATCCGAAATGGCATGGCTTTAAAACAGACGTCCATGTTAACAGGGAACAGGTGAGAGAGGTCGCCTCCAACCTGCCATCCTGTCAAGTACAATATGTTATGGCCGTGAACATGGGTGTTTTATGTATCCAAGAAGACAGATGAATTGCTCCAGATCACTGAAGACCTGTCGTGGGCAGAGTATCATATGCCTGTAATCCAAGCACTCAGGAGGCTGAGGCAGGAGAATCAAATGAAAGGCCATAAAGATACCTAAAAAAAAACCTCCTTAGAGGTACTGAGTAAAGGGAAATGCTCCTCTGTGGTAGCCTGCCCCAGGAAAGCCTCTGGGCTGTCCTTATCCCCTGTGGACAGCACCGATTCAACTCTGACACTGGGGAAAGAGGATTAGCACATGGGTTATGGCAGACACCTGCCACCATCTGCTCCACAGCTGCTCGAGGCTGGAATGTCCTCTGGGCCAATCCCATCAGTGCATCTTTAATTAAATTTAAGAATAGGAGCCTACCTATCCACCCCTGCATATAGCGCAGAACCAGGATCTAAGAAAGCAAAGGAAGGCAATGCCTGTATTCCCCGGAAAGTGCACAGGTTGGGAGCCTAAAGTCTAAAGGAGGCAGGTGGTGACCCCTCCCACCAGAAAAAAATGAAGTAGGGAAGCAGCGTGGTCAGGAGGAGCAAGCTCGCTATAGTAGCCATGACTTCTGGCTAACAGGTGCTAAGCTGGTGGACTGGCATCAGAAACATCCAAGTCTGCCCAAGTGAGGTGGAAGAAGATCAGACAGTGGCAGGAAGACCGCCCGTAACCCACGGGCAGCTCCTCTGCCTGATGGGTACTTACCCATGCTGCATAGCACAAGCAAGGCCACCAGGCCAGAAATGATTTCCTTGGATCACCAAGCAGTCGTAGAGCTGCTCTTAGATCAGAGTGGAATCAACCAGGCGGTCAGAGGAACCCAAGGAGAGAGACAGAGATGTCACCATGCTCTGCCTGGTCAGTTCCAACCCGATACTGGGCTAGCATTCTCCCAATATTGTGACCATGTGAAAGCCAGGTGAGGCAGCTAGGGAAGAAGCAGGCAGGAGTCCTGTCCAGTAGGGTCTCACGGAGGCCTGTAGAGATGCTACACAGTAGTTACGGCACTGCTAGGTAGTTATGATAGAATAAGGGTCCTAAGAAAGGTTTGGCTCTCGCTCAGATGGTAGCGAGCATTCACAGGACCCTGAGTTCCTCTCTGGAACCACATAAACCCAGGGTAGTGATGCAGGTTGGTTCCCAGCACTGGGAAGGTGGAGACATGAGGACCTGAAGCTTGGGGCCATCCTCTGCCGGATAGGGAGTTCAAGACCAGTCTCTTCCAGAGACCCTGACCAATAAAATAAAATAAAATAAGCAATAAGAGATATCCAAGGTTCTCCAAGGAAATCCCCTGAGTACAAGCCTGGGAAGGTATCTCCAAAGACAGATCCAAGGAGTTAAATGAGTGCCTGCGGTGCCCAGAGTTGGCACTTCAAGAAACAAAAGGGTATCATAAAGATGACGTCATAGTCACAGGAAAAGCTGGGGAGACACACATCAAACAGAGACTATGCATTTCAGGGGTGCAGTAGAGAGAAGGTCATAAGAATTCAAGAGTCAAGGGAACTGTGGAGGTAGGGGAAGGGGACATGAGGAGGGAAGACTCATAGCCTAGGGGTCTAGGGGTTGCTTGGGGTGTGATCAGAGCAGCAGCCAGAAACCTCTGGGAAAAACTACCACTTAAACTCCAGGGCCAGCTTTGACCCCGTTGGAGATCCTGAGATGTGACCATTTCATGTGGTTGGGCCACAGGCTTTGCAGGGATCTGACCATGGAGTCCTGTGGAGATTTTATCTCGATTTTTGTCTCCATTTAACCTGGATTGCCTACAAGGCTCACTACCACTGCTTCACAGACAGATTGTTTGGATGCGTTTGATTTCTAGAGAACTTTGAAAGGGCTCAGAAGTACCAGCTGTCCGTGGAATATTAATAAAACAATAAGGCCACTTGTGTGCGGGGAGCCACAGTTCAGGGCGCCTGCAGGACGCACCTGGTCTCCTGGCCACACTGCCTGGATTGGAATTGAAGATATTCATGCCAGCCAATAAACTCAGAAATGTCAGACCACGGGCTGGAGTTTCCTCATGGGGTTCAGGGTCCAAGGTCCTTCATGGACTGTAGAAGAATGCAGCAGGTGAGATCAATCTTTTTCTCATTTTATATACCAATCGCAGTTCTCCCTCCCTCCCATCCTCCCACTCCCCCACCTTTTCCTAACTCTCACATCCACTCCTCAGAGAGGGCAAGGCACCCCATGGGGAATCAACAAAGTCTGGCACATCGCTTTGAGGCAGGATCAAGGCTGAACAAGGTATCCCTCCAAAGAGAATGGGCTCCACAAAGCTAGTTTAAAAACTAGGGATAAATTCTGGCCCCACTGCCAGTAGCCCTACAGACTGCCCCAGTCACACAACTGTCACCCACATTCAGAGGGCCTACTTTGGACCTATGCAGGTTCCCCCACTGCTAGTTCAGACTCAGTGAGCTCCCACTAGCTCAGGTCAGCTGTTTCAGTGGGTTTCCCCATCATGGTCTTGACTCCTTTGCTCATATTATCGCTCCTCCCTCTCTTGGACTGGTCTCTGGGAGTTCAGCCTAGTGCTCAGCTGTGGATCTCTGCATCTGCTTCCATTGGTCGTTGGATGAAAGTTCTATGATGACAACTACGATAGTCATCAATCTGATTACGGGGGAAGGTCAGTTCAGGCACCCTCTCCACTATTGCTTAGGGTCTTAGCTGGAGTCATTCTTGTGGATTCCTGGGAATTTCCCTCGTGCCAGGTTTCTTGCTAGCCCCTAATGGCTTCCTCAATCAGGATATCTCTTTCTTTGCTCTCCCTCCGACAGAAGACTGATCTCCAAAATACACAAAGAACTCAAGAAACTAGACATCAAAAGAACAAATAATCCAATTTTAAAATTGGGTACAGATCTAAACTGAGAATTCTCAACAGAGGAATCTCAAATGGCCAAAAGACACTGAAGGTATTGTTTAACATCCTTAACCATCAGGAAAATGCAAACCAAAATGACTCTGACATACCATCTTACACCTGTTAGAATGACTAAGATCAAAAACACCAACAATAGCTTATTCTGGAGAGGATGGGGAGTAAGGAAAACACTCCTCCATTGCTGGTGGGAGTGCAAACTTGTACAACCACTTTGGAAATCAGTATGGTGGTTTCTCTGAAAATTGGGTATCAATCTACCTCAAGACCCAGCAATACCACTCTTGGGCTTATATCCAAAGGATGTATACTCATACCACAAGGACATTTGCTCAACTATGTTCATAGCAGCATTATTCATAATAGCTGGAACCTGAAAACAACCTAGATGCCCCTCAACCAAAGAATGGATAAAGAAAATGTGGTACATTTACACAATGGAGTACTGCTCAGAGGTTAAAAGAAAATGCCATCTTGAAATTTGCAGGCAAATGGATAACCAGCCTATACTCCATGACCCCAGAGAAGCTAGGTACAAAGAGAACCCTAAGAGAGATATGCATGGATCTCCCTGGGAAGGGAAAATAGACAAGAACTCCTGAGAAAATTGGGAACATGGTGGGGGAGTGGAAGGGGAAGGGGAGGAGAAGGGAGAAAGGAAAAGGAGAGAAGAACATGACGGAATGGGATGGCTGAGATGGGATGGCTCTTATTCTTCCTGCCTCATTCGCTCTCAACACACACACACACACACGTCAAATAAGTAAAACTTGGTTATGAGGATATTAAAAAACAGAAACCACAATAGTAGTTTTTGCAAATGAGGACAAGTTGACCCCTTCCTAGAAAAAACACATCAGAAATTACACTCACACACCGCATCCCAAAGCTCTTTGACAATCTGAATGTTTAACTGCTTGGGGGAAACAGGCATAAAAACCCATTCCTAGGGCTTTGCACATGCCAGGAAGCATCCCACCATTGAACTCTACCCCAAACCCTGTTTTGTTCTCTTTCTTTTGGTCTTGAACTTCCAGGCTCAAGCAATCCTCCTGCCTCAGCCTATCAAGCTCTGGAACTTCACACACACACACACACTCACACACACCACACAGCATCATGCCTGACTTTGAAATTTTCTCCCTAAATAAGACTTGGTCTATCTCCCTGGTCCCATCCGAGGCTCTTTATTTTAGGTAAAACTAATAGAAATCTCTGCGTGAGGTGTGGGGGGAGGGGTGATGTGACATGAAGTTTATGCCTGGCACTGCCGTGCTAAAACATGAAAGGCCCTGGGAGATTGTAGAGTGAAGGGATGGTGACCAAACCTGTCATGGCATGCTCACTCTCTCTTCTAGGCAGGTACCGGGGAGGTCACCGAGGGCAGGCTGCTCCAGATGGGGTCAGAGATTACTGTAGGGTTTGGACTGTTCTTATATGGACACAGGTAAGGTTCTATTTCCCCGAGAAATGCCAGCTGACAAAGCCACTTCATGATTTAACATTAACCATGTTTGGGGGGAGGTGAACCCACCCTCAAAACAGATCTGTGCCTCAGTAACCCCTCCCCAGCCCAAAGGAACACCCCTCTTCCTCTTCAAGGAGAGGGTACCTATAAAGCCAGCACCAAACACCGGAATTGGCTGGATGCCCAGTCTTACAGCATAACTACCCATGCTTTTACCTGGGAAGATTTTTCCTTCACCAGGTGAAATGCATAGTTAGATATAAAGACATCATTCCAGGTTTCCTGGAGTTGTTTGATTGAGAAAGACGAGGAGCTGAGAAGATAGCCCAGTCCATAAATTGCTTATCATGTAAGCATGAGACCCTGAGTTCAAGCCTCCAGCACCTACATGAAAAGCTAGGCATAGTGACACATGCCTATTTTCCAGACTTGGTGTGTTAGTAGTCTTATGTCAACTTGACACAAGCTGGTGTCATTTGGGAAGAGGGAACATTAATTGAGGAAAATGCCCCCACCAGACTGGCCTGTGGGGAAAGCTGAGGTGCATTGTCCTAACTGATGGTTGATGGGGGAGGGACCCAGCTCACTGTGGCTAGTGCAATCCCTGGGCTGTTGTTCTATAAATAAGAAAGTAGGTTGAGCAAGTCACAAGGAACAAGCCAGTAAGACAGCCCCTCCATGGCCTCTGAATCAGCTCCTGCTTCCAGGTTCCTGCCGTGTGGATTCCTGCTCTTACCTCCCTCAGTGATGGACTGTGAGGTGGAACAATAAGGTGAAATAAACCCTTTCTTCCTGTCATAGTTCGGTTTTGCTGTGACAAAACACCATGACCAAAATACAAGTTGGGGAAGAAAGGGTTTATCTGGCTTCTACTTCCATACTCTGTTCGTCACTGAAGGAAGTCAGGACAGGAACTCAAACAGCAGGATCCTAGAGGCAGTAGCTGATGAAAAGACCAAGGAGGGGTCTACTTACTGGCTTGCTCCCCAGGCTTGCTCGCTCTGCTTTCTTATAGAACCCAGAACCACCACCCTAGGGATGGCACCCTGGGCTATATGTCTCCCAGTAATCACTAATGGAGAAATTGCCTTACAGCTGGATCTTATGAAGGCATTTCCTCAACTGAGGATCCTTCCTCCCTGATGACTCTAACTTGTGTCGCTGACCCACAAAACCAGCCAGTACACCTCCCAAGTTGAATTTGGTCATGGTGTTTGTTTTAACAGGAATAGAAATCCTACCTAAGACACCTGGGAAGGTTGAGACAGATGGATCCCTGAGGGTTGGTGGTCAGGAAGTCTAGCCGAATCAGTGAAATCCATACCTCAGTGACTGCTTAAAAATCAAACACCTGAGGGATGAAACCAAGGTATGCTCTGGCCTCTATATGCACAACTTTCTTCCACACACACAGTAAAGGGGGTGGGGAGAAACTTTTAACCATTGATGTCAGAACAGTATCTGTCTTCAGAAACTGTGGAGATGGGGGAGGGACATGGAGACGGCAGCTTCAGCACAAGGCTGTCGGCCTCTGAAGTGACTCCTAATGGACACCAGGCTTAGCTCCTCTTTAATCTGGCCCAAGTGCCATTACAGGACACTCTCGGAACTTAATAGCTCCCATTCATCCAACCCATAACGGCTCTACGAGATCCCTTGCTGGGGTTGACTCAGGCTGGAAGCACTTGGACCCACTGTGCCTTGTTCCCTGCCCTCTTAAAGTGTCTGCACTTCACTTCCCTGCTGAGCAACAGCACGCAGGCTCAGCCGCCCCGGAGGAGACACTTTCAGACACAGGCTTTGATGGAGATATCTGTCCAGGAGGAGGTGAGTTGGCAGGTGGACAGTTTCTCCATCCAGAAACTGGCATTCCCAGGTCACCTACCACCTAGGAGTGCCAAACAGCCTCTGCACCTTGGGAGAAGGGTGCCAGCATACTCTTCATTTCAAAATGATCTGGAAACCACCACACTCACTAAGCAATGCTAAAGACTGACAGATGGGGAAAAATAGCCTCCAAGGGTGGGGCCTGCTTGCTTTTTAAAAGGATGTTTAACGGACACCGGCTTTGGAGTTGATAGGAAAGGAGGCTGAGTGGGGTGCAGGAGAAAAGGAAGTTGATTGACACATATCTCACCAGGACTCCAGCAAAAAACACTGCTGGGGTCCTCTACCCCGCCCCAACCTCAGGAGTAGACTCCCCATCCCAGCAAAATGCAAACACGGCCTCTCTGCTGCGAGCTTCACCTCTGGCAGCTTTCAACGCTATTATTCTTTGTAAGTGGGAAGCATGGAGCAACTTGGCAGCATGACTTCTGGGCAGTTGTTCCAACCCAAGGGAGGTTGCAGCCTGTGCCAAGGAGCACGCACAGGGAGGTTGTCAGTCTAGTGAAGCCTGAGGGATGACTTGCCTCAGAGTGGGTCCACACAGTGGGTCCACACAGCGGGTCCAACTCCACACAGTGGGTCCACATAATGGTCCATGCAGGACGGCATTTCTACCTGTTCCACATGTCTTGGAGATGTCCCCTCTGGGAGGAGTAACACCAGCTATCTATAGTCGCCCCAGAACAGGGTATGAGAAGGGACTTTGATGACTCTTGGCAGGACATCCAAGCTTCTGAGCCCCAAGTACGTATTCCCTCCTTAAGATGAGACAAGCTCTAACTGCCTGGTACATAGCATTCAGGCTGCTCATATGAGACAGGACATATGAAGAACTTGATCACACAACACATGGCAACTGTCTGGTGTCACTGATGATGATAGTGATAAAAAATGACAATGATGATTGTCTTTGTTCCTTTTCTCTTGCTTTGAAAAACACTGTGGTCAAGGCAACTTATAAAAGAAGATGAGACTTACAGTCTCAGAGAGTTAGAATCTATAACAGCAGAGCAAAGCAACAGCTGAGAGCTCACATCTTGATCCACAGCTGTGATGCAGAAAGACAGATGCTGGGGATGGTGTGAGTCTTTTGAAAGCTCAAAGTCCACCCTCGGTGACACACCTTCTCCAATGAAGCCAAACCTCATGATCCTTCCCAAATGGTTCCACCAACTAGAAACCAAGTATTGAAATATAAGAGCATAGGAGAGAGACTGGAGCTGACAATGGCAGTGGTGATGATCACAATGGTGGGAATGATGAAAATGATGCTGATGATGATGGTTTCCCTTACATTCATTCATTCCTCAGTACCTGGGATCTCAAAATCAGAGCTAAGAAACAGAGTAACGGTTATGGAAATGGATCAATGGTTCAGAATGCCAGGTTTGCTAGCATGAGGCCCGGGTTTGAATTCCCAGCATGCATGTAGTAAGCCCGTGGCTGCCAATGCCCATAACCCCAGTACTGAAAGATGGAGAAAAGGAGGTTCTGGGGTTTCACCAGTCAACCTACTGGTACAGCAAACTTCAGGTCCAGTGAGAGAACCTGTCTCCCAGGGAATAAGACAAAAAGTGGTAGAGAAGAACACCCAGCATCCTTCCCTGCCCTTGGTATACTTGCATGCAGACACACTCACCATATACATGTGTGCACACACTCTTCCCCATACACACACCACAAAAACAGAGCATTCTGAAAGTGTAATTAAGGTTTTTCATTCAGAACTGTGCTGAGTCAAACATGCCTCCAAAACAACCTAATAACCCTAATGTGGAATTGCTATTGGGGGGCTACTGAAGCGCGAGGAAAGGATACCCTGCTGAGTTACTGGGGTGGCCACTTGCAAATTGCTTAGTGGGAGGATGGAGCCAGAATCCACTCAGCACCGTGTTTGTGGAGGAACTGGCGTGAAACACACAGCCTCTGGACACCACAGAGGCTCTGCTTCTGCCTTTCCAACTCACCTGTAGCTTCTGGAAGCTTTCCCCAGAGCCAATCTTGTCTAGCAAAGTGAGAAAATGAAGCAACAACTTTCAGATGTTTCCTTTAAGCTCCTAAAGAACAGATCCCAGAGGCAGGAAGACTAGTGGCTGGGGAAGTTAGAGGGGTGATGTACCGAGAAAGTGTGATGTTCTGGAGTTAGAAAGTGAGAGCAGCTGTGAAGATGCCCAGGTGGGCCAGTATGAGGATACAGGGCTTCACCGAGAATGGGAAGGTAAAAACCCCAACACAACACAGTCATCATCATCATCATCATCATCATCATCATCATCACCATCATTAGCAATGGCATCATGGGGTGGCTCAGCCATACAAAATGACTTCTGAAGACTCACTTTTTGTAGCTGGGGACAAGCGAAAGGAACTTAGTGCCCTCAGAATTTCAAGAAGCACCTGCCATGGAATGGCTTGGACAAACCAGACAAGAAAGCTCGAGAGGAGCCAGCTTCAAGGGACCCACCATCCCAGCCAGGCCAGGCAGGAGGCTAGCATGTCAGCCACCTTACTAGGAAAGCATCCGGGCACACCTGATGGCTGTGCTCACACCAAATGCCTCCAAGACCCCTGGCACTCCTCTCAGCCCATCTCCCGTCCACAAATGTGATCTCCCAACATGCATTCTACCCAGGGGATGAGCAACAACAGCTGAACTTCTGGTTTCAACTGAGAGAGCTTATCATATGTAGAGAAAGTGTCTTAATTAGGGTTTCTATTGCTGTGAAGAGACACTGTAACCACAGCAGCTCTTATAGAGGGAAACACTTATTGGGGTGGCTTACATTTTCAGAGGTTCATTCTATTGTTATCATGATAGGAAATGGTGGCATGTAGGCAGGCATGGTGCTGGAGAAGGATCTGAGATTTCTTACATCTTGACATGCAGACAACAGGATGTGGTCTGTCTCACTGAGGGTAGCTTGAACATAGGAGACTCCAAAGCCTGCCCCCACAGTGACACACTTCCTCCAAAAAAAGCCATACTTCCTAATAGTGCCATTCCACTTGTGGGGCCATTTTCTTTCGACCACAGCAAGTAAAAGTAAAAGAACAAATAGCAAGCTGCAAATAATAAACCATCATCAAATCGGGTGCTTACAACATCCAACAGAAACCACCTGGGGAAGGTACACTGAGGCTGCTGGAGGTACCAGGAGAGGGGTTTTAGGCAGAGCATTTCCCTTCAGGTAAGGCTCCCAAGTAAAAGAACAAACAGCAAGAAGCAAAACATCACCAACTGGGCCCTTACAACATCCAGTAGTACTGGCTGAGGAAGCCCTGGAACGGCCATGCTGGCACTCCTGACTGAGGTCTCCAGGCAGAGCTTCCTCTGTCTTCTCCTGGGTGAGCTTCCAGCTCCTCATTCCCTGCAGAGATCTTTATGCTACAGGATGAATAATAGTAGCCCCTGCTGGAAACGGCTTACCATCTAGCTGCTCTCAAGGTGCCATGTTTTTTCACACCCTTGCCTGCTACTATTTTGTTTTCTCCCTGTGACAGGCTTGGGGCCAGCCTCACAGGACAGTGAACCATGGAGAATACTTGTAGTAAGTTTTCTTGAGTCTGGGATAAGGGTGTCCTCCTCACTCCCAGAGTCCACTTTGAACAGGGACAAGCAGTACATGACAAGTTTCCCGTATGATTTCTATTATGGCACGGGATCCCCCACTTCTCAGCCCTGCCATTCCTTCCGCCCTGGACTAGATGAGTCATATTATGACAGCTGCCTGGAGATCCTCCCGTCACCTGCCCTTGGCCTCTATGGCCCTGTTTCCATAGTAGCCGGACTAGCCTTTCTTGGGCTAAGAATCCTGTAGTGCCTTCCACCTTCCTCCCAACACATCCCCACGCTGCCTTTGTCCTCCTGTGTTCACCCAGTGTCCCAAGCCCCTTCCCTAGCCCCTCCTGTCCACGAGACAGTCTTGCCTCTTCACACATGCACTCCGTTATCCTCTGTGAGGCTCCTCTGGTCCCCTCCCCTCTAATGCTACCAGTCCCACCCTGGGAATCTAGGTCTCACCCCTTTTAGCTTTCCTGTGTAGTGCTATTTTACAGCTTGCCTCTTGTCTTGCAAAAACACTCATTCCCACCCATGACCTTGACTACTGGGGACCATGAGGCAATGTTCCTGGAGAATGTGGCTGTTATGACTGGGAAGGGGGTACCACTAACTTCTACAGAGCAGAAAGGAGAGATGCTATCCAGCATCTAGCAGCATGCAGTACAATGACCAATGACCGTGTACAATGAGTACAGAGAGGTTCATCTGCTGTGGTCACTGTTGTGAACCCTCTGCTGGAAAAGTACTTTGGAGCCAAGCACAGCGGAACAGCTATTGTCCCAGCGTTTGTGAGGTTGAGACAGGAAGATCAAGAGTTCAAGACCAGCCTTGACTACATGCGATCCTGGGAGAGAGGGGATTCAGAGAAAGAGTAGGGAGGGAAAGATTGGGAACGGGAGGGAGGGAAGAAAAAAGGGAGGTGGAAAGGCAAGAAGGGAGGAAAAGAAGGGAGAGAAGTGGAAGGAAAGGAGGGAAAGGGGGAAAGAAGGGAGGGAGGGAGAGAAGGAGGGAGGGAGGAAGGGAGGGAGGAAGAGAGAGAAGGAGGGAGGGAGGGAGGGAGGGAGGGAGGGAGGGAGGGAGGGAGAGAGGGGAAATAACTCAATTGCTGAAGTGCTTGCTGCACAGCCTAAGGACCCATGTCCAATCTCCCATAATACATGCTTTGAAAAAGCTAAGCGAAATGCAAGCCCATTGGCTTGGAACGAGAATAAGAGAAAGAACGCAGTGCAGTGAAAGGGCCCCAGGGGTTGTCGTGAAGCTGGGCATGTGAGGAAGCCCACCAAGTCTGGGGCCTGATTTGCATCTGCACACCTCAGACTCCTCTATGAAGGTCACTTCATGTGGCACTATGAAAAGGCTGATAAAATTTGAACCACTCCTCGTGCGGATCATTCCACATAACTGCCGAGCCTCGCTCACAATGCTTAATCTTTGGGGCAGCTGCAATATGACTGGCATTTTTGTCTTTTTACTAGAATTTCCTAATGAAGGAGACACAACGAAGTGAACCCTGGATCAACCAAAGAGAAAGATGCAGGTCTGGGCTCTGGCAGTGGCTCGGTGGGGAAGGTGTTTTCTATGCAAGCCTGAAGACCTCAGTTCAATCCCCAGAACACACATTTAGAAAATAGCCAGGCATGCTGGACTTACATGTAATTCCATCACTAGATTATTGGGCACCTAGTGAGAGACTCTACTCTGCCCCCCAGACAGACAGACAGAGAAAGGAGAGAGAGAAAGAGAGAGAGGAAGGTCAGAAAGTAAACAGGGAAGGTGGGTATAGCTACACATTTCTGTGATCCAATACATGAGAGACTAAGGAAGGAAGACTGGAATACTGTGAGTTCAAGGGAAGCCTGGGCAGCACAATGACACTCTATCTAAAGAAATAAAAGAGAATTCATGCCAGAATAGGGACATGGGGTTCCAAACCCAGACTTTTCCTTACAGTCTGAAATCTTGAGCAAATGACCTTGTTTCTTGAATCCCTAGTTTCCTATGCTTAAGATGTGTCTGAAAACACAACTCACAGCAAGAGCCTTGTGTGGGCTAAGAAGGGGATGGATTCGGCGTGCATGGAAAGGCACCTGGTATACCAGCTTCAGTCATCACATGTGATGGTGAATATGGTAAACATGAAGAGGGCAAAGGTATCAATGATGGCAGTGATGCTGGGGCTCATGACATGGATGGCAATTATCATGATGACGGAGACAATGCTGGTGATGAGGGTGATGGTGATAAAAAGATGGTATGATTACATTGTTGGTTATGGTGATGATAGAGACATATCATCAAAAAGATGAGGGTGCCAATGATTACATCAGTCATAGCTGTGATCCTGGGGTTCACAATGGAGATAGCCACTGCAGAAAAGATGGTGACCGCGGAGACCATGTTAATGGCAGTTACAAAGACAAGAGTGGTGATGGTAACAATGATGATGCTATATTGGTGAAGATGGTAGAGACAGATGATGAAGATAAGGGTGATGATGATGGTGATAGTGGTGATGGTGGGCTATACTGAAGGTGGTCATGGTGAAAACAATGTTGACAAGAATGACCGTGGTGCCAACAAGAACAGTATGATCATATTGGTGATGAGGATGATGGTGGAGACTGTTGACAGAGGTAACGAGGATGATGGGGTGGCAACAGCAGAGAGTGATTGCAATGGAACAGTGATTTCATCTCCACCTACAAAGACCCGTTGGCTTTTCTCCGTGAACTTGGCTATTCCATTACCAGTCTTTGCTGTCCCTCTTGACAGCCACCAACCATATCAGTCAGCCTTGTTCTCCCCATAAAACTCTGGACCAAAGGATTCTCCACTGCCATCTCTGTGTGGCTCTGAGCAGGTGACTCCCCACACCCTCGCCTGGAAAATGAGACTGTAGTCAGTGATTGCTTGCATCTGGGTGGCAACGAGATGAGATGTATGTGAACTTGTTTTACATTTAGAAGAGAGCTCAGTGCCTTGTGGAGATGTAATGTGTGCTTATTATTAACTAATCCCTAATCTATAAATACTTTATTCCCACCCGACTACTCCAGAATGCTATAGCCCCTGATACGTGCATTCACATAACCACAGGCATGAGGCTTGGGGGTACAATAGATACCCTGCCTTCCTCTACTGGCTCCAGCTACAATTTGCTCCCTTCGCTTTCTCACAAGACTGCTCTCTTCTGGGAACAGTGATCTATCTGAAAGCCTTTGTTTGGCATTTTCAGGCCAGCTAATTGTGAGACTCACCAGCTCAGGCAGAAATCCAAACACTGTCGGCTGGTAATGCAACAGAACAGAAATGTGTTTGGGTGTTTGGACTCCTGGCTGGTGAAGCCACTTCATCCTGATGAATAGCGACATGTGGAAATCAATCCAGGTCACTTAGGAGAACAACTTGGTATTCGGTGTCCAAATGAATCGCTGCTAATTTATTATGGGCGATTTGATTAAATACACAAGGAAAAGGCGAGTCGATATGCGCATCCGCAGCGAATTGTCTTGTGGCTTATTTGAAAGCGTCTTTAAGACTCAACAAAAAAAGTGACCCATTTCAGAGCAGTCTAGAACAATGCATGTTGTTTATCCTTCTCAATATCATTTCTGTTCTTCCTTTTTTTCTGTCTTTGAGATGTGGGCCAAGTTATAAGAAAAGTCAACCAACATAAGGAAATCCGCTTCCCCAAAAAATAATATCCAGAGGGACTTTCTGTGCTAGTCAATTTCTTGTCATTGTGACAGAATGTCTGATAACTGAAAGTAGACAAGATTAGCTTGACCAAGAAGATGTTGTCAACTCATGGCCTATGGCCTTCTGGCCTTCATGCAGCCTAACACACAACCATAAACATACTTAAACATTATGAGGTGTGAGGATTTTTTAACTCAAGTGTGTAGTTTTTTAGTGTAAACTCTGAAGATGACAACATTGTGTCACAAAAGGTTGGACATGCCTGATGGGGTACATGGGTTTCAGTCCACAGCCAGCTGGGTCCATGGATCTGAACCTATTGCTGGATGGGCCATCGTGGAAGTGAGAACGTGTAGAAGAGCATCCTTAGAACTTACATTTTTAAAAGCAAGGCAAACTGGACTGTTTTGTAGTCCCTGTGCCGGGGAGGGGAAGACAAGCAGATCCCAGCACTTCCTGACCAGCCCAATGTACTCAGTGACCACTGAGTCATTGAAAGACCATGTCTCAAAAACATGGCAACTAGCAATGGTGCCAAGGCTGTTCTCTGAACTCCACATGCATGCACACACATTTGCACACAGACACATACGCTCTCACGAGATACACTGTCATACAACCTGCACACACAGTTATTATTATAATCTATTCGACTTCACAGACAAAGAGCCCAAGAAGGGACCCGGGAATTCAGTTCAGACGGAAGAAATGCCTGGAGAAGGCAGTGAGGGGCAGCTGGAGACATCTCCAGGGAGCAGCCAGAGACGTTCCTGTCCTTGCACTGTTGTTTACAAGTCTGTCTCGGTACTTGCAGCAGTGGATAAGGCTGACGTGGCTTTGACCACATCCAGCTCATTGTTGGGTGCCACTGATGGACAGAGAAGGAAAAGAACGAGGAGGCAGATAAGCAGTTGCAGGAGCTGGGGGAAATGCGAAGCCGGAAGTTGATCATCAAAGGCTCAAGTATTCTTCTGGGGTGATGATGTAAAGTTGATTGTGGAGATTGCTGCACAGCTGAAGTGTTACAAAAATCCCTGAGCTGCAGACTGAAAGAACACACTGGCTTATGAGCTGTACCTCAGAAAAGCTGTTATTTAAGAAGGAATAAATCACAGGAGAGGGAGGGAGTTGGCGTGGTCGGTAGAGTGCTTGCCATGCAGACATAAGGGCTGAGCTCGTCCCCAGAGTCCACACTAGCAGCAGAGGGCTCCGTGTGTCCGAACACAGCTGCCATCCCAGTTTAGGAGAGGCTGAGTCTGCGGCCTCACTCCTGCAGAGGCTTCAGCAGCAGCTCGAACAGGTGGCCTTCTAGTGAGACGCCATTGGCTGGCAAGTGTGGAAGCCGCCATTGGCTGGAAAGTGTGGAAGCCGCCATTGGCTGGCAAGTGTGGAAGCCGCCACTGTATGCGCTGCTGGCTACTTTCTGCTGGAATGACCAAAATCCCCAAAAGAAAAGACTTACAGGAGGAAAGTTTTCTTTAACCTGGTGGCTTCTGAGGTTCCATCTACAGCCTGTGCTCCAGGGCAAAACACTCTGACAAGTGGCTGGAGCCTGTGGCAAAGGAAAAGTACTCATCCCATGGATGACAGGAAGTAGAAAGGAGACAGGAAGCACCAAGGATATGCCCCAAGGGCCTGCCCCCACCCCAGGTCTTGCTTCTTACAGATAGACCTCACCCCCAAAGACTCTAGGACCTCCCAAAATAGTGTCACCAGCTGGGGAACAAGCACACAATACATGGCCTGTAAGGGACATTTAATATTTGATCCATAACATGTGCCCTGGAAAACTGGTGGTTGCCAGGGTGTGTCCCCCCTCCCCATTCCAAAACCATCTACCTGTCTTCCTGCTCCTCCCCTGGCTGCTAATCCTGACAAATGGCTCTAAGAACCCTTGGAATTCCTGGTAACCCTTACAACACAACTACCACCGAAGCTCCAAGCTCACGAATAACCAGAATCACAAAGGCGAGAACAATAAGTTCATTCGTTAGGGCCTGAGCCTGACAGTGCCAGAATTGAGAAAGAAGGCAGCTCTCTCCGGCAGATGTCTGAGCTTCTGACTGGAATCGCTGGCAGGGCCAGGCCAGACTTGACAGATCACCACTGACCGTCAATTACCAAGCTTTGCCACGGTTGATGTCCCCGGAAATCAAAGTAGATAGAACAGAAATAAATCTGTTCCCTCACAGCGCTCTTTGTCCTGGACACTGAGTAGTCACTCTGACTTTGCTCCCAGCTCAGACAGACTCCTATCTTTGAGCTAAGGATGAAGTGACAGGTAGGAGTTCAGAGCACACAGCAGTGACCCTGCTACAGCACTTTCGGCACTGTGTGGAGTCTTAAGTGCACTAAGGTAGGAACAGGTGACAAAAAGCAAGGAATGACAGCAAGTGAACTCAATTCCTCAATGGACAATGATACCCTTGGAAGAAAAAAAAATCTCATTAATTCCAGGGTCATCATCCTAAAATGAAGTTGCAAAAGAAACCACGCCCGGGTTCTTTGAGTCCTTTCTCCTAAAATATACCTGAAAATAGACAAATGAGCCCAAATCCAGGTTCTCAAATAAAGGGGGCGGATAGCCCAGCCCAAAGCACAGGTACTTCACTGAGATAAGCGAATTTCAGATAATCCTTAGGTCAAAGAGCACAGAGGCTCATTCTTGGTGAATGTAATCTACAAAGGTCTAATATTAAAATAAAATTGGAAATGCATTCAGATCCAGATATGGTCACCCTCCCCCTGATGTCCAGCAGGGCCTGACAGTCACATAATGGGTTTCCTTTGTACTTTTTCTTCCTGGCTAATTAAGTTAGGTTGCTTTACTTCTGTTTCCAGAAATGCCCACAAGGCAGCAGAGCCCCAGCAGGCTTGTCTCCGCCACCTGGTCTGGCTGAGAGAGACGCAGGGGCTCCTGAAGAGGGCTGTGGCGGCACCGGCCTGTCATCCCAGCCACCAGGGAGACAGAGGCAAGAGCACTGCAAAGTCAAGCCCAGCTTGAACTGCTGCTACTGTGTGACTTAGTAAGACCCTGTCTCAAAATCAAAAGTCAAAAGAGTTGATGGTGTTGCTCAGTGGTAGAGTCCTATCCTGGCCTGGGCAAGGCCCTGAGCTCAATCCCCAGCACCACAGCAACAAGAATCAAAAAGTTTCTTAAACGAAGTTACAGCTTCCCCCGCATTTTACCAAAATCCGTTGTCACTTGATGACTATCAGAAATAAAGAGTCAGGATGAGATAGAGTTTCTGCTTTCAGGGGCTGTGACCTGAGGTCCAAGGGAGTCGATTCCATGCCTTAAAAATATCCAAGCACCTACAACCCCTCCCAAGAAGGGTTGTTGATGGAGGAAGGTCATTGGTTAAAAAATAAAGAAACTGTGCTTGGCCCTCATAGGTGGGTTGGAGTAAACAGAACAGAACGCTGGGAGGAAGTGAGCTCAGACTCGATAGCTCCCCTCTCCCGGGCAGACGCGATGAAGCTCTGACCCAGGATGGATGTAGGCTAGAATATTCCTGGTAAGCACACCTTGGGGTACTACACACATTAATAGAATTGGGCCAAGCAGTGATTTAAAAAATACAGTTTGTGTGTTGTTATTTTGGGGTATAAACTAGCCAGGCGGCCGGGAGCCTGGCTGTGGGAAGAGGCCCGCAGCTCCCTCAACAGGTTGTTTCAGGGGAAGACAAGTTGACAGGAGGAATCTGGGGAATTATGAACCCCAACACTAAAATGGGACTTTTCTACAGTGTTAAATCCCCAGGGCAGGCAAAGAAAGCAAAGGTTGGGATGTCTGTGAAGTCCACGGGTATCTCCCCCACTGAAGGCCAAGGGCAGATACAAGGTTCACAGGACAATACACCCCAAGTGAAGAACACATTGAATGTGTGTGATTCTTAAAATTTTGGGTAAAAACTGGAGCAGAGAAGTAGATGGTATAAAAAAAATCATTTGTGCAGTGAGAATTTCCTACACATGCACTAAGAATTTGGTCTCTACTGGACCTCATGGCCCCACAGTGCTAACAAAGAAACCAGCCTCTTGCCCTGTTGGAGCTGTGAGAACAGAGAAGTGAAACACACCAGGTATCGGGGTGAAAGGTCACATCAGGTCACACGACTTGAAAGAATCATCCCAAGCCTGCAGATCACAGCATGCTCGAGAAGGGGATTTCTGAGCTAATAGTTCAAAGATGCGTGGAGGAGAAAGATTGCAAATACAAGCAGCCAGAGGAGGGGAAGAAATGTGTGTGGTAAGCAAGCCATTCACCAGGTAGATAAACGCCCCAAATTCACCTGTTTTCCTCTGTCCTTAGGAAGAGAGAATAAACAAAAGCATACGGGCAAAAGTAGATGCTAGTAAGAAAGCTTCAAGCGCAGGGATGGGCCGGTGAAAGAAAGGGTTGGAGATAGCCAAGCACTGTCAGGCAAGAGAGTCAGGAGCAACACAGAGCCCACGAGGTAGGAAGGGCAGTTGGTGTGGGCCCCAAATATTACACAGAAGGCATTGGACTAAGGAAATCAGAGGTCCTCCATGTATTGTTCTGGCTGCCATTTGCCAGCTGAGGAGGATGTGGTGGGCACCAAGGGCACTTTCATAAGATTGTGTGGGTAAATCTGATTGGTCGAGAGGGAGACATGGGCAGTTTGTTTCTATTTCAAAAGGCAAGTGAGGGACCTGAGGTCCTAGGAACCTCCAGAGCAGGGAATGTGTCAGCCTCCAGGAAGGAATAGGGGTGAGTTCCCTCACCCTGTGGCCAAGATCCAGCCCCACTTAGACCCAGAGGCATGTGTCTCCTTGCCCTGTGGTAATTCTGTGGCTTTGTACTTCTTGGTTTTAAAAGTTTATAAGTAAAGTCCATTTCTGGATTTCTTATCCTACAGACTGTATTTCAGATTTGATGTTCACAACCACACTAGACTACAAAAGGAAGGGTCTCTAAATTGTGGGTAATCATGGCCCTTAAGGTAGATCTAAAACAGACAAAAAGAGAAAGACAGCACAGTTCAACAGGCTGAAAACGGGACTAGGGGTGGGCTGCTTGACCAGGAAAAGGGGTGGGGTCTGCACCCAGTTTCCCTTGCTCATGACAGCCTCAGTTAAAGGTTCCCCCAACTACAGGAGCCTCCCCCAGACTGATGGTGCTTCAAGAAGATGTGTTGGCCTGCACCTGTAATCCCTGCACTTGGGAGGGAGAGGAAGGAACAACATGAATTTTAGGCCAGTCTGAGATACATAGTGAGACCTTGTCTCAAAAACAGAGAGAAAATTCAATTCCTTCTTGAGCCCCAGGGACCAACCTCAGCCAAGCTGGTGTATGTCCGCATGTAACCACTATGACGGCAGAGTTTCATCAAGGGTTACAAGTCCCAGGCTTCCTCTGGGTCATCAAAGCTTGCACCACCCAGGTAGGCCTAACCTTGAGTTCCAAAGCTAGCAGGTGGGACAGGGCTCTCAAGGTGATATCTCCCAGATGTCTGAGACTCAAAAGAGAATGGGAATGTCTCTTTATCTGCCCTTGAATGAGTCCCTGTAACACACCTCAGTGAGCCCTGGCCTGGCTCAGAGAACCACAAAGGCGACCATTTGCCAAGTGGTAGAGAGACAGTCTAGTGGTCCTAGTCACAAACCAGAGGTGACGGCAGGACCAAAGTGGCCCAGAGCAGAAATCTTTTATGAGAACCACGTTTAGAATCCCCTTGACGTGAAAAGGGGTCGGTCTTGCTTGGCAGCTTTGTCTCAGGCCTTTTCGTTCCTCTTTTAGGAACCGCACTGGCCACAGTGATAAACCGCATATGCTACTGGACTCCAGACATCTCTTAGAACTCCACAGTGGTGTCAGTGCCTTGGGGCCCTTACACACACACACGCACATACATGCACACTCACACATGAACACACGTACACACACACACGCACATACATGCACACTCACACATGCACGCACGTACACACACACACGCACATACATGCACACTCACACATGCACGCACGTACACACACACCTCTTTATGCCTCGTCCCATATGTTTGCCCCCACTGCCTGCTATACTGATTTACCAAAAGCTGCCTCCTCAGGGTGGGCCTCTCATCTCTCACATCCATCCCTGATTTATGGATATCTACCCCTCTCTTTATTACCAAGACTCTCTTTACAACACAGCGCACAGTTTATCATTGCTCCTGTTTTCTTTGTTTGGGATCCATCTCCAAGTTGCAGGATGCCACACAGGGCCCATCTGCCTCATCCATCCTGCCGTCTCTCGCCTCGGTGTATTGTGATTGCCAATGAGGGGAAAGAAGCTCAAAACTCTCTTCAATTTTTCAGGAACTCAAATTAATCTGGAGACACTCCAGCTTCAATAGAGCTCATGGAGTTTAGCCCCAAGCAGGCTCAGAACCTTTAAAATACATTATAAATATATATGTGCACACATAAATCGTGCATCAACAAGAAAGGAAGACACGTGGGCTGCACAATTTCTCAAAAGCATTTGACCACAAAATAATTCTTTTTTATTGTTTTTATTGAGCTATACATTTTTTTCTGATTCCCCTTCTTTCCTCTGCTCTCCTCTTTCACCCTCTCCCCTGCCCCTACACTGCCAATTTGCTCAGGAGATCTTGTATTTTTCTCGTTCCTAGGTATATCCGTGTATGTCACTCTTAGAATATTCTTTGTGTTCTAGGTTCTCTGAGGTTGTGGCCTATAGGCTGGTGAACCTTTGCTTTATGTCTAATAGCCACTTGTGAGTGAGTGAGTGGGTGAGTGAGTGAGTGAGTGAGTGAGTGAGTGAGTACATATTGTATTTGTCTTTCTGGGTCTGGGTTACCTCACTCAGTATGGATTTTTTTTAGTTCTGTCCATCTTCCTGCAAATTTCAGATGTCACTGCTTTTACCACTGAGTATAATTCCATGTGTAAACGTACCACATTTTCCTTATCCATTGTTCAGCTCAGGACCATCTAGGTTGTTTCAGGTTCTGGCTATTACAAACAATGCTGCTATGAACACAGCTGAGCATGTCCTTATGGTGTGACTGGGCATCCTTTGGGTATATACACAAAAGTAGTACTGCTGGGTCTTTTTTTTTTAATTTATTTATTTATTAAGGATTTCTGCTTCCTCCCCGCAACCGCCTCCCATTTCCCTCCCCCTCCCCCGATCAAGTCACCCTCCCTCATCTGCTCAAAGAGCAATCAGGGTTCCCTGACCTGTGGGAAGCCCAAGGACCGCCCACCTCTATCCAGGTCTCCTAAGGTGAGCATCCAAACTGCCTAGGCTCCCCCAAAGCCAGTACGTGCAGTAGGATCAAAAACCCACTGCGATTGTTCTTGAGTTCTCAGTATTCCTCATTGTCCTCTATGTTCAGCTAGTCCGGATTTATCCCATGCTTTTTCAGACCCAGGCCAGCTGGCCTTGGTGAGTTCCCGATAGAACATCCCCATTGTCTCAGTGTGTGGGTGCGCCCCTTGCGGTCCTGAGTTCCTTGCTCGTGCTCCCTCTCCTTCTGCTCCTGATTTGGACCTTGAGATTTCTGTCCCGTGCTCCTCTGTCTCTGTCTCCTTTCATCGCCTGATGAAGGTTAATATTCATGAGGATGCCTATGTGTTTGTCTTTGGGTTCACCTTCTTATTTAGCTTCTCTAGGAACATGCATTATAAGCCCAATGTCTTTTATTTATGGCTAGAAATCAAATATGAGTGAGTACATCCCATGTTCCTCTTTTGGGGTCTGGCTTACCTCACTCAGGATAGTGTTTTCTATTTCCATCCATTTGTATGCAAAATTCAAGAAGTCCTTGTTTTTTACTGCTGAGTAATACTCTAATATGTATATATTCCATACTTTCTTCATCCATTCTTCCATTGAAGGGCATCTAGGTTGTTTCCAGGTTCTGGCTATTACAAACAATGCTGCCATGAACATAGTTGAACATATACTTTTGTTGTATGATAGGGCCTCTCTTGGGTATATTCCCAAGAGTGGTATTGCTGGATCCAGGGGTAGGTTGATCCCGAATTTCCTGAGAAACCGAAACACTGCTTTCCAGAGTGGTTGCACAAGTTTGCATTCCCACCAGCAATGGGTGAGTGTCCCCCTTTCTCCACAACCTCTCCAGCAAAGGCTATCATTGGTGTTTTTTATTTTAGCCATTCTGACAGGTGTAAGATGGTATCTTAAAGTTGTCTTGATTTGCATTTCCCTGATCGCTAGGGAAGTTGAGCATGACCTTAAGTGTCTTTTGGCCATTTGAAGTTCTTCTGCTGAGAATTCTCTGTTCAGCTCAGTGCCCCATTTTATAATTGGATTGATTAGCCTTTTACGGTCTAGTTTCTTGATTTCTTTATATATTTTGGAGATCAGACCTTTGTCAGTTGCGGGGTTGGTGAAAATCTTCTCCCAGTAAGTGGGTTGCCTTTTTGTCTTAGTGACAGTGTCCTTTGCTTTACAGAAGCTTCTCAGCCTCAGGAGGTCCCATTTATTCAATGATGCCCTTAGTGTCTGTGCTGCTGGGGTTATACGTAGGAAGTGGTCTCCTGTGCCCATGTGCTGTAGAGTACTTCCCACTTCCTCTTCTATCCGGTTCAGTGTATTCGGACTGATATTGAGGTCTTTAATCCATTTGGACTTGAGTTTTGTGCATGGTGATAGATATGGATCTATTTTCATTCTTTTACAGAGTGACATCCAGTTTTGCCAGCACAATTTGTTGAAAATGCTGTCTTTTTTCCATTGTATACTTTTAGCTCCTTTATCGAAAATCAGGTGCTCGTAGGTTTGTGGGTTAAAGTCAGGGTCTTCTATTCGATTCCATTGGTCGACTTCTCTGTTTTTATGCCAATAACAGGCTGTTTTCAGTACTGTAGCTCTATAATAGAGTTTGAAGTCAGGGATGGTAAGGCCTCCAGACAATCCTTTATTGTATAAGATTGTTCTGGCTATCCTGGGTTTTTTGTTCCTCCATATAAAGTTGATTATTGTCTTCTCCAGATCTGTGAAGAATTTTGATGGGATTTTGATGGGGATTGCATTGAATCTATAGATTGCTTTTGGTAGAATTGCCATTTTTACTATGTTGATCCTCCCATTCCAAGAGCAAGGGAGGTCTTTCCATTTTGTGGTGTCTTCTTCAATTTCTTTCTTCAAAGACTTATAGTTCTTGTCGAATAGGTCTTTCACTTCCTTGGTCAG
The DNA here is from genome assembly GCF_037038515.1 of Microtus pennsylvanicus. NCBI lineage: Eukaryota > Metazoa > Chordata > Mammalia > Rodentia > Cricetidae > Microtus > Microtus pennsylvanicus. Next base: position 94,158,857 of record NC_134589.1, on the reverse strand, counting down.
GGTTACCCCAAGATATTTTATGCTATTTGTGGCTATCGTGAAAGGTGATGCTTCTCTGATTTCCCTCTCTGCTTCCTTATCCTTAGTGTAAAGGAAGGCAACTGATTTTTTGGAGTTGATCTTGTATCCTGCCACATTACTAAAGGTGTTTATCAGCTGTAGGAGTTCTTTGGTAGAATTTTTGGGGTGACTTATGTATACTATCATATCATCTGCAAATAACGAAAGCTTAACTTCTTCCTTTCCAATACAAATCCCCTTGATCTCCTTATGTTGTCTTATTGCTATTGCTAGAACTTCAAGCACTATATTGAAGAGGTATGGAGAGAGTGGACATGTTCCTGATTTTAGTGGGATGGCTTTGAGTTTTTCTCCGTTCAATTTAATGTTAGCTGTTGGCTTGCTGTAAATAGCTTTTATTATATTTAGGTATAAATATGATCCTTGTATCCCTATTCTCTCCAAGACCTTTATCATAAAGGGGTGTTGAATTTTGTCGAATGCTTTTTCAGCATCTGATGAAATGATCATATGATTTTTTTCTTTCAGTTTATTTATATGGTGGATTACATTGATAGATTTTCGTATGTTGAACCAGCCCTGCATCTCTGGGATGAAGCCTACTTGATCATAATGGATAATTTTTCTAATGTGTTCTTGGATTCGGTTTGCCAGTATTTTGTTGAGGATTTTTGCGTCGATGTTCATAAGTGAGATTGGCCTGTAATTCTCTTTCCTGGTTGAGTCTTTGTGTGGTTTTGGTATCAAAGTAACTGTAGCTTCATAGAAGGAGTTTGGTAATGACCCTTCTGTTTCTATATTGTGGAATATATTAAGGAGTATAGGAATTAGCTCTTCTTGGAAGTTCTGGTAGAATTCCGCATTGAAACCATCTGGTCCTGGGCTTTTTTTGGTAGGGAGGTTTTTGATAACCTCTTCTAATTCTTCGTGACTAACAGGTCTGTTTAGATTGTTCACCTGGTCCTGGTTTAACTTTGGTATATGGTATTTATCTAAAAAAGTGTCCATTTCTTTTATATTTTTCAATTTTGTGTTATACAGGCTTTTGTAGTAAGATCTAATGATTCTCTGAATTTCCTCTGTGTCTGTGGTTATGTCCCCCTTTTCATTTCTGATCTTATTTATTTGTGTGTTCTCTCTCTGTCGTTTAATTAGTTTGGATAGGGGTTTGTCGATCTTGTTGACTTTCTCCAAGAACCAGCTTTTTGTTTCATTGATTCTTTGGACTGTTTTCTGTGTTTCTATTTTGTTGATTTCGGCCCTCAGTTTTATTATTTCCAGTCTTCTACTTCTCCTGGGCGCATCTGCTTCTTTTTTTTCTAGAGCTTTCAGGTGTGTTGTTAAGTCCCCAATGTATGCATTCTCCGTTTTCTTTAAGTGGGCACTTAGTGCTATGAACTTTCCTCTTAGCACTGCTTTCATTGTGTCCCATAGGTTTGAGTATGTTGTCTCTTTATTTTCATTAAATTCAAGGAAGACTTTAATTTCTTTCTTAGTTTCTTCCTTGACCCAGGTGTGGTTCAGTAGTTGACTGTTCAGTTTCCATGAGTTTGTCGGCTTTCTGTGGGTAGCATTGTTGTTGCCTTCTAACTTTAATCCGTGGTGATCAGATAGGACACAGGTGGACACTGGTATTTTTTTGTATCTGTGGAGGTTTCCTTTGTTTCCAAGTATGTGGTCAATTTTTGAGAAGGTTCCATGAGCTGCAGAGAAGAAGGTATATTCTTTCCTATTTGGGTGGAATGTTCTATAGATGTCTGTTAAGTCCATTTGCTTCATTACCTCCAATAATTCTCTTAATTCTCTATTAGGTCTCTGTCTGATTGACCTGTCCATTGGAGAGAGAGGTGTGTTGAAGTCTCCTACTACTAGTGTGTGTGGTCTGATGTCTGCTTTGAGTTCTAGTAATATTTCTTTTACATAAGTAGGTGCTTTTATATTGGGGGTGTAGATATTCAGAATTGAGACGTCATCCTGATGAATTGTTCCTGTTATGAGTATAAAGTGACCATCTCGGTCTCTTCTGATTGATTTTAGTTTGAAGTCAGTTTTGTTAGAAATTAATATGGCCACACCTGCTTTTTTCTTAGGACCATTTGCTTGAAAGACCTTTTCCCAACCCTTTACTCTGAGTAGGTGCCTGTCTTTGTGGTTGAGATGTGTTTCTTGCAAACAGCAGAATGTTGGATCCTGTTTTCGTATCCAATCTTTTAGCCTGTGCCTTTTTATAGGTGAATTGAGCCCATTAATATTAAGTGATATTAATGACCAGTGGTTGTTTACTCCGGTTATTCTTATTGCTTTTGGTAGTAGAGATTGTGTGTCTCCCTTCTTTGAGATGTGCTGGTGAAGGGTCACTAGATGCCTGGGTTATTGTAGGCAGTGTTGGCAGTGTTGGATTCCTTGGGTTGCGATTTTCCTTCTATTACTTTCTGTAGGGCTGGATTTGTGGCTACGTATTGTTTAAATTTATTCTTATCCTGGAATGTCTTGTTTTCTCCATTGATAATGAACGATAGCTTGGCTGGGTATAGTAGTTTGGGTTTGCATCCATGGTCTCTTAGCTTCTGCAGTACATCTATCCAGGACCTTCTGGCTTTCATAGTTTCCATAGAGAAGTCAGGTGTAAGTCTGATCGGTTTACCTTAATAAGTTACTTGCCCTTTTTCCTTTGCAGCTCTTAATATTCTTTCTTTAACCTATATATTTTGTGTTTTGATTATTATATGGCGAGGAGATGTTTTTCTTTGATCCAGTCTGTTTGGTGTTCTGTATGCTTCTTGAATATTTAAATGAACATCTTTCTTTAAGTTGGGAAAGTTTTCTTCCATAATTTTGTTGAATATATTTTCTGGGCCTTTGAGCTGTGACTCTTCTCCTTCTTCTATTCCTATTATTCTTAAGTTTGGGTTTTTTTGTGTGTGTGTGTCCCATATTTCCTGAATGTTTTGTGTTGAGAATTTGTTGGCTTTGCTGTTTTCTTTGATCTGTTCGTTTATTTTCTCTATGGTGTCCTCAGCATCTGAAATTCTTTCTTCTATCTCTTGTATTCTATTGATTATGCTTGTTTCTGTAGACTCTGCTCGTTGACCTAGATTTTCCATATCCGGCTGGTCCTCAGTTTGTATTTTCTTCCTTGCCTTCATTTCAGTTTTCAATTCTTGAACTGTTTCCATTACCTGTTTGATCGTTTTATCTTGGTTTCCCAGGGTATCATGTACATATTTACTCATTTCTTCAAACTTTTTGTTATACTTCTCATCCATTTCTTAATATAAGGGCATTTTTTACATGTTGTTTAAGGGACTCTATTGCGTTCATAAAGTCAATTTTTTCCACTTCTTCTGTGTTAGATTGCTCAAATACTTCTGTTGTAAGATCCTTGGGTTCTGGTGTTTTCATGTTGTTTTTCAGATTATTGGGTGAGTTCTTGCCTTGGCGTCTGCCCATCTCCTCCTATTAATCCTATCTAATGGGTCTTTTAAAAACCGGATCAGGTTTCCCTGCTGGCCCAGGGCTCCGCTTACAAAATGCCCTCGCTCTGTTTCCTGGTTCCTGCCGCAGGCCAAGAACCCTCTCACCCCTCCGAAGGGTCTTCAGGACAGGACCAGGCTCCCCGTTTGCCAGTGACCTGGCCAACCAAAGGCCTACCTCTTTGATTTGATTTTAGTAAGGCGATCTGCTCTCCTTATTGCACGCCTGGCCCTGCCGCTTGCATCTGCTGCTGCGCTGGTCTCCCAAAGCCTCTTCCTGAATGCGGTGTTGCTCTGCCGCGTCTGGCTGCAGCTCTGCCTCTGTGCGTCTGGCCGCCGCTACGCCTCTGTTCGTGCTGGGTCTTGAGGTAGATTAATTCCCAATTTTCTGAGAAACCACCATAGTGATTTCCAAAGTGGCTGTACAAGTTTCACTCCCACCAGCAATGGAGGAGTGTTCCCCTTCCTCCACACCCTCTCCAGCATAAGCTGTCATCAGTGTTTTTTATCTTGGCCATTCTTACAGGTGGAAGATGGTATCTCTGAGTTGTACTGATTTGCATTTCTCTGATGGCTAAGGATGTTGAGCATTTCCTTAAGCGTCTTTTGGCAATTTGAGATTTTTCTTTTGAGAGTTCTCTGTTTAGGTCTGTATCCCATTTTTTATTGAATTATTTGTACTTTTGATGTCTAGTTTCTTGAGTTCTTTGAATATTTTGGAGATCAATCCTCTGTCAGATGTGGGGTTGGTGAAGATTTTTTTTTCCCATTCTGCAGTCCGCCGTTTTGTCTTGTTGACCATTTCCTTTGCTTTACAAAAGCTTTTCAGTTTCAGGAGGTAGGTCCCATTTATTAACTATTGCTCTCAGTATCTGTGACACTGGAGTTATATTTAGGAAGTGGTCTCCTGTGCCAATGTGTTCAAGTGTACTTCCCACCTTCTCTTTATGAGGTTCGGTGCGGTTGGCTTTATGTTGAGATCTTTGACACATTTGGGCTTTATTTTCGTGCATGGCAGTAGATAAGGATCTATTTGCATTCTTCTACATGTCAACATCCAGTTTCTATTTCCTTAGCGGTGATAGGTCTATTTAATTTGCTTATCTGGTCTTGATTTAATTTTGGTATGTGGTACTTATCCAGAAAATTGTCCATCTCCTTTAAGTTTTCCAATTTTGTGGAGTACGGGTTTTTGAAGTATGACCTGGTGAATCTTTGTATTTCCTCCATGTCTGAGCACAGGACACCCGCAGGTAGCTGTGCCCTTCCCTGCTCTCCAACCATCGACTGCAAACATCCACTAACCCCTTTCTTAAAAAGCTAGCCCTTCACCAAGAGGTCCTGCCAGGGCCTTTCTCCTCATTCAAAGATGATCTGTGAAAATAAAGGGGGCTGTATTCTTCATGGGAAGCATGAGCTTTTATTGTTATTGTTGATTTGCTCCTGATTGTGTCCCATGGGGAAAGCAGCCGGTAGTCACAGAAAACAAACTCTACAAAAGCAGGGACTTCTGCTCCCTTCCTCTGTTAGGTATCAAAATTGGTACCTGTACCAAGCTACTGGTTAAATTAGCAACATTGTTCCCAGACTTTGTTTGCTTTCACCTAACAGGTCTGACTAGGACACAGTGAATGTGAGGCCAATCTGGCTGTGACACCTGCAATTCTATTGACTACCAGGGTTGAAAGGGCATCTTGGGTCGTGTCTCCACGCAGCCTTTGATTCTGGGGCAGCCAGCACCCTTTCCTAGGCCCTCACCTGAACAGTCCCATTTCTTTGATGGCTTATGATATAGAACAGACTTTAGAGCCCAGGTCAACTCAAAGCCACCACGACAGAAGACGGAGGATTAGAAGATTATTGTTGTTGTTGTTGTTATTATTATTATTATTATACCATTGCAAGGTAAAGGGCAGGTAGAAGGTGTGGCATTCCTGACAAGTACAGCTCCTTCCCACGCCTACACCTAGTTCCTTAAACTTTGGGTCCCACCTGCATATGGGAAAAAATAGCAGCAGTATAAGGTTTCTGAACACACAACAACCAAAAGTAACTCAATGTCAAACACAAATGAACCTGCCATTTTTCCGGCAGTGTTCACCAGAGCTGTATCGCAAGACTTCACCTCAGCCATGGTTCTGAACATACAATATCCCACCCTGCCTGCGCTATCAGACCACAGACATCCCAGGGATCTCAGCTCACATTCTGGAACCCCACATTAGCAATGTGGTGTTGACTGTACGTGCAAGGGCTTCTGATCAAACAGAAACATGTTTTAATTCTACAAATTCTAACATTTCCCTCTTACCACTCCTCAGCATGCAAATATCAAATTTGTCTATTTTGAGGTTGTGTTGCGTTTAAATGTTTGGTTTTAAAAATTGCTGTTTGTCAAAAAAAAACATTATGCTAATTTTTTCTTGGGATTGGGGTAGAATTCCCAAAGCTCCGGAATCAAACCTAAACATGCTTCCCCCACTTCTCACCACCGGAGGTATGCAAAGCAGCACTCTCAGAGCTAAGGACTAGAACATCGAAATATTGATAAACTCTGAGGGGCACCGAAGAAGAGCGAGAGGATGACTCAGTGAGAAAAGGAATAAAAGTTCTCGTTGCCAAGGCTAGTGGCCTGAGTTTGATCCGTAGGGACCCACGTTCTGGGAAGAAAGAACTGCCCTCCACATGGCCCATATGCCTGCACACACACATACACACACACACACACTCTGAATGAAAGACATTGAAGATGATCTGTGTCCTGCAGTATAAATATCCAATCAAGGTCTGACTATGTATGTAAAATAAACACGCACACCCACCTCATCAGTATGCAAATTTGTTTTTAAGGAATGGTGAAATTATACATATACTAAAGAAATGTCTTAAGATAAATTTCTTTATGAATTATTATCAGTCAACGCCTGCATTATATTACTCATGTTATACAAAAGTCTGGGGTTAGAAAGTGGTCACAAAGTGACTGTTTAGGAAGTCCCACTGGATGTGGCCTCAGCCAGCGCTCCTCCCAAAAGCACCTCCCCACTGCCAATCAACCCTGCACTGGTCCTTGTTCTAAGAATGTGAATTTGTTCCACCTCAGCTGACACACTGGGGAACAATCTAGCAGAAGGTATTTTGCATTTTCTCATGCATGATCGCATCTGTAAGAAACACGGGGTGAACACAGAGAGCCGTAAACAGCTGGGATTAGATACATGGAAATGTGTAGGCATTCCCTCCCGCTGACATCCCCTGCATACAGGCTCGGGTGCCCCATTCTTACCCACCCACGTCATGAGATTCGAATCCCTCAGTGCCCTGCTCCACTCATCATGGTAACTCACAGACTGCATACCCTTCCCTCCAACGCTCCATGTCCGCATCAAGTTTAAGTTCTTTTTCAAGGTATGGGGTTATTTATCATGATATATATGCGTGTGGTTAGCCATTTGATGCATGAAAATTGGTACTACTGTTTGTATTGGAGTTCTGCCTTTTCTGAACGTGTGTTTGGAGATAGACTCATGTAACCCAGGCTAGCTTCGAGTTAGCTATGTAGCTGCAGATGGCATTTAACTTCTTACCTTTCTGCTTCCACCTCCCAAACTGAAATTACAGGCCTTTGTTGTCATGTCTGGCTTATGTGGTGCTGGGAACTGAACAAGGGTTTCATGAATGCCCGGTTAAGCACTCTACTAGCTGGGCTACTTCGGGATTTTACCTTATTCCAACCCCCGCCCACCTCTCCTCCCAGTGAAGATCGAGGCAACCATGATCTGCTTTTCCAGCACTAAGATTTGTTTGCAGCTTCAGGATTCATATCCAGAGGAGGAATATGTGACCGGAAGTCCTCTTAATCGGGCATCTTTGACTCAGAGTGAAGCCTTTCAGAGTCGGGCACACATTGCTGCACGCTGTGTGGAAGCCACTTGTTTTCATTGCTATTCCATCACAGGCACACACCGCAGCTGGTGCCCTCTGTCCCCATGGTGATGGACATTTGGGTTCACGCACACATTTCCTTGGGCTTATGTTTTCCTTCCTCTTAATTGCCACTCCAAGAGTTAAATAACTAAAGAGCCTGGTCGGGTGATAGTCAGCTAATTTAAAGACTGACAAGGGGCTGGAGAGATGGCTCAATGGTTAAGAGCACTGGCTGCTCTTCCAGAGGATCTGGGTTCAATTCCCAGCACCCACATGGCAGCTCACAACTACCTGTAGCTTCAGCTCCCTGGGAGCTGACACCTTTACACCAATGCACACAAAATAAAGCTAAAATAAATTATTAAAAAATAAAAATAAAAAATAAAAGATTGACAAACTGTTTTTCCCAAATGACTGAGCCACTGGACACACCCATAGATGTCCCCATGGGAGTCTCAGGCCCTGCTCACCCTTGCTCTTGCTCTGTACAGTGTGTTTTCCTAGCTGCAGGCCCTCCACTAGACGTAAGTGGCCCCACACTGTAGCTTTTGTTCCATTTACATTTCCTTTGTGAGAGGGTGCCATGGCCACACACGGCGGTCAGAGGACAGATGGCAGAAGCTAGTGCTCTCCCTCAACTGTGCAGGTCAGACTCAGCAGCAAGCACCTTCACCCACTGAGCCGCATGGCCAGCCTCTGCTTGTACTTCTCTAATGAGGGAAAATGCGCTTTCTGCTATTGTTTGCCACATACAATTAATTGGATAGAGTCTACTCAAACATTGTATCATTGCTTTATCTACAATTTTCCTATTGGTGAGGTTGAGGAATACTTTATTCATTCTGGATGAGTCCTTCCATTTTAAATTGAATAAATATTTTCCCAGTCTAAAGCTGATTACTGATTTGACAATGTAGCTTTAAAAACTCAAGTGTTTGCCTGAGCCAGGATCTCTGTGGGTCCAGGTACAAGTCTGGGACCTCCAGGCAGGAGCAGGCCCAGACCAGGAACATCTACAGAAATAGATCTGAACCAGCTACCTAGGCCAGTGCAGGCCTGAGACAGCAAACTCCACAGGAACAGGTACAAGGGAGCAACTGCTGAGGGAGTAGGCCAGAAGCAGAGAGCTCTGTGGGTCTGGGTGCCAGTCTGAGACCTCCAAGGGAATAGGTCTGAGTGAGGACCTCTGCCAGAGCAGGCCCAAGGCAGAAACCTCAGCAGAAAGAGCCCCAAGCAAGCAATCTCTGTGGGAGCAGACCCAAGACCCCTGGTATTGCAGAGTGAACCCTGGAGCACTGAGCGACCTCCAGGAGCACAGAGTGATCAACGGGGTGACTGGAACCATGGCTCTGACTGCACCTCAAGGAGCAACCACCTAAGCCTGGGATGCACTGGCACTTGGAAGATTGAGCACCAGAGTCACAGACAACCCCAATTACACTAGTCAGAGGAAAAGATCAATAGATAAGGTAAGAACACATGCAACACCACAAAGAGCAACACGACACCAGTAAAAACTAGTGGCCCTACAACAACAAGACTTGAACAACCAAATATAGATGAAGCAGAAGAAAATGACCTAAAAAATAACTTTAGGAGAATGTTTGAGGCCCTTAACGGGAATAAAAAAAAAATCCCTCAAAGAAATGGAGGATAAGGCAAACAAAAAATTGGAAAACATCAACAAATCCATTAAAGAAAACCAAGAAAAAGCAATCAAACATATGAAAGAAACTATTCAAGACTTAGAAACTGAAATAGAAACAATAAAGAAAACACAAGCTGAGGCAATAATAGAAACAGAAATAATGAGAAAACGATCAGGAACCACAAACGCAAGCATAAACAGCAGAATACAAAAGATAGAAGAGATAATCTCAAGTGCTGAAAATACAATAGAGGAAATAGACTCAGCGGTCAAAGAAAATATTAAAACTAACAAAAGCTTAACACAAAATATCCAGGAAATATGGGATACCATGAGAAGACCAAACCTAAGAATAATAAGTATAAAGAAGTAGAAGTCAACTCAAAAGCACAGAAAATATATTTAACAAAATCATAAAAGAAAAGTTTCCCAACCTAAAGAAAGATATGCCTCTGAAAATACAAGATGCTTACACAGCACCAAATAGACTAGATTTAAAAAGTCCCCTTGCCTCATAATAATCAAAACACTAAACATACATAATAAAGAAAGAATTAAGAGCCTCAAAGGAAAAAGGTCAAGTAACATATAAAGGCAGACCTATTAGAATTATACCTGACTTCTCAATGGAAACAATGAAAGCCAGAAGGTCCTGGTTAAGCATTATGCAGACATTAAGAGATCATGGATGCAGCCCACACAACTATATCCAACAAAACTTTTAAACACCATATAAGGACAAAATAAGATACTCCATGACAGAGCCAGATTTAAACAATATCTAGCCACAAACCTAGCCCAACACAAAGTACTAGAAGGAAAACTCCAACCCAAGGAAGTTGGCTACATCAACAAAACACAAACAAATGATGATCTCACAGCAGCATATCCAAAGAAGGGGAAAACATACAAAATAACACCACTACAGCGAAAACTGAAATAACAGGAGATAGCAATCACTGGTCATTAATATCCCCTAATATAAATGGGCTCAACTCACCTATAAAGAGACACAGGCTAACAGATTGAATGCAAAAACAGAATCCATCCTTCTGCTGCATATAAGAAAAACACCTCAACCTCAAAAACAGATATTGCCTCAGAGTAAAGGGTTAGGAAAAAAATTTCCAATCAAATGGACCTAAGAAACAAGCTGAAATAGCTATCCTAATATCTAACAAAATAGACTTCAAACTAAAATCAATCAAGAGAGACAAAGAAGGACATTTTGTATTAGTCACAGGAAAAATTCATCAAGAGGAAATCTCAATACTGAACATCTACGCCCTGAACACAAGGGCACCCTATATGTAAAAGAAACATTTCTAAAGCTTAAATCACAAATTAAACCCCACATACTAATAGTGGGAGACTTTAACACTCCACTCTCACCACTGAACAGGTCTGTCAGACAAAAAAATTAACAGAGGACTACGGGACCTAATAGATGTTACGACTCAAATGGACTTAACAGACATATATAGAACATTCCATCCAAACAGAAAAAAATATACCTTCTTCTGAGCACCTTATTAAACCTTCTCAAAAACTGACCACATACTAGGTAACAAAACAAACCACAACAGATACAAAAAATTTGAAATAACCCCATGTATCTTATCAGAGAACCATGACTTAAAATTAGAATTCAGCAGTAACACTAATTCCAGAAATCCCACAAACACTGAAAATTGAATAATGCTCACCTGAAGCATCAATTGGTCAAGGAAGATATTAAAGACTTCCTAAAATTCAATGCAAATAATCACACAATAAGCCCAAATGTATGGGACACAATGAAAGCAGTGTTAAGAGGAAAGTTCATAACACTAAATACCCAAGCCTAGGTCCCCAGTTAGTTCCTTGGGCAGCTGAGGATAGGGAACCTGAAATGACCCTATCCTATAGCAATACTGACGAATATCTTGCATATCATCATAGAACCTTCATCTGGTGATGGATGGAGATAGAGACAGAGACCCACACTGGAGCACTGGACTGAGCTCCCAAGGTCCCAATGAGGAGCAGAAGGAGGGAGAACGTGAGCAAAGAAGTCAGGACCACGAGGGGTGCACCCACCCACTGAGACAGTGGAGCTGATCTATTGGGAGCTCACCAAGGCCAGCTGGACTGTGACTGAAAAAGCATGGGATAAAACTGGACTCTCTGAACATGGCGAACAATGAGGGCTGATGAGAAGCCAAGGACAATGGCACAGGGTTTTGATCCTACGTAATGTGCTCGCTTTCTGGAAGCCTAGCCAGTTTGGATGTTCACCTTCCTAGATATGGACGGAGGGGGGAGGACCTAGGACTTAGCACAGGGCAGGGAACCCTGACTGCTCTTTGGACTGGAGAGGGAGGGGGAGAGGAGTGGGGGGATGGGGAGGAGGGTGGGAGGAGGGGGAGGGAAATGGGAGGCTGGAGGAGGTGGAAACTTGTTTTTTTTTCTCCTTTTCTCAATAAAAATAAATAAATAAAAGATATACAACAGGACAAAAAAACCAAAATAAATAAATAAATAAAAATTAAAAAAAAAAAGAAGCTGGAAAAATCCTACACTAGTGAGTTAACAGAAAATTTGAAAACTCTAGAGCAAAAAGAAGCAAATTCACCCAGGAGAACTAGATGGAAGGAAATAATAAAATTGAGAGCTGAAATCAACAAAATAGAAACAAAGAAAACAATACAAAGAATCAATGAGACAAAGAGTTAGTTCTTCGAGAAAATCAACAAAATAGACAAACCTTTATCCAAACTAACCAAAAGTCAGAGAGAGTATATCCAAATTAACAAAATCAAAAATGAAAAGGGGGATATAACAACAGACACAGAAGAAATCAAGAGAATCATTAGGTCATATTTCAAAAATCTGTACCCCACAAAATTGGAAAGCTTAAAGGAAATGGACAACTTTCTGGATAAATATTGCTTACTGAAATTAAATCAACACCAGATAAGCAAACTAAACAGACCTATAACTTCTAAAGAAATAGAAACAGTCATCAAAAGTCTCCCAACCAAAAAAAGAAAAAGAAAAGAAAAGCCCAGGGCCAGTTTGTTTCAGTACAGAATTCTACAAGATTTTCAAAGAAGAATACTAATACTCTTCAAATGCAGGGATGGTTCAACATACAAAAATCTGTCAATGTAATCCACCATATAAACAAACTGAAAAATAAAAACCACATGATCATCTCATTAGATGTTGAAAAAGCATTCAACAAAATACAACATTCCTTCATGATAAAGGTCTTAGAGAGAGCAGGGAAACAGGGAACATACATAAAACATAATAAGGGCAATATACAGCAAGCCAACAGCCAATATCAAATTAAATGGAGAGAAACTCACAGCGATCCCACTGAAATCAGGAACAAGGCAAGGTTGTCCACTCTCTCCATATCTATTTAATAAAGCTCTTGAGGTCCTAGCTAGAACAATAAGACAACTAAAGGAGATCAAGTGGATACAAATCGTAAAAGAAAAAGTCAAACTCTCACTATTTGCTGATGATACGATAATTTACATAGCAACCTCAAAAATTTTGCCAGGGAACTTCTACAACTCATAAACACTTTCATTAATGTAGCAGGATACAAGGTTAACTCAAAAAATCAGTAGCCCTCCTTTACACAGATGATAAATGGGCTGAGAAGAAATCAGAGAAGTATCCCCTTCAAAAACAATAGCCACAAATAGCAGAAAACCTCTCAGAGTAACTCTAACCAAACAAGTGGAAGACCTGTATAACAAGAATGTTAAATTTCTTTGAAAAAAGAAATTGAAGGAGACACCAGATAATGGAAAGAACTCCCATGCTCTTGTGGAGGTAGAATTAACATAGTAAAACTGGCAATCTTACCAAAAGCAATCTGCAAATTCAATACAATGTCCATCAAAATCCTAGCAAAATTCTTCACAGACCTCAAAAGAACAGTACTCAACTTTGGAAAAGCAAAAAACCCAGGTTAGCCAAAACAATCCTGTATAAAAAAGGATTTTCTGGAGGCATCACAATCCCTGACTTCAAACTCCACTACAGAGCTGTGGTACTAAAAACAGCCTGATATTGAAATAAAAACAGACAGGAGGACCAATGGAACTGAATCGAAGACCTAGTTATCAATCTACATATCTTCAAATACCTGATTTTTGACAAAGAAGCAAAAAATATCAAATGGAAAAAAGAAAGCATATTTAACAAATGGTGCTGGCATAACTGGATATCAACATGTAGAAAAATGAAAATAGACCCATATCTATCACCATGCACAAATCTCAAGTCCAAATAGACCTAAAGATAAAGTCAACCATACTAAACCTCACAGAAGACAAAGTAGGAAGTACATTTAAATGCACTGGCACAGGAGACCACTTCCTAAATATATGGCCCCAGTAGCACAAACACTGAGAGAAACAACTAATAAATGGGACCTCCTGAAACTGAAAAGCTTCTGTAAAGCAAAGGACATGGTCAACAAGACAAAACAGCAGCCTACAGAATGGGGAAAGATCTCACCAACCCTATATTAGACAGAGGACTGATCTCCAAATTATATAAAGAACTCAAGAAATTGGTCATCAAAAGAACAAATAATCCAATTAAAAAACTGAGTATACACCTAAACAGAGACCTCTCAACAGAAGAATCTAAAATGGCTGAAAGACACTTAAGGAAATGCTCAACATCCTTAGCCATCAGAGAAATGCAAATCAAAACATCTCTGAGATTCCATCTTACACCTGTAAGAATGGTCAAGATCAAAAACACTGATGACAACTTATGCTGGAGAGGTTGTGGGGTAAAAGGAACATTCTTGCATTGCTTGTGGGAATGCAAGCTGGTACAGCCCCTTTGGATTTAAGTGTGGCAATTTCTAAAAAAAACCTTCCTCAAGAACCAGCAAGACCACTTTTGGGTATATATTTAAAGGATGTTCAATCATGCTACAAGGACACGTGCTCAACTATGTTCATAGCAGCTTTGTTTGTCATAGCCAGAACCTGGAAACAACCTAAATGCCCCTTGACAGAAGAATGGCTAAGGAAAATGTGGCATATTTACACATTGGAGTACTACACAGCAGAAAAAAATAACATATTGAAATTTTCAGGCAAATGGATAGAACTAGAAAATATCATATTGAGTGAAGGTAACCCAGACTCAGAAAAACAATTATCATATGTACTCACTCATAAGTCATTTTAAACATAAAGCAAAGAAAACCAGCCCAGAAATCACAATCCCAGAGAACCTAGACAACAATGAGGACCCTAAGAGACTCATACATGTACCTAATCTACATTGGAAGTTGAAAAAGACAAGATCTCCTGAGTAAATTGGAACCACGGGAGAGGGCTGAAGGGGAGGGGAGAGGCAGGGAGAGGAGCAAAAAAATGATGTAGAGCTCAATAAAATCTATTTTTTAAAAAAATCAGAAAACAGATGAAGCGGGCCAAGGCCCACTCCCCAGTAACCCTCTTCCTCCTGCAAGCTCCTCTCTTAAAGTTTCTACAATCTTTCAAAACAGAGCCACCAACCAGAGAGTCAGTGTCCGAACACATGACCCCATGGTGGACCAACGTTCCATGCTTGTAGCACAATTGATAAAAATCCAGAGACAGAAACTGGGGTTCAACCTGATGGTCAGAAAAGCGTAACAGCCAGTCACTGGCTTTTACCTCTACTTCCATCTGAAATGGCGATCCTGCCTCCAGGAATCTCAGAATAAGACTGTGTCTGAGAGCTGTCTCCTGTTTTATAATCCTCTCTAGGGCTGGGATTAAAAACGTACACCACTATAGCCCAGTTTCTCTGGCAACTAATGTGACTGCGGGATTAAAGGTGTGTGTCACACTGCCTGGTCTGTAAGGCTGATCAGTGCAGCTGTTTTACTCTCTGAACTTCAGGCAAGCTTTATTTATTAAAATACAAATGAAATATCATTACACACATTGAATCCACAACAGGCTTCAGCTTGAGGGAGAGGATGCCTTCCCACACCACCAGGAATTCGTCCCTCTAATCCTTATGAGTGGCTCTTCTAATAACCCTTCCAGCCTGGGCCCCTGCGACAACCCTAACCTTCTGGGACCCTGCCTTACTGATGGTCTCAGACAGTAAGACAGCAATGGCAAAACCAGAGAAATAAGCATCCTAGTTGGCCTGTTTACTGCAAAATGCAAGGCGCTGCTGTGTCAGACTGACAGTTTTCATTCTGCTTGCTTAAAATCAACATATCTGCGAGAAACAGGAAGGACTGGGGGTCTTTTATCCACTTCAAGTCTGTTCTCTGGCTGTTTTCCTAGTTTGGTGGAACAGTGAAATTGATACCTGACCTATTAGAGATGATTCCACAGGGAGGGAGAAGGAAGCAGGCTCACACAGATGTCGTGCCCTCCTCTCCTGAGAGTCACCATTGACTCTCTGGGGTTCAGATAGCACCAGCCCACTGGAGGATGCTTTGGGGGATAGGCTACCTTCTTCAGAACCATGGGCAGTCCGCAGGCAGTGTCTGCAGCTGGGGGAAGTCTGCACTCGGTGGTGTAAGCAGATGCTGTAGAAGCACCAGATGGTGTGGAGACTAGACCCTTGAGTTTTAAAATGGGCAGCTAGGTGCCTCTTTGTCTTGCTGTTTGGGCACTCCTGCTATTAAACAGCTCCATTCTGAACTGTTCGTGCTCTTTGGAAAGACTGCTGCCTGCTGTCCAGGAAGACTGGCAGGACTGAGAGAGGAAGAAAACAGGCACAGAGTGATCAGATCCTTTGATTGTGGTTAAATGCTGAAACAGACTTCTTTCAGGTCAGAAATCATTTTCCTCCATCAAATCCAAACCCTCCACACAAACACACACACGCATGCAGCAGACACGTAGAACTTGCTGACTTCCTCGCTGTGAAGTTCCTGGCTTTTTTCCCAGTTAGGAGCACAAGTTTCCAAGTTCAAAATGCTGAAAATGGATCTGAGTGGAATTCAAAGTTCGAATTTAGTGTCTTTTTTCTTGCCCAATATAAGAATATAATGGGGGTATGAAAAACATCCTCACTATCCCCTCGTGATAAACACATGAACTCTTTGCAGCAGTTCCCCAGAATAGGGAAACGAAGTGTGGATAAAGAGCGACAGCTTACTCCTGCCACTGAGCATAGTGCAATGTTCCTGGTGTCTCCTTTTCACCCACACAACCCACCATTGCACTAGACAAGTCCCTAGATTGTAAGTCCCAGACCAGATTCAGGAAGCCTAAGTGACAGGACTTCTCTGTCTCCCCGATTGTTTCAAGAGTTGGCAAAGACCTAGGTTGGTTCTGTAATCTAGCTGCTGTGAGCAGCAATGCAGTAAACACCGATGTAGTTTCTCGGTGGTGTGTTGACTTGGGGCGTGTGTGAGAGTGGCGTAGCTGACTCCATGACAGTTATGCCTCTGTTTCTTGAGGAACTTCTTGAAGAATCCATGATGATTTCCATAGTGGCTGTGCCAATTTATACCCCCACCAGGTGTGTAAAGGGTTCCCGTTTCCGTGCATTCTTATCGGAATTCAGTGATGTTTACTCTGTAATAGCCATTCTGACTGGCGTTAGATGGGGCCTCAGTGTGGTTGTAATTTACACTTCCCTGATAGTTAATGAGCTGGAGCACACTTTCCTGCTTATTGACTATTGGTAATGAAGTAATGAAGATTACTGGAGAAAGGGCTTTCTCACGCCATCAGCATCCAATAACAGAGGAAAGGATAAAGAAAATGCATCTGTATACTCTGTATGCATAAACAACACCAGGGACATATGTATGAGATGGACACCCATGATATGTATGAAGCCCTTGGATGTGCTTCCTGAGAAATGCATACTTCATGCCAGCCCTGTGACAGAGCTGCCTATGGTGGGGCCCAAGGGACAGTAATCCCCCACATACCCAAGGGAAAACAGGCAGACACTATAGCTCAGGATACTAACACTGGGGACCAGCTTTGTGACCCTCCATCAGAAAGGCTTAAGGGATGCCTGCAACAGGAAATTGTTGGACCCAGAAGCCCTGCCTCCTGCACACAGCCTGTAGGAAACTGCTTCAAAATCATGTATTATTTAAGTAGCAAGCGGTCCTCCAGGATGACTAAATCCACACGGTAAGTAGGAGTTTGGATGCTGAGCACCCATTAGTGGTACTTAATGACAACAAGGGCACTGTTAGATGCTCCGAGGGAACACTTACACACTTACTTACCAGGATAGGAGATTCAGGGCAATAAATTTTCTCATAAATGCAGCAGTTGCTGCTGCTTTCTAGAGAACCCGTGTTTTACAATTAAGATGATCGCTATCTTCACAGAATGTCATACGCATTACCTGGAGCATAAAGCCAGAATCCTAGGCCCATGGACATGGGTCATCATTTACAAAGCAGGCATTGAAAACGCACATGCACGTGCACACGCACGCACGCACGCACAGGGCAGAGTCAGAAATCATGCAAAGGATCTGAATGTCCTACACTCTTATCATCTGGCTGACAGAGGAACAGGCTAAAGGACTGCACTAAGCCCTGCTCTTCCCTCCAGTGAGACAGGGGAGAAAAACCAAGGATGCACTGTTACAGCTGCTGTAACAAACAAGCCTGGCATGTGCATAATAAGAAGTCATTCCTTGCTGCCATCCAACAAAGAGTCTAAGAAATGAATTTTCTCTTTTTCTCCCATTTTCTCCTTGCCAGCCTCATCACATGACTGAGTTACTTCATGATCTGCACAAACATATCTGTAAATGTGTATGTATATATGTATGTATGTACGTGTGTAATGAAGTAGCTGGCCAGATACAGGGAATGAGTTAGTAGGATAAAGTCCTGAGAAAGGCCCTAGAAGGTCTGAGCCACCCTCTGACCTCTCAACCCAACCCCAGGCCCTCATCCTGCTGGAAGATGTAACCTCCTTTATTCATGGCCCCTGAGTTGATCCTGAGTGAATTCCATGCCAGTGAATCTCAACCTGTGGGTCACAACCTCTTTAAAGGACTCTCTCACAGGGGTTGAGTAAGACAACCAGAAAACATAAATATTTACATTTCGATTCCTAACAGTAGCAAAATTACAGCTATGAAGTAACAATGAAAACGATTTTATGGTGGGAGTCACCACAACATGAGAAACTGTATTAAAGAGTTGCAGCATTAGGGAGGTTGAGAACCACTGGTCTATGCCTCTAGCCTGCTCCAGTGCCCTGTGTTCAACAGAGGTCTCCTAATACCTGTATTTGGTCTCTGTCATGCCTCTGTATGCACCAGTTCACCCAGGAGGCTTCTGAAAAGAGGAACTGGGAAGGTGTAAACCAGGATTTACTAAATGCCTTCTCTGAGAAAAGAAGATCAAACACAACCACACTTAATTTTTATTATTTCTCTAAAATTAATTTTATTGTGTTTACTAAACAGTTCAAAGACTGGAACTTGTCCAGGGCCAATTGCAAGAAAGAAACAGGAGAAGAGGTGTGATGGGGCAGAGAGGAATAGAGGCGACAGGAAGGGACGTGGCAGGGTGTGATGGGACACAGAGGAGTACAGGAGACAGGAAGGGGCTTGGCACACAGGAAGGGAGGGAAAGGGGGGTGCTGCACACCTACACTCCTGGCACCCCAGAGGCTAAGGCAGGAGGAGAAATCTGCTGAGCTACACAAGAAGACCATCTCTAAAAACACAAAACAATAATACAAAATATTAATGATGCTGCAAACCAGGAAGTGATGGAGGAGGGATTGAGAATAAGTTAGCCTGATTTTGCAACATAAACATTTGCCATCAAGCTTGGCTTCCTTGGGGTGGGGGTTAGCTGCCCTGTCTTAGAACAGTTACAGGACCCAGAAGTCCACTGAACACAGTCAGCGCTCCTTGCCTACCATCGCCCACCAGAACACGACCATGTGAGGCTAACATCAACTGCCACATTGAACAGTCGAGAGGGAGGACCAGCACTGGGTAAAGCTCTTTGACTCATATTCTGACCCTACCGATCATTGGGTCCATGACACTATCTCATGCCTCAGTTTCTCCACCTGTGAGAGCAAAATACGAATAGATGACCTCACTGGGAGGGAGGGTTTAGACGTCATACGCGAAGGTCCAGTTCCAAGCCTCAACCGTCAGGTGAAGAGGAAGGAAAATTGCTTCCTGACAAACTGGATGAAGCTATCCAGCCCTGAGTCCTGTCAGCTTCAGAGTTCTCCCAGAGTTCCTCTGTGGCAGAACACGCTGCATCTCCTCACAGTATTGAATATTGATTTTTTTGGCATGAACACCCTTAGATAAACTGCATTTGGAGCAACAACTGCACCAAACTGACCCAAATTGATTAGGCATCTGGATTTTCCATTAGGAGGAAATTAAGGAAATCAGTCTTTCAATATCTCAATTAAAACAGCCTCCATCTGCAAAATGGGAACTGCTGGTTTAATCTAAGGAGCTGAACAAGGGGACCCTTAAGACAAGGCCATAGCAGATACCTCCTATCTCCTCAGTGGTCAGGTCTCATGCAGAATTTCTTTCCTGAATTTGACCACAAATAGAAAAAGCTGCAGTAATGATCAGAATCTCCCACAAGGTTCCAAAAATACCCTCCTTGTCCACATGTCCACAGGGAGCCAAGGGCCCCAAGAGGTGGGATGAAATTGTCCCTCTTCCCCTTATCACTGCTATAACTGTGACCTATATTGTTCTGCTGTTAGCTCCCTGGGGTGCAGACACACAGCTTGTTCTGTGCATGGTATTCCTTTAGCACTGAAAACAGTCCTGGAAGACTGAGACCAAAAGTGTCCCCTCCCCCTTCTCCTCTGCTGTTGTCCCCCCACCTCCTTCTCCTCTGCCTTTGCCACTCACGGGCTCACATGTTAGAACACTTGGTCCTGGTGTGATGCTGTTTTGGAAGACACCTTTACAAGGTACCACCTAGATGTGAGATGTGCTCTCCTCTAGGAGAAAGCGTCTGAGGGTGATCACCTTTCTACAGTTCTGTCGACCTCTCTCTGCTTCCTGGCTGGCTGTGGTATGAACGAGACACAAGCTCCCACCATGTGGATTGAGCCACACCAGCCCCTTGCTCCACTATACCCTCTGAACCATGAACCAAAGCAAATCCTTCATCCCTAATGTCGTATCTGACAGATATTTGATCACAGTGACACACGCACACACACACACACACTCACCACGTACACACACCTATTTCCACCCCTTGTCCTCCACCGCATGACCTGGAGGTCGTCTCACAAAAGACGTACTCCTTCTTGCCTTTTCCGTTGAAATCTGGCTAAGTTACTTCCTGTATCCAGGGGAAGACAGCAGACATGATGAAATGTCATTCTGTGCCCAGGCCTCCAAGGCTTTGTAGGGCTCTCCCTTCCTCATTGTCCATCATCTGCAAGGGGACACACCCAGGACAGAATGTCTGGGACAGGACAAGTATGGGAGAGACACAGGACAGATATAGACTTTCCCTAGCCATTCCCACTGGGGCAAACCAAGATCTGCCAACAGTTAGCCAACACCAGATACCCAATGGGCCTAGCTGAGCCAGTGGCGCCCTTGGCTGATCTACAGGATGACCTGATGTCTGTGCTCCACCACCAAGGCAGGTGCAGATGATCTCATCAGGCATTAAGTCCCTGATGGGCTTCCACATGAATTGACAGGATATATCTATTACATATATACTAACTACTAGACAGCTGGCTTAATGATTTACAGTCATTACAGAGTCTGCCTCGATATAAATATTGATATTTCAGTCATTGTAAAATTTGTTTCATTCTTTATGATTTCTTAAAAATTGCCTTAATGTTTTATTTATCTCAACTAGTGAGGGTGGTATGGCATTTTTTTACATCCTGTTAAATTTCATAGCTTTCATTTACCTTGCCCTATTCTCAGCCCTGATTAACACATTTATTTTTTATAAAAAAATGATTTCATGAGAAAAAAAAAGAGTAAGTTCCAAATGATATTGAAACAATTTGAGCAACAAAATAAATAATATACTATAGGATTGTAACTCGGGGCATGAAATAAAATCTGTGCTCCATACTGACATAAATAAATGATTGAGTAAATGAATGTGGGGGAATACACAAATATCCAGTACAGAAGGACTCCAAATAATTTATGTACACATTCCTTTCCCAAGAAGTAAAATGTCACCCTTGCCATGAGCACTAGAGGCACTGCGTCCCTCCACAAGACGAGAGTAAGATGCAAGGTGTGGTGTGCCCACGACAGTCTGGCAGACACTTGAGAAGCATTGTCCTTAGCCAGACCAAGGTCAGCATCAAGAGTGGAGCCATGTTAACAGCTGCCCCTCCCTATGCTGGGAAGAAGCTTACACCCTCTCTCTGCTCATCATCCCCAAGTCTAGTGTCATGAGGATATTCTTTATGATACTGATAGGTCTTCCTCAGGAGCATCAAGGTCACCACAAATAAGGCAGATCTGAGAGGCCTAGAGAGATATAGGCGGACTCGGTGTGGTGACACCCTAGGGAGAATCCTAAAATAGGAAGTGGGTGCAAGGTAGAAAGGCATAGTCCGTAATAAAGTACCAGCTTGCATTAATAACCACGCTTTAACACAGGTCCATTAACTTTGACAAATGTACCTTGGTAATATATGATATTAGCCAGAACAGGGCTGGGAACATGGACCATCTTAGCAACTTCTCTGAAAATCTAAAACTATTTGAAAATAAATGATGAATTTTTTTAAAGACTTGAATGGGGCCGAAGGAGATGAAGGACATTGTCCAAAGTCACAGAGCTTGTAAATGACAAGGTCAAGATGATCCTCCTGGGCTGTGTTTAAACCAACAGCCTAGAGCTGGGCTGCACTGGCTGGAATGCTGTGAGCTAGCCTGCACTGGCTGGGACGCTTTTCTCCCTGAGGCAGGAAGGGATATAAAGAGGAAATAGGAAAAAGAGAAGGATAAAGGGGAAAGAAGATGAGAAAGGAGAAGAAGGTGAAGGGAGAAGAGGAAAAGATAAAGGAAAGAAGGAGAGGAGAAAAGAAGAATATGGGAAGAATAAGGAGGAAAGAAGGGACGGAAAGGGTGAAGAGAAAGGGACTTCCAAGTACTTGGACAGTGACTCCAGAAAGCAAAGGACCCTTCCCTGTTGGGTGGAGCCAGCCTGGCAAACTCAGTCTCCTTCTCCTCCTAATCCATATTCAGGAGCTCTCAACCACACCATGGGCTCCTTCCTCCTCCAGCTGTGCTCACCCCATGCAGACGCCCATGCAATCAATAGCTCACATCCATCATTTTATCTTTACCACTTAGCAGAAGCAAAAACCACTTTGCCAAAGTACCCTCCACTGGACAAGACATATCATC
This sequence comes from Microtus pennsylvanicus, assembly GCF_037038515.1. Classification (NCBI taxonomy): domain Eukaryota; kingdom Metazoa; phylum Chordata; class Mammalia; order Rodentia; family Cricetidae; genus Microtus; species Microtus pennsylvanicus. The sequence goes on along the minus strand of NC_134589.1, from coordinate 94,136,423 downwards.
CCATCACTGCCGCTCACATCCATCTTCCCTGCAATTGTTTAAGAGGTTTGGGGTCCTTTGAAATTGGAGATTTATTCCTCCTTCCCTTACGCTTTATTAGGGGAGGTTTATCATCAATATGAAACTTTAATACCTCCAAAGCCGCGGATTAATAGACTCATAAACCTTAATACCTGGTGCTTTATGCACTTCAGGGTGTGCTTGGCACAGATGGGGAAGGATGAGTCCATTCGATTTTCCTGTCCCCACCCCCCACAAGTCTAGTTCTCTCGGGGACACAGATTCTCCTTGATAAAGCATCAGAAGGTGGATGGGAGGTTGAGGGCTGGAATCGTCGCTCTGGTGTTTCAACTGTACAATTCCAGGCTGGCAGCTTTATTTCCTGATTCTCAGCTTCTTCATCTCTAAAATGGAGGTAAAGGCTGAAGAGACGGCTCAGTGGTTGAAGCACTCGCTGTGGAAGTGTGAGACTGGAGTCTCAAAACCAGAGAATTCACATAAATCCAGGAGGAAGCTGTAACCGCCTGTAAGTCCAACTTCAGAAGGCAGAGGGGGCAATCCTCAGAGCAAGCTGGCTAGCAAGACTAGTTACATCTTAGCTCTCCTGTGAACCTGCCTAGTGAATAAGGCGGAAAGAGGGGTCAAGAATGGTACCCAACATCAACCTCAGGCCACCCACACACTCAGAACCACATACATGCTAACACACATACACATGAATGTACAACACACACGGGGAAAAATAAAAAGTGAAATGGGAATAAAACTGAAACTTTCTGAACAAAGCCACTGATTCCTGTGCGTATGTGTGTGCGCATGCTTGCAATGCATCCGTGCCCGCGTGTGTAATGTGGGGGGGAAAGAAAGAAAGAGATAGTGGACACTACATACAGTGGTTAGCCTTGTTCCTAAAGATGTCTGGTGCCAAATAAACAATTTATACTATCATGACCTCCCTTGATCCAATGACAGAGATCAACAAAACACAAAAGGAAACTTCCATGGGAGGGAACCAGGCCTGGATCACCTCTGGAGCACACACGGTCAAGAGTCAAGAAACCGTGGTTCCTCTCACCTTTCTATGCTGCTCCAACCCAAGTCTCCAATGCATCGTCACTCGTCGCTGTTAAACAGGCCACTGTTTAAAACGCAGCCACTACTGCTCCCCATGGCAGACACAACCTGTTCTTCCCAAGAATCCCAGAGGAGCAAAGGCTCAGGTTGAGCCCTTTGTAACTCTTTAATTCCTTAGAGAGACAATAGGAGGAACAGCTGGCCACACGGTGTTTCCACAGCTCCAGGCCCCTTACTGCAATTTGTTCTCCCTCCCATGGGGTCTTCCTTGTGGCAACAAGCTAAGTACCTCAGCTAAGGGAAATTGCCATCACACAGACTATCTCACACGTGACCACTCAGATCCTGAGAATGGTAGCTAATGTTGACACCAACAGTTCTCCACCGGGAAACTGAGGCAGAATCTGGAGGCATGCAGAGCTGCACTGGTGGAGGGATGTCATAACTGCCAACATATAGAGGCTCAAGTTGTCATGTGACTTATCTGACCACAAAAGCTCCTGGCCTGGTGTCTCTAATTCCGATCTATGGAGCGCCTGCCACATGCAAGCCATAGTATCTCATTGGTCACTTACAGGAAAGACATTACAGCTTCCAGCCTTGTCCTCCGCCTCTTCTACTGTTCCCTCATCCCAGACTCTAAATCTGGACTCATCTATGCAACCCAGTTTAGCTAATGGCATAAGGTGGGACCAAATGCACTGACTAAAAGGGAGGTCCTTTGGCTCATGGGGACTACAAATTGGGCCAGCTTCTGTTTTGCCTCCTACCATTCTGCGAAGTCTTTGAGAATGAGAGCCCTACCACTGAGACACAGAGATTAGATAACCAGCCCTGGTCACACAGCTAAGCAGGTTCAGCTGACCAGGGCCAGGTCTATGCTGGGTGTGCTTGCATGCCTTTCATGAACAGTTCTCACACACAGGTGCCTCAGACCTATTATTCTGAGGAAATGATGTAACACCCAAAGGTGTGGGTCAATATGCCCTGGGGAAAGGTTCAGCTGGACCACCAGCATTTTATCTTTGTGCTCAATACTGTGCCCTGATACCATCTGCTCAAACCAAAACTGTTCACACACTGTTTCAAGTTTTGTTCCAATGGGCTGTGATCCAGGCTCTGGGCATCACCGGGTGTTCTTGCCCTGGCTCCAGCATGTGTCCCTGAGTGCTGGAGACTTTGCTTCCTCAGATGCCTGCTAGGTCTGCCTGTTCTCCTCTGTGTGTGTCTTCATCTGACCCTGAATAGCCCGAAGTCTTATCCACACCCAAGGACATGTCCTTCCCAGTGTTCTCTAAGCCCCCAGTGTTCCTCCTCTAATCATCACCCATTGGATGTGGGTGATGACACTGAAGATGGCTGCCGATAGCTCTCACTGGAGAACGGGGGAGCCCCCAGGGATGAGAGGCAGAGCCCGGTGAAATCTGTACCATCCAGGCCTCTCACCCCAGCTCATTTGCTGCTCCCTCTTCTCTTCCTCCTTCCTCAATCAACAGGTTCATGTGTATGTTGACTGTGAAGTGGATTTGGCGCTTGGTTCTGGAGACACAGTCATAAACAAGCCATCAGATCCTCTGTGTTTGGTCACAGAAGCAGTGGAGGGCTGGCGTGAATACCAATTTGTTTTCCAGTTCCAGGAAAGACAGCCACACTTCCACTTGCTCTCTACCGTTTCACCACTTGAGTTTGCCCCCCGCTTCTCTGGTTCCTGGCTCCTTACGGTCCAGAGAAAAGACCAACCTCAACGCTACTCTTGCATTCCCAGAATTTGGACATTAGAGCAGAAGTCCCCATTGCCGTCTTTCACTGGGCCATAGGACATGGGGAACTTGGTGGGATGACCCATCATCTCAGTTACTCAGGAGGCAGAGACAGGAGGAGCACAAACTAGGCTGCAGAATGAGTTTAAAGCCAGACTGGGAAACTCAGCAAGCTTCTTTGTCAAAATTTATACATAAAAAGAGAGCTGAGGCTGTAGCTTAGAGATGGAGCCCTTTCTTAGCATGTGGGAGGCTGTGGGTTCAATCCTGCATACTGCAAAGATCCAATTCATCTCACACTGAGCCCGGAAGGCGTGTGAGAGAGGAAGTTGGCTCAGTGCACTTCACACCATGTTCGCAGCGCCTGGAAACAGCTTGCACTCAATGAGGCTGAGCAAAGGTGTGATCAAAGAGAAAGCAGTCCCACTCAAACAAGGTCTTCAAGTTCAAGTGCATTGAGCGCTAAAGATGAGTGGGCAAGATGCTGAGTTTCTACAGCCAGAGATGTGGCAGAAACCAGGCTGCTGGTTGCCATAGGAACTGCTTCCCAGTCCACCCGTCTGCAAGATGTATAACCTTACCAGATATGAGATATATAGCCAGCCCTGGACTTTGTCATTCTGATGGTAGGCAACACGCTCTAAGGTGGTCTGGGATGGCTCATTACATGGTCATACTATGTGATCGATCCTTTCCTTTCAGAATGGGCAAGACCTGAAGTTTGCTCTTGACCAACAAGATGTGGCTAAAATTGTACCACATGGAGATGACAATGTCACTTGGCAGGAACCTTTGTGGCTCTCGCTCTTGCTAGCTTTGATGGGATAGTCATGTGACAAAAAACATGGGTGACTCATGAACAGCAGCCAACTCAGAACCTACGCTTTGGACTGTTGGCCACAAGGACTGAGTTTTCCCAGTGGAACTTTTAGGAAGATGCTATGGCTCATGCCTACTTCAACTAAACTGGATTTGGAATCATCTAGAAAGACACCTCTGGGGGTGTCTGACCAAGTGGAACCTGTGAGGGACATTTCAATTCAAATCATGACAGGAAACACATGGAGATTGTGCGTAGCTGAGGGAAGAGCAGGATTTGAACAGGTCACCTAAACTCCTAGGACAAGGTGACAAGGGAAATAAGGGGCTGTGGGGCAGCACAGGATCCGAGACCCAGCAGTCAACATAAGGGAGCTCTCAGGGCCAAGTTCCAAGAATATTTGGGACAGACACCAAATGTTGGCAGGTAGGAGGAAAGAATACACAGAGGGCATAAAAATGAAGCTCATGGCAGAGTTTTGATTTCCTCCCAAGGACCACAGCTTCTGAAATACACAGGAGACCCAGAAATCAGAGACCATGAGGTAAAACTCCCAACATTTAGACCATGCTCTGAGGTGGTGGTCCTGTGTCACACCCTGGTCCCCATCTGACTGCCTGGTTTCAATCCTACAGCCTGCCTTCCCCCTTGAAATCCTATCTGGGTTGATTAATGGGCTTAATTTATCATTAACTTCTATGGATCTTAGCTGGGCTGGGGTGTCCTGGGAGTTATATGTGAACAATTATTGGGAGAACAGAGGTCTCGGTTGGTTTATTTATATTCATTCTGTACCGAGGACATTGCTAATTTGTTCATTTCTCTCTGGTGTGATTTTACCGCACTTGGATGGCTGGGACAGGACCAAAGATGGATGTGGGCTTAGGTTCAAGGTTCCCAGCCAGTGTTCTCAAGGGAGAGAAAGGGATGTTGATGGTTCCAAAGCAAGGCTGGCCAGGTAGCCGCAGGGCAGATGCAGGAGATATGCCAGGGCCATTCCTTTCTTCTCATTCCTGATGGTGCTTGGGGTCCAGACTAAAATCCTGGCAACATTTTCCCCCAACTGACACAGATGGAGGCTGAGAAAGATGGAGTTTCCCAAGATGCACATCAAACCAAAGTCCTCCCAGTAGCTCCCACCTGTAGTCCCAGTATCAGTGAAATGGAAAGTGGAGACAAGCAGATCTGGGGAGCTTGCTCGCCAGCCAGCCTAGCCTAGAGCGAAGTTCCAGCTCAGTGGAATTCTGACTCCCACAAAATGGTGAAGGTGCTGGTGGTAGTTAGCTTTGCCAACTTTACACAGACCAGAATCATCAGAGAAAAGGGTCCTAACTGGGGAACTGTCTGGGGAGAGTTGACTTGGCATGTCTAGGAAGGACTGTCTTGATTGTCTTAGCTGATAGAAGACTGAGCCTACTGTGGGTGACACCATTCCCTAGGCTGAACTATGCGGGAGTGAAGAAAGCAAGCTGAGCAGGAATGAGCACGCATGCGTGCATTCCTCTCCACGCTTGGCTGCAGATACGAAGCCGCTAGCAGTTTAGAGTTCCCACTTTGACTTTCTCACAATGATGAACTCTAGCTTGGAACTGCAAGCTGATGAAAAACCCATGAGTGGCAGTGTTAGAATGACACCAGATAGCCACTGAACAGACAGGGGAACAGGGCAATGGCTCTGCAATCCACAGCCCAGTGTCATTCCCAGAAAGATGGGCCAAAGCGGAGATGCAGGAATTGGAGCAGCTATGAGAAAGCAGTTGAGCATCCTGCAAGATCAAGCTCATGCTTTTGTTTCTGTCTGGTTGGTTTTGTTGTTTGCTTGTTTCCATGAGAATGGAAGTTTGTTAAAAGCGTGGAGGAACAGGGAGAGATCATAACAACTAATGTTAGGAGCCAACCAGTATTTCCCCAAATCACCACCATTGTTTGTCCTTCCTGTTCTCACCATCAGAACCGTGCTAGAAATGATTGTGCTGGCTGCTTGGCTGACCTGCTCAGGCCCAGGAGACACACTCGGTCCTTATGTGAAAGTCTCTACTGCCCTCATCACCTTTCCCATGGAGTCACACCCAGAACTGGGCGGCAGAACTCTCATGATAACTGTCTCTGATTTTAATCACATGACATCACCAGAGAATTCAAAGCTAAGTCACAACAAACAGTGTGGATTTGGGTCATGTAGACAAGAACTGGTGTGATCTACTGAGCACTTGAGGGACTGGACCTCCCAGCAATGTCAGCTGGGAAGCCCGAAATCTGCAGAGCAGCCCAGAGGCCAGAGACCCAGAGGAGAGTCTGCATTGTGCCATCTGCTAGAGGAACAGTTTGCTTGGGCTCTTCGAGACAGAATCTGCGGCTGAGGCTGGCGTCCTCCTGCCTCAGCCTCCCAAGCTCTGGGATGGCAGGTGTGTGTTGTCATGCTTGCCTGTCTTTTTTTTATTAGGCCTCACCTTAAGCCACATGCACTATTTGGAAGTGTGCCACCCAGTGGCTCTTTGCTCCATCCGCAGATGGTGCCAGTGTCTTCTGGATGAGGGTTCCCAGATTTGCATCAGCCCAGGCCCTGTAGTTCTCATTTCAGCCCTGGCACCTGCAAACCCAGCGATCTGCCTGATCTGGGTCAGTTAATAAAGACTGCCTTCTCCTTCACAATGCCGGACTTGGCCAACTGTGTCAATGGCCTCCTAGCTTCCCTCCAGCTTCAGAATCTGAATTATAGCTCTGGGTCCTCCTCAATGAAGAAAGGGCTGGTCCTCATTCTGTGTTTGTATGTATGAGAGAGAGAAAGAAAGAGAGGAAGGCATGGATGGAGTGTGTGTGTGTGTGTGTGTGTGTGTGTGTGTTCATGTGGGTTTAGCTACCATGATCACGTGTGTCAGTCTTCAGGCACTATCTGACTTGTTTGTTGAGACAAGGTCTCCCATTGAGCAGGCGAGCCTGACTAGCCAGGGAGTCCCATAGGTCCACCCATTTCCCCCTCTCCAGCCCTAGGATTACAAACATCTCTATGCCGGCTTTTATGTGGTTTGAGGAATCTAAGTCAAGTTTCATGCTTACAAATCAAGCATTCACTATCCGGACCATCTCCCCAACCCTTGGTCCTTGTTCTTTATGATCCCAAGTACAGAGAGGGCTGTACAAGTTAATGCCTCATGCCCCACCTAGCACCTTGTAAGCACTCAGCAGAAGTGAGTGGCATACAGTGTCCCATGTGTTTGGTGTCTGTTTGGTCAAAGGGGGCCACACAGTGCTTCTCACCTGATGGTATCTACAAGATACTGGATTCCAGAAAGAGGAAAGGTGATGGGGCTGCATAGAAGCCTCAGTGCTGGGATGGGTAGCAGTGTGGTCCTAACAGTGAGTACCATCCAGCCATGCCTGGCCTGGACACAAACACCGAGAGCAAGCATCCTTGGTAACCAGATCCAGAGCCAGGCCAGGCAGGCATCTCACAGCTGAGTCCCAGGCTCAATGCTCCTGGCAGACCCATTGTCTCCCAACTGGCAGCTGTCAGGCCCAGGAAGGCTGCCCATACTAAACTCCCAGCTCTGGGGACCAGGGAGGGATGGTGGTAATTGGGTTACATGCTTCAAGGATGTGGCTGCTCTTGGCAAGGCCACAAATTGAGTTTGAAATAAGTAATCCGGAGCCAAACCGCTTACGCTGTGAACAACAAGGCCTGCTTGGCAGGTCTTCCCATCCCTCCTCCTCTCGGGACACAGCCCCAAGTCCCAGAAAGGCTGGGAGAGAGCTGCAAGCCAGTCCTAGAGGTACTGGGATCCAGATTCCTGCAAGAATGGAGGAGGGCCAGCTGACACTCACTCCCCAAAAGGGAGGAGGCTGGGACCCAGCAGACAAGTCCATAGGGATCAGTGGATAGGGGGTTAACTAGGGCTGGGAGAGGAGGGGGAGGGGTCTGAGAGCTGAGACGTGGTGGGCTTCTTGCAGGCAATGGAAATGCTCTATAATGTGTGGGGGTGACGGCCAAACCACTGTGAGTTTATTTCAAAGCACTGTCGTGTCCATGTTAAACAGGCAAATTGCACTGTAGGAATTATTTCTCAATAAAACTTCTATTCAAGGGCCAGCAAGGTGGTGAGCTTGCTGTGTATACCTTGGGACTGTAGAACCCGCCTCCACAGGCATGCCATAGCACATGTGTGCCCCTCGTACACGCTAATAATATATAAAGTTTTAAAAATATCCCACTTCCCAGATCCATTCATTTCCCTGCAGTTCCATTTGTCTCCACAGCTGAGGAAGATTCCATGATGTCTATGCGCCACACTTCCATTATCCATTCATCTGCTGATGGACATTCAGGGCGCTGCCATTTCCTGGCTATCCTAAATAGAACGGAAAAACAAAAACTCTGTGTTCTCTCCCACATGCAGACCCTAGCCTGTAATGGACACATAAAAACGGGCGTGTAAATGTGGTTAAAAGCCTAAATAACCAGGAAGATGACCCGGAGAAAGTAAAACTAGGTTCTGAAAAAGGACAGGGCTGTGAGTGTACAGGGAAGGCACAAAGGAGCACAGAAACAGAAAAGAGGTTTGCTGGGAGGAGGCAAGGGGTAGCAGAGGTGCGGAAGGTCTATTAAAACACACCTTGTCTGAAAAATTCCATAATGATATTTAATACTTTGTAGGATCATTTTAAAAACCAATAAAAAATAAAAATATCAAAATCAAATAATAAAAATATAAATAATAAAAAGTAAAGGTGTCATTCAAAATAAGAGAGAACTGCTGAGATGGCTCATTGGGCAAAGGCACCTGCTACTGACCTCTACAACCCGCATGGTGGAATCAGGGAACTGACCTCTGACCTCCACCCTTGTGATGCTTCATGCACACACCCAATAAACAAGTGAATAAATGTAATGAAAAGGAGAGCGGGAGAGAAGTAGAAGGTTGGAAACCAGGATGACTTCTCACAGAAACAACTCTTTTCCCCCGTCCCCCGCAAAATAAAAATAAAAACTGAAGGTCTCAGGTCCTGCCATAGTAACAAAGGTTTGCAAAAATGAATCAATCTAAAGCTGCAGCACAGACAAGTTAATCCCGTTGCTGGAAATCAACAGAGGACAAGGAAGCCCTGGGGTTCTGCCCCAGCTCCACGGTCCCGGAAAAAAAAAAAAACCAAGCTCGGGCATTTCAGCTCAGGGCTCTTGGCCTCTGACCAATAAGCAGCTTAAGCTTACAGAGAACCGGGAAGGAAGGTCAAAGATGGTAGGAGGGTAATGTGATTCGGGGATACTCAGAAGTAAAAAGGTAAAACAAAGGACTCTGCTGGCTAGCCTCCCTTCTCCCTCGAGGCACAGAAGGGTCTGAAGTGGATCTGATTAGCCGGCCGGCCGGGCTCCAGTGTGCAGAGTCTAGGCAGCCATCTGCAAAGCCTGAAACTCAATAGAGAACTTGCTAACAGGGTTGGTGCCTGCTGTGGGCTGCCACCGTCAGCTTCAACCAGCTCCAGCGTGACCACGGGAGATAACCCGCCAGAGGCTGTGGGCTCATTTTCCTCCCCCTCGTCCACCCTACACAGAATGGCTTCCCCAGGCTTCTGCTGCCACCTACAGCACTAGAGACGAAAGGCAGGTCCCGGGCCAGACCCAGCAGAGGGGGCTTCCAGAACAAAAGCCAGCCAGTTGAAGCCTGAGTCCCAACACCACGTCCTTCCCCAGACCCTCATGCAGCCTGAGGAAGCCTTATGGAAGCCTTCTACCTACTTTTACCCATCCACTGTGTCACACACGCCCCTGCAATGTACCCTGGGAAGCCCCCTACATATCAGCTCTTTTACAAGTGAGTGAGGCCATCCACACCTCTGCTTTGAGATCACCCAAAGACATTCTGGGACCTCTGCCTATACCAGCTGGCCTCGCTAACACCATAGGCCCTACCCTCTATTGTGGGAAACTCCGGATTCCTGTCCTTAGTTTAGCTATCCATAGCCTCTCTCTACAGACCTACCTGACCTGGTCACTCCCATAACTGGCAGTCATTTGCCTCTCCTAATGTCAAAAGCTATAGTTATCATGGCTGTGATCTGAATGTCCCCTTATACTGGAGGGTCCCAAATCTAAGAATAGCCTAACATGTAAGATCCTGTCTCAGAGTAAGTAAATAAATAATTACAAATAAATAAATAAATGGGAAAGAAGAGAAGGAGGAAGGAGGGGGAAGATGGGGGAGAGCATCAGAGGGGGAGGGAGAGCAGGTAGAGTGTTTACCTCGCATATACACAATCCTCAGTTGAATCCTCAGAACCATATAACCCAGGCATAGTGTGTATGTCTATGATCTCAGCACCCAGGAACCTGAGGCAGGAGAATCAACAACTTCAAGGTCATCCTTCACTACAGAGTGAGTTCAAAGCCAGCCTGGGCTACATGAAACCCAGTTTCTTTCAAAAACCAGTCTGGTCCCTACACTCCAGGCCAGCAGGAGCCCTTTGCAAGTGACCCTCACAGTAAAGTCCACAGAGTTGGGTGGAGTCTCCATGGAGGAACAAGTCACAGGACACATGGCTGGACACAGCTGGAGAGTGGATCCCGGAACAGGAGAGCCTCGGGCCATGGGCTGTGATCCTTTCTTTCAAGCCTCCTTCACCCCACTCCTTTTCCCCACAGTACCTCTCCTGCTGGAGCAACAGCAGAGCAGGTTTCATGGTGAGACAGGGCAAAAGTGCCATCTTGGCTCTTTCTTCCCATTCTTGGGAAGCTATCAATGTTCACAGGGCACCCAGCCCTCATGACCTCACCTGACTCCAATTTCCTCCCAAAGACACCAGCCCCAGATGCCACAGACATGAATCTGGGGAGAAGGTTTCCAGCGTGGAGCCTTCCAACCACAGTACAATGCTCAGAACCAGTTTCTCTCCCTACCCTCGTCTCTCCGACTCTCACCCCACTCCCTCATCTAAATGTACTTTCCTTACCTCTGGGTTAGGATGAGAAGGGTGGGGAGCGGGAGGAGATGGCTCCATTAATCTCAAGTGCTTGCTGTACACGCCTGAGCATAAAGACCAGGAGCCCAAGGGGGCAAGGGCATTGTGGGCCACAGTCCCAGGTCTGAAGAAATACACAGGAGGTCCCCACAGCTCACTAGCCATCTGGCCAAGCCAAATCAGCCAGTTCTGAGTTTATAAAAGCCCCTATCTCAAAAAACCACGTGGAGAGCACCTGAGGACGGCACTCAAGGTTGACTGGCCTCCGCATGCTCACGTGTATGATGCATCCATACACATATGAACACGCTTACACAGGAAGGAAGAACTCCCGTTGAACATGTAGCACACATCAAGGTTCTGGCATGTTTCAGAACCCGCAAGAGACAGGCCACCTGGACCCATGAAAGCCTGGAACACCAAACTAAACGTAGTTGGATTTGCTGAGAGCCGTGCACAAGGCACGTCCAAAGTGACAGGAAAAGCACGTGTCTCATCAAAGAGGAAAAGGCCCCAAAGGATTTCAAAGATAATAATAGCAAAAATAAATTTCAAGAGCAGATCTAAATGCACCAAGCCTGGCAAGCGATGAAAATTACCATCCCCGCTAGTGGAAATGTCAATTCAAACTTCATTTGTAAAACGGTTCAGGCTCTGATTGCAAAATTATTATTTCATATGAGAAAGAGAACCGTGTGGATAAAGAGCTGGTGGCAAAGTTTTTTTTAAAAAAAAAATTTAATTTCCTCAAATATCCCCTCCCCCAAAACAAAGCAAAACAAATTTAACATTAAAAGTTGCGCAGGATAATTGCAGATGTAAATATCACTTAGTGCAGATGCTGAGAGTAAAATGTAATTATGACTCATGGGAAATCGATGGCAGCCGATGATAAAATCCATGGTCTGGATCTTTCTGCTGAGCAGAAATGGATTCACACTCCGGCTGTGGTTTATGTGTTTTTTAATTGAAAATGAGCTATACGCGGAAATTAATCTCAATCCATGAATGGGGTAACTGATGCAAGTAAATACATGGCAGTAATAGCTGCTGAACTCGCAGGCGAGGCCAGAATGTCCAAGGACAAACCTTCTCCCGCCACCAAGAACTCCTGCTCTTCAGAGTCTTTACTGGGCCCTTTTCTCCCCAGCCTTGTGGTCCCAGCTGTGACCAAAGGAGGTCTTACTCGTCCCCCAAGGGCCATCAAATATTTAAGTGGGATAATAACTGATTAAAATACTCAACATTATGATTTGAGTGCAAAATAGTTCCCACAGGCTCATGGGTTTAAATACGTGGTCTCCAGCAGATAACGCTGTTTGGAGCGATTGAAGGAAGTTAGAGAAAGTGAGCGGCTAGAAGGCAGGCTTTGGAGGGTTAGCAGGGCCCCACTTCTGGCCTAATTGCTCTCTAAGATGTTTCGAATGGTCGCCCCAGATTCCCAGCTTGGGATCAGGAGTCTGATTGCCCCGGTTTTCACCTGGGTCCTACCCCTATTCCATTCATTCCACTGTGTCACGGCAAACATCCTGCCAGCTCCCCAGAGGATGTGGGTCTTCCTCATCCACCATGGGCTCAAGAAATGGTTTCACTCAGAGAGACTTTAGGGGAGAGGGAGGAGGTGCAGAAACAAGACCCTCTGCCACTGTCCCCTCTGCCTGTGGACAGACCAACGAGTTCACTGCATTTCTCCCCAAATGGTCACCCAGACTTCTGGTAAAAATAAAAAAAAATTAAAAAAAAAAGTCCACAGATGCCCCTGAGTCCCTCATCACCCAAGCCCTGTGGTAGCTCTCAGTATTTCCGTGTCTCCCCAGCACAGGAGACAGGTGAGTCTCCCTGACACCAGGTTGCCTACCCTATCATCAAGCCTGGAATTTGAATGCTGGAACTCAGGTAAGAAGGTACTGAGGGGAGCACAGGATGCATCAATCAGACAGCACAAAATTATCTGGAAAAAAATGCATGTAACGAATCCAGGTTCAGGAGCTAGGAAGCTAGCTTGTCAGAAAATGTCTGCTGAAAAAGTCTGCCACACAAACCCATGTGAGAAGCCAAGTGTGGTGATACACACCTATAATCCTAGCCCTAGGCATATAGGGAAACCCTCGGGGGCTTGCTGGCCAGTCAGCCTAGCCAATCAGCTAGCTAGTTCCATGTTCACTGATAGGCCCTGTCTCAAGACATAAAGTAGAGAGCAATAGACGTCAACCTCTGATCTGATTTACACACACACACACACACACACACACACACACACACACAGCATATCAGCTTCCGTCTGGAGCCCTGGCAGGAACACATCACCCAGTCTTAGGTTAGAAATGAGACGAAGAAATATTGTCTTCAAGCTGGAGCCCAGCCCCTGCTCCACCAAGAGGAGAGGTCCTCTGGATCCTCACGGCCCCCGTGAGCAGTCTCTCTACTGCCGGCCTTCTGAAATTCTTTTGTGTCTCTGCCCCTCTCTTCTCCTTCCGCCGTCTGCTCTGGAGCAGCGACAAGCATGACAGGGTGGCTCATTTGGTATTTTGGCTACAGCTACAAAATCACCTTCCCTCAAACTGGCACGAAGGGGGAGATTTAATCAGTCTCTGGTGTGTTACCTGCGTTTGCACTCCGGATCTCTAACAGAGGCAATGAGGAAGGTTTCAAACATTAAAGCTTAATGATCAGGCAGGAGAACATAGTACCACTGCATCAATGCCCAGCCTCATCTCACTGGGGAAAAATCAAGGCAGCCCCATCCATCTTGCCAGATCCGGACTGTCACTCATGATCCACTCCTATTCCATGCACCCAGCCTGGGTGTGCTTGGAAAGCACTATTAACCAGCACTGGGAAGCACCCTCCAATAGAGGGGAGAGTTGTCAATGATGCTAACTAAGGCAGTACTTTCTGTATGCATGAACATGCTTCAAAGTGAAAGCCAATTCTCTCTGTAAATGAAAATCCCTCACCCAAAAATACAAATTTCTGGGCACAAACAAAATGCCTCAAATAGAAAATTCCATACCTAAGCTGAGTCAGGGCTCAGCTAGAGAGCCTGCATAGATTCCCCAGCAGGGAGCTGGGGTTGTGGCTTAGTGGTACAGCACCTGCCTATCATGGGCAAGACTGTGGGTTCCATCCCCAATACTGCATAAAGAAAGGGGAAGGCAACACCTTACTCAAAACATAACCATTCTGAAGTTAGGGGGGTTGTTTTGTTTTGTTTTGTTTTTGTTTAATGCCTTTGGATACATGTGTAAGTGTACACGAAGCATAAACAAATTTTGTGTTTAATATCAAGTCCTACCTCCAAGGTCACTCATTATGAATTTACAAACATCTCAAAGTCTGCAGACACAGCCAATCCAAAACACTTCTGACCTAACATGTGTGGAATGGAGGGCACTGAAACCTGCTCGTTCTAAGAGCTGGGGTTTTGGGTGGATTGTTCACCAGAACAGTGGTCCTTCATGAGGAAGAGAGGAGCCTGCGGAATGAGTCTGGAATGGGTCCATGTGCTCACATTTGAACACTTGGTCCCAGTTGGTGCCGCTATTTGGGGAGGTTGCAGAACCGAGTGGGTCACCGAAGGTGGCCTGTGAAAGTTCTAGTTTGGTCCCATTCCATCTCTTTCTGCCTCCTGTCCACTTTGAGGAGACCACTTGGCTGTCAATCCCACCGCCTCTATGGCTCATTGAAACTCAATGAAGCCAAGGGCCATGAACTGCAACCTCTGCAACCCAGAGACAAAAGTTATCATCCCAGGGACTTGTCACAGTGACAGAAAGTCTCAAGAATGCTAGGAGATTGTCTGGAGGAGGAAAAATCAGGACAGTAGGCCAAGCCAGAAATGGAGTCCTGAGGCACAAGGACTACCCAAACTAAGCATTTATTGACAACTCTTTACTATGTAAAGTTCTGCTGTCCCCAACACACCTAATCAGCTCTGCTCCCATAATGAGCAGCAGACACAAAAGTATAGAAAGAAGGGTGTGGCCATGTTTCAATAAAACTTTTTTTTTTGACAACCACAAGCCCCCATGGGAATCTCATAATCTGGGGTGACAAGAGGTGATAACAATCCCACAACAAAGATGAAGGAGATTCTTATCAGATATTTCCTCCATAAAAGTCACTGCTTGAAGGTCAGAAGGAAGAAGTTAAAAGTCTCTACACCAATCTAATGGAGAAGATAACCATCACTCCATCCAGTGAGTCAACCACAGGGCTATTGAGGATGCTGGACTGTCTCTGCTTTGGGTACTCGGTCCCGTTCTGTTTGTTTGACTGTCTGTCTGTCTGCTTGTTTGTAGCTCTTGCTACATCTTCCTGGCTGGCTTCAAACTCACTGTCTTCCCACCCCAGACTCCCAAGTGCCAGAATTCCATGTGTGTCCACTACATCCGGCTCTATCTCACTGTTTCTTAATTAACTGTTCTTCAACCTCAGTTTCAGCTCATAGTACTCATTTGGGAAGGACACTCCTGGGGTTTCTCACCCTATCAAGGAAGATTAGCAGCTCAGACTTGACTTTCACCACATTATTCTCAACTTGGCGCAGGATTGGTGACAGTTTCTCTGTGTTCATTCGACCACAGACTGCAAAGGCTCTGCTCGGCTGAGGCCCACATAGCTCTGAGCCGGGCATGAAAATGAGAGGAGGTTACTTACAGTACTGACCAAAACTCACCTGTGGGACTGGGTTCGGGCTCTCAGCCTTTGGGGACACACCAGCATCTTGCACAAGGCTGGTGCACCAGCTTCCCAGGCCCTCACCTTGCAGTCCCACAGGCTGTGAGACCTGATGGATGCTGAGGTTTTGCAGTTCCAAGCAACTCACAGATGCTGCTGGCCAGGGGCATCAGTTTACCTGCTCAGCTCCATCAGGGTCTAAAGATGCTGATGACATCAGGAGGGGTCTGGACATGGGCACTTTTTCCATCCTCCCTGGGGCTGAGACATAGCTGTCCATTTACTTCCTGTTCTGTGGTGTCACTTGATATTAATTGTATCCAGACTTGAGGATGGCTGAGCTGAAAGACGTTTACAGTTCAAGATCTAGCTTTGGGGACTTGAAATGCCTTTGACTGGGTCCACAGCTGCAGTTAGAGAGCGTTCTAGAATAGCCTCATAAAAGGTTCCACTCACTGATCTCTCAACAGGGAAACTCCTGGGACACACGTGAACAGACGATGAATATTGTGGAGTTCAGAGAAGAGCCCTCAGCACTGGCAGGCATCAACCTACTTCCTTGTTGAAAGAGCCCCACAGAACATACACACAACAAGGTATCACATCCTCCTGTGGGTACATTGGGGTCTATTACAGGCCGAGTTGCCACAGCTATGAGGGTGCCTGTGATCTGATGAATATAGCCATTTTCCGTGAATGAAAGACACCAGATAGAAAACACAAAGTGGTTAGGAAGATGGGCATGTGTAAAATTAACCCCCTGCCTTAGAATGCCAATAGCTCTCAGCGGGAGCGTGTCTGGGTGGGTGGTAACACCACTGACCTCCAAACCCATGGGTTCTGAATCCCCAATTCTACATCCATGGATAAAACCAGTCACCCACTGATGCCTTATAACTCCCAAACAGCAATGTGAATGCCATCTATCTATCTATCTATCTATCTTTTATGATAGGTTTTTATAGATCTGAATTTTTGAGTTATCAGAATTCCCTAAATAATCCATCATAGATAGATAGATAGATAGATAGATAGATAGATAGATAGATAGATAGATAGATAGATAGACAGACAGACAGACAGACAGGTAGACGGCATTCACATTGCTGTGTTGGGAGTATAAGATATCAAGAGATGATGTAGGAAATGGTGAGTATGTGGGATTCATACAAGACTCTAAAGCCTGCTATAGAAGAGATTAGCATGTCCTCGGGTCTGTGTATCTATGGCTGTCCCAGAATCAGTCTTCCATGGATCCCAAGAAACAAGGAATCTATTCATGGATGAGGATTCCTGCATACTAAATCTGTTCTATGGCAGTCTCTCAGGCTGTCTCCTTGGTATCAGTTACCTAGATGAATATTTGCTCTACTTGAATTTGAAAGAAGAAAAGTTTACCAAAAGTTGAAACAAAAACACCAGTCATGCTCAAATCTGAGGTAGCTGTACCTCTACTCAAGGCCTGCAGGGGGTGCCACGGCCTCATGAACTCGACTCTGGTGGCAGGAACTCCCTGGCTTCCCTGAGATTTCAAGACAAGAGAACCCTGGAGGCTCAAAGCTGACAGAGGACTGGCCATAAGAGCCAAACTGGCCGCTCTTGGCTCCCCAGCCCTGAAGTAGGCCCTGTGACAAGCAGAATATGCCTCTCCCAAAAGCTGTCAGCACCCTAGAGAAAATCTTCAAGAAAGAGGTCAGGCAGTAACATGCTGTCCTCAACACCTCCTCCTCCTCGGCTCTGGAAGTCCTAGCACAAACATGGGGGCACACAGCTAAATGGCAGGGCAATCTGCTCTCAAGTCACTACTCCGGCACTGGGACACTGAGGTAACCTTGAGTAAAACTCTTGATTGCTAACTCCTGTCCTACGGGAGGTGGCACCAATGACCTCACAGAGTCTTGGGAGGATTTGATGAGGTCAAACGCATTTGCCACAGGGCTGGGGAAAGCACTTGCTGTGCTGGTGTAAAGACAAGGATGGGTCCCCAGCACCATGCAGGGTTGGACGTGGTAGCACGCATCTGAAACCCCAGCGCTCCTTTGGGGAGCGGGAAAGTAGAGACAGGCCTGGTATACGTAAAGGATAAGAGACACAGTCCAAAGTGCGGTGAGAGGTGAGGACCGACACACAAACACATGGGTCAGGGGGGTTACTGTACACAGTGTCTCCTCCCTGCATCACGAGCAACTGCAGGGAACTAGGTGAGCCCAGCTCAGTTGGCCCTCCCCTCCCCAGGCAGCACATGTGACCCCACAGTCAGAAGTCACATTCCCTGTGCCTTCCATTCCTGAACCCTGAGACATTAGTAGCTAAGGATGGCTCGGATCAGTGCCCACAGCTGAAGGCCAGCAGGCTAGCCGCTCAAAGCACTGTCTCGGTAAACCTGACCTGAGCCTGACCTCCCTCCAGCTGTTCCAGCTGTGAGGCATCCTCCCATCAGCGCTTCCAGAGCCAGGAAGGCTGGCAGGTCCTGGTATACAAAAGAAGAATGTTGGTAACCCAGGCTGACCTCCACATCCAGTTCATCGTCCAGTCAACCGCGTGACCTTGGGAAAGCAACTGGACCTCTTTGTCTCTGGTGATGACACAAGGAAGGCCCCCTCTTCAGGGTGCTAGAACTGTGAGGGTGCTTCTCTGGGTCAAGCACCTGGCATGGAATAGAACCCAGGCAGGTTTGTGGGCCTTGTCTGGGAGGTACTGAGTTTCAGGATGTACTAGTGACAAACGGCTATGCCAGCCAATGGTGAGGATGTTGTGCTCTTGTGCACAACCGCTCTGAGCAGATGCTGACTCCATTGTCACTACTTGTCAGACAAAGACCTTGAGAAGACCAAAACACCCTCTTTCCCAAGGACACAAGTGTCAAGTTGAATGTGAGTCCCAGTCTGTCTAGTTTCAGAACTGTTGCATTTGGTTTGGGTTTTTAGAGAGGGTCTTGTTATGTACCCCAGGCTGGCTGCACACAAACCTATCAACTTTCTGCCTCAACCTCCCAAGAGCTGAAATCATAGGCATGAACCCCCAGAACTATTCTTCTAGTCCAACTATGTCAGAATTTAAATTATCCCAGGGCCTAGCCCTTGGAAGCAAACTGTGGACCTTAGAATGATGGTGTCCAGTTCTCCATTCTCTGGAACAACTGATCAGTCCTGCCACATACACAAGCCCTCAGCTGCATGCGAAAGCTTGGGAACAATCAGGTGAGGTCATAGAAAAGGTTCAGGGGACAAAGATGAATGATGTCAGCTGCCCCGTGGAACCCCATAATGCAGATGTACACAGCCACCTCCACATCCTAGGGCTGTAGTGTCAGATGGAGCTGGATACAAGGCTTGGCTGCTGTCCACCAACTCTGTGACTGTGGATCAATTAGGGCACCCCCATTGCCTTGGCACCCTTACCTGGGAAAGCATGGCTACTTCTAGAAGAGAACTTGCCAAGAAACATCCTTGCCAAGACTTCATGACATGTGGCTCAAGTTCCTGGCACAAGTGCAGATGATTCTCTATTGTCACCATCATCTCCATCACCATCACCTTCATCCTCACCACCACCATTACCACCGCAATCATCACCATTTCCTTGACTGCCAACACCATGGTCATTCTTCACCATCATCACTACTGTTACCACCATCACCACTATCCCCATCACTATGAGCATTACCACTGTCTCTATCACTACCAACATCATCAGGACCACTACCATCATCAGGACCACTACCATCATCACACCTCCTCATGAAGATCCCCACCATCATCATTACCACCATTGCTATCACCGTATCACCATTACCACTATAATCATCATAACCATCCTCACCGTCACCGTCAGTATCAGCACCATAATCACTATCCTCACCATTGTCATAACTACCATTATTTGTGTCCTTCTAGAAAGCGATATGAGAAGACACAACCATTGCCCTGCTTGCTCCTCTGACAACACATTATCATGGTTTTAAAACCAGGCTCCATCTCCGACACTCACCAAGAAAAGAGGTCCTCGCGTCATCTTTTGTGTTTCTTTGCTCTTTTGTTTTTCATCCACAAAACCCTGCTTCCTCCCGCTTTGGTACCCACTTGTAACCCATCTGTTAGGAGCAAAGATATTCTGCAAAGAGCCATTTGTGCCTCTTCCTTTGGCTACCAGACTATTGAAACATGCAGTGGTCCTCGGGAAACTGGAATTTTCCTCCTTCTGGAAGGAAAAGACTGGGGCCATGGTTCCAGACCAAGAAAGAACTTATCTCTGAGAAAGAGACTGCACAGTTTGGACAACTTGTCAGACCACCTCCGTGGAGAAGCAGAGTCTCAGCAATGAAGATGGGTCTGATAATGGGTCAACAGTAGCTTGCAGAAACACACTTTGACTGGACCTGCACACCTATGTGGACTTTAATTTAAACCTGAATTTCGTGTCAGCATCAAAGATAGGATGGAGATCACTGGACTTCTTTTATGCCACTTTCAATGTGGCCACACTGAAGAAGTCTCCTTTCTTTGTTTCCTCTTTAACTGGCCTATCACAGAGGGGCTGGATCTTGCCCCTCAGAGCAGCCAGGATCCGTGCTCTGACTCTAACATGTTCACTCATTGTGCTGAGGGAAGCGACTTGCTGAGATAGATGCTGCCCTAAAGACAACTCTGCTATCTCCACTCAGCTACACCACAGACCTTCCATCAAGCTTGGAGTTACCGAAGCCCTGATGGCATCCCAATGATGGCCCATGAGAAATTCTAAGGTAGGATGCCCCACAAACCCACCTCACAGTGCCTGTGAGCTCTGAGTGTTGTCCTGATCCATGGACCGCAGGGGTTTGCTCCATATCAGTCGTCTCACAGGTGTATACCTTAGGAGCGGATTGCGAGGCAAACTTCAGTCTGTGAGGAGGACGAACAACAAGCTGGCACGCGCTGAAGCGACAAGCTCACTGCTCTTGATGCTTCAGAGCATGGAACCTCACAGACAGGCTATCAGTCTTCACTATCCAATTAGAAGGGAGGAGACCAGACCTGATTAGATTCAGAGGAAGTCTGGGTAAGCTCAAGCAACTATAATTCCATGGCACAAGCAGAGATAGGGAGGAGGAACTATGGGATTCCTCAAGTAAGACTTCCTATAGGGATGTCTGAAACCAGATATGGGAAAGAGAAGCCATTACAAACCCACAGAGATCAAATGTACCTTGATTGACTAATAATGTCTGGTCTAAAACCATTATTATCAGAGGAAGAGTAGTCATTGCCTATCTGTAGAAATCAAATGTGTTGTGATCTATTCATGATGTCTGCTAGGGACATGGAAGAGCACATAATGGGATGAATGTCACACATGCTGATACTGAGGCTTTGCATATGACTCCAGAACAGGGCTCCATTGTGGAGCCTGGAGTCTCTGATCTACAATGGGAGTATCTGCAGTACTCCCTGCAACAGCATGCTTTGTCAGACACTAGAGTGGGAATATCTTCAGTACTTCCCACAACAGCATGCCTTGTAAAACATGTTCAGGGCTCTGCATGCAAAGTCACAGGCTCGAAGGTGATTTCTGGGGACAGAGAACTCCACAGCACTGACTGGTTTCGCTGACTGAGAACTGACAGGCTGCGCCTCCCCCCCTTATACCATCATTGGATAGAAACAGGCTGGACACATCAGAAAAGGACCTTCCTACCCTCCAGCTGCCTATGGTCTCCAGGGAACTGTGAGTCTGCACTTCCTATTTGTGCTAAAGCCCCAGGGAAACACAGGCAGCCCAGAGAGGCTAGCAAGCTTCCCTTTCCACCACTCACTGACTGGCTAATCTCTCTCAAAAAGCTCTTCTCGCAGAAACCTCCTGAGTCACAGGACTTGAGGACCACCTACAGGAATTCTTTGTACACAAGGGTCATGGGCTTAGAAACAGGATAACAACCAGGAACCTCCAGACCCCCATCTCCTGTCCATATATATCAAAGCACACACACACACACATACATGTATGTATGTATACATGTGTGTATATGTATATATGCATAAAGAGGGGGTTTCTCATATAGCTCAGGCTAGCCTCAAACTTGCTACATAGCTGAGGAAGGCCTTGAACTACTAATCCTCCTGCCTCTGTCTCTTGCGCATAGGATGACTATGACCATTTTATGTGATGCTGGGAAAGGAACCCTGTTGTAATAGGAGAGGCGGGGCTGCGTCCCCAGCACCCCGGCCACCTGCTAGCTTATGCCCAGAAATAACAACACACAAATTGTATTCTTTTAAACACTGCTTGGCCCATTATATCTAGCCTCTTCTTGGCTAACTCTCGCACCTGGACTAGCCCATTTTTAATAAAGTGTGTAGCACCGAGGTGCACTTACCAGGAAGATTCTAGCCTACGTCCATCCTGGGCCGGAGCTTGATCGTGTCTGCCTCAGAGAGCAGAGCTATCGCATCTGCCCGGGAGAGAGGAGCATGGCGTCTCTGAGCTCACTTCCTCTTCCTCCCAGCATTCTGTTCTGTTTACTCCACCCACCTATGTTCTAACCAATAAAATGGGCCAAGGCAGTTTCTTTATTTTTTAACCAATGACCTTCCTCCATCAGAATCCAGGGCTTTGTGTATACTAGGCTAACTCTCTACCAACTATATCCTCCATCTGGTTCCCCTTAACAGTGCATGATCACTCTGTGTGTCAATATGCCCAAGCAAAGCAATGTCTTCATTCACCTGGACATGTTCTCCGCATCCAGCAATGCCCACATCTGCTAAGCATTAGCATGGAAAATCAGATTAGAAGCAACTATAGACTCTGTCTTCATCTTTGGCTCAACTCTGAGTTCACCACAAACATCATGCCTCTTCCACTGGTCTGCCTGGCTGGCCAGCGAATGTCCCACAAACAGCCACAGGCATCTGCTCACCTCTCCCAGGTGAGCCTTTGACGTCCTGGCCACCAAGTGGGGAATGTGGGTACCAGACTTCAATCACTAGCATGGTTTCAGTGCACTGACTGATGTTCGTGGTGGGAGAACACAGCAGCAATACCCATAAGGCCACTCTGCCCCAAATTCCCTAGGGTTCACCACACCCAGAATCTCAGAAATTATGGTTGGAAAGGCTGAAAAGCTACAGTGACGAGGGACACAGACGGCTACTGTGTCTTGTGTGGCTTGTCAACAGATGAACAGGATCCCTACCCAATGGGATCTTTATTATCACCAGCTAAGGTGTATCACACTTAGACTGTACCTCCCAATCTGAAATCTAAAACTCTAGCATCTCACAATGTGACTTATATTTGATGACAAGGTCCTTAAAAAGGCATTTGAGGTAGTCACTAGGGTCAATCCCCATCCAATTTGACTTGTGTCCTTACAAGACACATACAGAGGGACAACATGGGAGAGCACGGGAGAAGGTGTCATCTACAAGGCAAGGGCAGAGGCCTCAAAGAAAGCACCTAGAGACACAGTGGCCTTGGACTCCATCCCCAGAAACAAAGATAAGTGGTTTTTGTGTAAACCACATAGATATGGTACCTCTTTAGGGTCGTCACCGTAGCTAAACACAACAGCTAGCCAGGTTGTTTCAGCCTAGCTTGGAGAGTGGGCACGGGCCTGTAAACCCAGCACTGAGGGACTGAGGCAGGAGGATCATGATTTCCAAACTAGCCTGGCCTACACAGCGAGAATCTGTCTCAAAAATGAACAAGTCAAACCAAAACCAAGTTCGGGGGCACCCAAGTGGAAGAGCACTTGCCTGACCTAGGCAAGAGCCTGGATCCATCCACTTCAGGAAAGAAAAACGTTCAAGCTAAGTAAGTCACACGCTCTCTCCTCTTCCAGGACAAACAAGTGTAAGAGAGAAGACAGACACATGATGCTCACTTCAGTAGCTGAAGCATGTTTTCACTAAACTTGTCATGTGGAATACGTAGCTGAGAGCGCAAGCGGCTATGCATAGATATGTGAAAACTGATGCCGCCTGTCGACCCGTCAGGGGCACCTGGGAAATGAGAGCGCACACTGCTGTCTGTGATGGTGTTTCCAGAGATGGTCTGAGCCCTGGCTATGGGTTAGTCTCTTAACATATTCATGACATGATGGCATGATTGGGAGGCGGTAAGAAGTAGGTGGGGTCTGGTTAGAAAAAGCAGATCCCTAGGGTGAGGAAGTCTGCCCTTGGGGGTAATATCTGTCCCTGGCCCCTTTCTGTATTTTGTTTCTCTGAATCCTGTGATGTCTGCAACTCTGAGCCCACATAGCCCTTGCCAGAGGTTGTTTATGCAGGCCCGGCCTGCTGAGTTCAGTCCCCAAAAGTTCTCATGTCCATACGAATGCTGTGCGTCTTGCAATACACGCATGCTGTGTGCTTTTGGGTTTGTGCAAGCAAGCAAGCACACACGGGTGGAGGTGTAAATAAACAAACTCTTTAGTTTTGAGAAGAGGTTTCAAGGCTAGATAAATGGCTTGGTGGCTAAAACAACTTGCAATGCAGGTGTAAGGACCTGAGTTCAGATCCCAACACTACAATAAAAAGCCAGGCATAACTATACCCATGCCTGTAACTATGGAACTGTAGTAAGCAGAGGCAGGAGGATTTCTGGAGTTTGTTGGCTGGCAGTCTAGCTCCAGATTCAGTGAGAGGCGCTGTCTCAAGGGAATAAAGTAAGCTGAGAAGGATGATGGACCCCCCCTCTTCTAGCTATTTCATGAGTATATAACATAAATATCTCTCTCTCTTTCTCTCTCTCTCTCTCTCTCTCTCTCTCTCTCTCTCTCTCTCTCTCTCCACACACACACACACACACACACACATACACAAGGTTTGACTCTTTATTGTTCGAACATGAAATGCCCCCAAGAGGCCGTGATCCAGCACTTGGTCCCAAGTGTAACGGCGTAAACAAATGCAGACAGATTGTAAAATATATATATGTGTGTATATGTATATATATATATATATATATATATATATATATATATATATTTAATGGAGAAATAGACTTACAGAACCACAGTTCCTGCGGAGACCAGGAAAGCAGAAGTGAGTGCGGCAAGCATGCTCACTGGATTTATAGGTAAACATTAGCCCGAGGCGAACATGCCCCCTAAGGGGCGGGACTTATTCCTACACCCAAGCTGTTGATGCTGTTTTGGAAGGCTGTGGAACCTTTGGGCCTAGGCCCTATCTGGCAGATGAAATCTCTAGGGGTCAGGACTTGAGGGTTATAGCCTGACCAGATTTCTGTCCCAGTGTCTCTGCCTCCTGATCCAAGAGAGAAACAAGTCATGCCTCGAGCCTGAGAATGCACCTGAGCTTATAACTATGCTGCTCTCTCCTCCCTCATCCCATCCCTTGACAGCTCTCTACTGCCCAGATCCACTTAGAAACCAGTTGGTGCTGTGGTTTACACAAGAAGCCTCCAGGGCATAGTGAAAGGAAAAGAGTAAAGAGTGTGGTTGGAGAAGCCAGCAAATACTAATCCCCCTCTATTCACCCACCCCTTAATCTAGTCATCATCCACCCACCCATCCATCCATCCTCCATCCATCCATCCTCCATCCATCCACCCATCCATTAACCGACTCATCTAGCCATTCACCTACTAATCTATCCAATTGTCCATATACCTAGGAACCCACTAACCAAGCCATTCCACCCACCTACCCAGTCACACATCCATCCATCCACCCACCCATCTACCCATCCATTCATCTACCCATCTGTTGAAGGGAGCTGCGGGCAGCATTCCTGCCACCCAGCTCCCAGCCGCCTGGCTAGCTTATACCCCAAAATAACACCACACAAACTGTATTCGTTTAAACACTGCCTGGCCCATTTCTATTAATGTGTGTAGCACCGAGGTGTGCTTACCGGGAAGATTCTAGCCTACTTCCATCCTGGGTCAGAGCTTCATCGCGTCTGCCCCAGAGAGCAGAGCTAAGGTGTATGAGCTCACTTCTTCTTCCTCCCAGCATTCTGTTCTGTTGTTTACTCCACCCACCTATGTTCTAACTTATGAGGCCAAGCAGTTTCTTTATTA
The DNA here is from genome assembly GCF_037038515.1 of Microtus pennsylvanicus. Lineage (NCBI taxonomy): Eukaryota > Metazoa > Chordata > Mammalia > Rodentia > Cricetidae > Microtus > Microtus pennsylvanicus. The sequence continues at coordinate 94,111,115 of NC_134589.1, read as the reverse complement.
ATTAACCAATGACCTTCCTCCATCACCCATCTACCCACGTAGTCATCCATCCACCCATTTATCTACCCATCCATCCATTCATCCATCCACCCATCTGTCTATCCACCCATCCAAACATCCATCCATCCATCCATCCAATTATTCACCCAGCTATCCACCCATCTATCTATCTACCATCCATCCACCCCACTCATCCACCTATCCACCCATCCATCCTCCACCTGTTCTGTCCATCACTCCATCCAATCATGCATTCATCATTCAGTCCATTCACTCCATCACTCCATTCAGGCAACCAGTCAGTCCATCCAGGCATTAGTCATCCATCCACCCAGATCTCTCCATGTATCCATCTATTCATCCCTCTGTCCATCCATCCATCCATCCTCTGCGCCTCTGAATCCTAAGCAGGTATCTTAGAGCTAGCTGGCCTTTCTCATTCTGCATCCACAGCACCCAATGAGAATGACCTTGCCCATTCATGTCCCCATGTTTCATCCTAAATGTGATGATTTGCTACAAGCATGTTTTTCCATGTACCAGGCTTTCACTGTCTGGGGCTTTAGATGGTCCAGGTAATCGATAACACTGCAACTCTGACTCTAAATTAAATAAATGCACGTTTATTACCCATTACTAGAAGGCCAGCTGGGAGCCCTGCCTGAGGAGCAGGCATTTCTTCTCTTTGGCAACCTCAAAGCATCCAGTGGCTTGGATCCGAAGGCACAAATGTCACTCAGCTTTTTGAAAGCAAAGCCTGTCTGCTCTCTAGCATGGACTGGGATGAAAACTGACAAGGTTGTGAAATTTGATCCACTGTGACCCCCTTTAGGGAGCCCTTTCAGGGATCAGAAAGTCATGACCCACCCACGGTAGCATCTGTTCTATGGCTCTTCAGAGAAGACAGCCCAGAATGGCATCACCCTAGTAAGGTGGCACCCGGGGCAGGTGGAGTATAAATCCACCAATCTCTAAAGATCAGCTCTCACATGAGCCCTCATGCTCCATGCATCAGCAATGAAGACACAGAGCCTACACACTCGCTTCAGCCATGTGGGCAAAGTCAGGGGGTCCCAGATCGCAAGGGACACCCGGAGCCCTGGTGAGGAAGACACTCTGTCCTCAGTACAGTGGGACACTCGTGGTTGGTACTCATGTGCTGCCTTAGCTGTGACATTCGGTGTCCCCATCTATGCAAAAGGGTGGGATGTTTCAAATCCTCTGAAATGATTTTGAAACAATACAGAAGCTGAGGAGATCACTCAGCAAAATGTTTGCTGCACAAGGGACCTGAGTCCAATCTCTAGACCCCACATCAAAGCCAGGTGCAGGGGTGTACCTGTAATTCCAGAGCTGGGGTCACAGAGATGGTCAGATCCTTGGGGATCGCTGGAGAGCCAGCCTAGTCCACTCAGTGGGTTCCACACCAGTAAGAGATCCTGTCCTAACCAACGCAGGACTGAGAGATGGCTCAGTATGTAAAGCATATACCATATAAGCCTGTAACTAGTGTTTAGATCCTCAGACCCCAGAAAAGCTGGACACGGTCACACAGGCAGAAGATGGGTGGCTGAGACTCCAGATTCACGGTGAGCTCATGGGCAGCTAGTGGGGCTTATGCAGTGGTTAAGAGACCACATCTCAGACAAGAGGCAAAGAGTAATATTTAAGGCTGTCCTCTGATCTCGACATATACAATGTACTGTGCATGTGTCTACATTCATACACAGACCCAGAGAAACAGTGGGCACCATCTAAGAAATGATAGCCAAGATTTCCCCTGGCCTCCACACACAACTACACAAGCACATGAATGTGCACACCCATGAACACACACATGCATCCAAAATATACATCAAGTATTCACAGGATTCTGAGAATTTGTTTTCCGTATTAAAGGTACTAATAAGTCCTGCATTGATAAATGTAATTAGCTTTGTAGACCAAATTTATATGAGCACAATTATTACTATCATATTAAAAGCAAAAGTTTTTCTGGCAACCTGAGGGTTATGTCACTGCCAAGAATTTCTGTCTCCCACCCTACGTGCACCTCTTTCTTAGTCACTACTCTATTGCTATGAAGAGATACCATGACCAAAGCAGCTCTTATGAAAGAAAGCCTCTCACTGGGGGTGGCCTATGATTTCAGAGTTTAGTCCATTATTATCATGATAGGGAGCATGGTGGCACCCCACAGACACTGGACCAGTAGTTGGGAGCTGCATCCTGATCTGCAGGCAGAGAGAGTCTGGGCCTGACCTGGGCTTTGAGATTTTGAAGCCCACCTCCAGTGACTGGTTTCTTCCAACAAGGCCACGCCTTCTAATCCAATTAGTCAGGGCCACTTCCTGGTGACTAAACATTCAAATATATGAGCCTAGGGGGCCATTCTTATTCAAACAACCACACCCTCCTCGTCATAGGCACCCCAACCTTTTTTTCATAATGAATCACTAAAGCATAGCCACGCACTAATACCCCATGCCTCCTGCAATGTGTCACCACATACAGACGACTGCCAAAGAGTCCCTGGACTTCTACCACACCCAGTTGAGGACATCTCTAGCACCTCATCTGTGTTCCCCAAAACAGCCACCACCACAAGACACCACAAGAGACAGGCACAGAAGGAGCAAGCATAGCTGATGAAAGAGGAAACTGTTCCCAACAGGGTGGAGCTTCTCTTTGAGACAGTTAAAGAGATTGACCTTCCCCAGATTGTTCTCCAGATAGCATACACTGGCTTCCTTCCTCTGCTCCCTCCATTGCTCCAAGAGCCTTGAAGTTCCTAGGATCCCACTGGCTATCTCTGGCCGCTAAGTTTATACCACCTGCCTAGGTATAGCAGTCTCTAAAAGGCCAACAGTGAGGTAACCCTACTTCAGCACAGCCCACGTCTGACACTCAGCATGGAATCATTCAGTCGAGTGTGTTTTCCAACCCAATCCACATATGGTTATGTGGATTATGAACAACACAGCAGGTGCCCTCATAGCTGGGGGGAGCTGTCAGAGTGCCTGCAAGGAAAATGGGAGGAGCTAGTCAGAGAAGTGTAAGATAGGAAGGCTTCATGGAAGGGGCAATGCCCAGGGTATCCTGATAATAGACTTGATGCAGGTCTGGGAAAATGACTCTTATCAGTAAGGAACTTGCTGTGCAAGCCCCAGGGCCTTAGTTCAATCCCCAGAATCCTTGTAAAACCAAGTCAGGCATGATATCACATGCTTTAACCCCAGCGATGGTGAGATGAGATACAGACTCTACTAGGACTCATAGAATCAGATTCCACACTTTTTCCATGTAATATTTTCTTTAATTGGCAAGAAGTGTGTGTGTGTATGTGTGTGTGTGTGTGTGTGTGTGTGTGTGTGTGTGTGTGTGTGTGTGATGTACATGGTGTAGATGGTTTGTGTGTGTACACCCAGTTGTCTAAATCAATGTATTTAGCATAGTCACTAGCTAATTGCACAGTTTGACGTGAGTCCCCAGGAGTTCTCATACATTGCACACTCTAAGACGTGAGTGGCATGGGTCTGAAGGGCTAGGGTCAGTGATAAGGATGCCCCACCTGAGGAGAGCACTGGGTATCCACACAGCAGGTAGGCATCTCTACGAGCCTTTGGGTGGAAACTTACCTGTTGGAACTGCAGGCACTTGCAGCCTCATTATCAACAGAAGAGCAGAATTACTGTGGTCCTGAGCTGTAGCTAAGCCCAGACCACTGTCTCTATGCTCAGGCCTTGGCAAGTTATCCCTGACTCACATCACCATCTCACTGGTGGGAACCACGGACCGTTACTCACTGGGTTATTGAAAATACAGAAGAGAAAGTATTTGGGGACTTGGCACAATTCCTAATAAATATTAACTCCTTCTCCTGATATGACCTGTCACTGTGACTATGTCCTGGGAAGGGCTGGAATGTAACTCAGTTCATAGAGTGCTTACCTAGCGCACATGGAGCCCTGGGTTTCATCTCTGGGTGTGGTAGCACACGACTGTCAGTCCAGCCCTCAGGCAGTAGGAATAGGATTATCAGAAGTTCAAGGCTAGTCTGAACTGTGTGAGATCCTCTATCAGCACACACACACACACACACACACACAGAGAGAGAGAGAGACAGAGAGAGAGAGAGAGAGAGAGAGAGAGAGAGAGAGAGAGAGAGAAGCCCTCCAGCTCACACACACACTATAGCTCTGGCATCTGACTGCCTCAATGCCGAGATGGTAGTGATGCCTGGGAAGACAATAAAAGACACAGAAGAAGCTGTGAAGTGCAGTGAGCTGTGTGGGACCCTCTCCCAGATCAAGTTCAAAAGGGTTTTTTAGCTCTTGACTTTGACAAGAGAGAACCAAGGGTGACAGCAGCCTTTTCAGTAGGGATTAAAGACAGCCCGTGGGGAGTTTGTAACAAGATGCCTACCTTCCAAACTGGCAGGAGACACCAAATCAATCACCTCTGCTGAAGGAGTCATTCTTTGTACCTTGTGATTTTTTTTAATGGCAGATCAAACGCACCCATTAGAGCAAACATGTTTCTGTAAAATTTCTCTATTAAAACACTGATCTCCTCAGACCATACGAGCAAAGCCCAGCTATATGCTCCTTCTGAGACTCCTGAAGTGAGGAAAAGGGAGCCAGCAGGTGTGCTCTGGCCCTGGAGAGACGGTGAGAGCCATGCTAAAAACTACAGTAAGAGCCATGTTAAAAACTACATGCTGAGGACAATCATCTGATGCCCTTGGAGTTTCCACCTTAGATCCATGAGTCACATGACACAGGCCAAAAATACATAAAATCCAGGCTGAGGAGAAGGTTCTGTCTGTGAAGTGTACCTGAGAAAGCATGAGAACCTGAGCCTGATTCCCAGCGTGCACATGTTAAAAGCCACGTGAGGGGGCACACATTCATGGCCCTAGCACTGGGGCAGCAGAGACAGGGGCATCCTTGTGACTTGCAGGCCATCCTAGCCTACTTGGCAGGTTTCAGACTGATGAAGAACTCCATCTCCGCGAGCAAGGTAGAACTGGTGAGATGACTCAGTGTGCAAAGGGGTTTGCTGCCAAACCTGTCGGCCTGACTTCAATAACCAGGACTCAGATGGTAGAAGAAGAGAATGGACTCCTGTAAATTGTCCTTTGACCTCCAGACTGGTGCTAAGGTACACACATGCCCACAAACACACACATACATTAGTATGATCTTTAAAAAGGCAAGGTGGCCAGTACCTAAACAACAGCACTCAAGGTTGACGCCTGTGAGTGTATGAGTTTGAGTGTGTGTACGTGTGTATAAAGCACAAATGTTGACCAGTAACAGCATCTATTCGTCTGCTCTTATAGCCATCCACCTAGCCATCTATCTGTTGATCAATATGCTCATTTATCTGTCCATCATTCCATCTACCCATCTATCTACCACCTACCCATCCATTATCCATATGTTCATTCATTCCTGTTCATCCATGCACAACTCCACCTGTCTATCTATCAATATGTCTACTTATCCTTCCATCCATCTATTCATCCATCCATCCACCTACTCACACATACAAGTATATACCAATCCAGCCTTACCCGGTCATTCACCTATCCAATACTCACCAAGCATCTTCTCCTATACCAAGACGCTAAAAATTTGATGAATTACAAAGATGAGACACAAAAATATCAAATTTAAGAATCTCTTCTTGGCAAGGGGAAATAGACAAGATCTCCTGAGTAAATTGGGAGCATGGGGGAGGGGAGGGTGGAAGGAGAGTAAGACCGGAGATTGGGGGGGGGGGGAGAGAACATGAGGGATCGGGAAGGTCAAGTTGGGGCAAGGGCAGAGAGAGAGAGCAAGGAAAGAGATATCTTGATAGAGGGAGCCAATATGGGTTAGCAAAAAACCTGGCTCTAGGAAAGTTCCCAGGAATCTACAAGGATAACCTCAACTAAGAATCTAAGCAGGGCTGGAGAGTTGGCTCAGTGGTTAAGAGCGCTGCCTGCTCTTCCAGGGGTCCTGAGTTCAATTCCCAGCAACCACATGCTGGCTCACAACCATCTGTAATGGGGTCTGGTGCCCTCTTCTGGCCAGCAGGCATACACACAGACAGAACATTGTATACATAATAAATAAATAAATATTAAAAAAAAAAAAGAATCTAAGCAATAGTGGAGAGGATGCCTTAACTATCCTTCCCCTGTAATTAGATTGATGACTACCTTAATTGTCATCATAGAACCTTCATCCAGTAACTGATGGAAGCAGATGCAGAGATCCACAGCTAAGTACTGGGCTGAGCTCCTGGAGTCCAGTCATAGAGAGGGAGGAGAGATGATATAAGTGAAGAGGTCAAGACCATGACAGGGAAACCCACAGAAACAGCTGACTCAGGCTAGTGGGAGCTCACTAACTCCGGACTGACACCCGGAGGGGAGGGGGGATCCTGCAGAGGACTGAACTAGGCCCTCTGAATGTGGGTGACAGTTGAGTGGCTTGGGCAGTTTGTGGGCCACTGGCAGTGGAACCAATATTTATCCCTAGTGCATGAAATAGCTTTTTGGATCCCATTCTCTAAGGAGGGATACCTTTGCTCAACCTAGATACAGGAAGGAAGGCCTTGGTACTACCTCAAGTGATGTGACAGACTGTTGATTTCCTATGGGAGGCCTCACTCTCTCTAAGGAATGGATGGGGCTAGGGTTGGGAGGAAGGGGAGCTGGGATTGGTATGCAAAATTAAAAAGAAGATTACTTTAAAATAAAATACTCTTTCCTTTGCACAGAAACAGATGAGTAAAGTAATTTAAAATGTGGGTGAGGCAAGGAGCCCCAGGGCCTGACAGGGTGGAGCAGGCACGCTGGTGTGCCGGGGCGTCTTGTGTTCCATTTGACAGACACTAGGGCTCTTAGAGCTGTGCCATCAGAGACATCACTCTCTGGAGCTTCTGTTTTGCCAAAAAGGAAGCAGGTGACTAAAAATGACCACAAGAAAGAATGACTACTTCAGGGAGTGGGATCTTAAGCTCTAGAGAAGTGAGTTTGAGGCAGGAGAGTCCTCCGTGGAAGTCAGGCTGGGTCTGAGGGCATGAGGACCAGGAAAGCCGCAGAAGAAATATCAGAAAACTGACTGGGGCCAGCTCCTGCTGGGGCATTTAGATGCTATACTTAGAGCAAGCAGCAACCCCCAAAGAGCTGGGGATCTTGGACAGGTGGCTCCAGGTAGCTCTGATGGGCCGAATGGTGCTATCATTCTTGGAGGGGGCTCAAGCCCACATCAGTGGCCACAGCTCCTCCACAGCAGGCAGCAGCCACTGTGGGATCAGACAGTGACTCTGCGGTGGCTTCGGGGCTAAGTGGTGGCCGATAACAGCTGTGAGTGAGAAAAGCATCCCTTCAGCAGGGAACAAATTAAGAAGGTGGTCCCAGGCTGTCACACAGAAGAGGCAAAACATCAAGATTTACCAACCAATGGCCAATGGAAGGAGACAGACTCAACAGAGACAGGAGAGCAGCCATCACTCTGCGAAGCCACAAAGGGGCCTGGATCTAGAAAATGGTGCCTGTCCACTATGCATGCTCAACTCCCTCCCAAGGAATCACACCCAGATTCCCACCCTCATCTCCTCCTCCAGTGACTGGAAGTCACGTGTGGGCCCTTGCTTGCCTTTCCCAGCAGGAAGCTGCCCACCTGAGACAGGTTTGGTGATAACTTTTCTCTCTGAGGCTTCAGGAGGTTTGCACAAGATTGTTTTTGAAAGGACCTGGAACACAGTGGGTGATAAACAAACGCCAGGCCTCAGTCCCCATCCTGGAGATTACCCTGTACCTCCTGACTGGCCGGAGCTCTGCTGTGGCGGGGGGGGGGGGGGGGGGGGGGAGAGAGAGACCCGAGAGAGTATTATGCACCCAAGGGGGCTGTCAGGGAGAGAAGGTGCTGTGGTAATCACATTCTAGCTCTGTTTTCTGTGTGATGGCGAATATGAGAAACAGGAAAACAAGTTTATCAGAGTTCAGTGGAGGCAAACAGAGGCAATGATCAGGGGAGTAGCCCACCGCAAGCAGAGGGCTACCAGGGTTTTCATCCTTCCTGTAGTGACTCCAGTCACAGACAGGTTTTCTCCTACCCAAAGTGCCCTGGGGGAACCATGGGCACTGCCAGTTTCTCAGCAGACCTCAGGAGAGAGGGGAAATCTTCTCAGCGCTCTGCCTTAGAATATACCCTGCTGAGGAGACTGGTCCATTTTAAAGGTGGAACCTGTCTGGGAGCATGTGTGGGCAGCCCCAGCCCCTGAGAGCTTGAGCAGATGCGGTGGGAATAACCTTCCAGACAGAGGAAGTAGTTGTGATCTCTGGGAAGCCAGACAGTCTGCTGTTGGAGGTAGGCTTGCCTGTGCCACCTTCGCCAGCCATTCCTCCATTTCACCCACCAGTCCCCATGCTTCTGGGGCCTTTCTGCTTAGCTCTGAGAAGCTGTCCTTGGCAGGATGAGTAGTGCCACAGACAGTCTGCCCTCTGTTAGGTTAGTGAAGCTCCCGGAAGCTGGGACTCAGCGTCAGGTGAAAGGAGGAGAAAGATGTTAGCCACTTTGACCTCAGCTGCAGATCAGTCAGCCAATTATAATCCAGCTCACAAGCCTTGGAAGACAGAAGCATGGAGTGCTGCTTCCGTGCCAGATAACTGCTCGCACTTCCTCGTCCTCAACCAAGGAGCTCTGGATATCTCACAGAGCTCTGGGAGCAGCAAACACTGAGGAAGGCCAGGCTGTGGTGGGGTCTTTCAGAACACTATACTGTTAGGAATATTTCTTAGGCGAGTCTCTATACCAACGCAAATGATTCCAATCAGACCACAACAGGCCAAATAAAAGATGCCCATGTTTTGGGAAGTAGAAAAAGACAAGATCTCCTGTGTAAATTGGGAGCATGGGGACCATGGGAGAGGGTTGAACGGGAGGGGAGAGGCAGGGAGGGGAGCAGAGAAAAATGTAGAGCTCAATAAAATCAATAAAAAAAATACAAGGAAAAAATATACCCGTGTTTAATGCAGTGTTCCTGGGTGGTACTGGGAAAAGATGGTGAGGGGGGGGAAAGAGAGAGAGACAGAGACAGAGACAGAAAGAGATACAGAGACAGAGAGACAGAGAGAGAGATACAGAGGCAGAGAAACAGAGAGATACAGAGACAGAGAGATACAGAGAGAGAGACAGAGACAGAGAGAGACAGAGAGAGACAGAGAGAGATACAGAGACAGAGAAACAGAGATAGAGAGACAGAGAGACAGCGACAGAGAGAAAGACAGAGAGAGATACAGAGACAGAGAGACAGAGAGAGATACAGAGAGACGGAGAGAGACAGAGAGAGAGAGAGAAAGAGAGAGACAGAGAGAGAGATACAGAGAGACAGAGAGAGATACAGAGACAGAGAGACAGAGAGAGACAGAGAGAGAGATACAGAGACAGAGAGACAGACAGACAGACAGAGAGAGAGAGAAGGGGAGACCATGTGTTCATTCTCTGGGGGGCAGTTTAAGTAGCCTGTGGAAGTGGTCTTGACCCTCCCTAGGGAGGGGTCACCATTTGGCGGGCTTTCTCAGAGGTGGAGTTTGGACTAAGGCAACTCCCAGGGAAGGAAGCTTGAAATGGAACTTTCTATCCAATATTCCCAAGATGGATGCCAGAGCCTGGGATGAGGCCCCCGACTATAATATTCCAGACTCTTTGTATAAAGGGTGTTAGGGAGCTGGGGTGATGCTTTTAACCAAACATATGCTAGTGCATAAGTACCCATGCCTGGGAAACTGAGAGAAGCCTCAACACATGCAAGGAACCAGGCTACAGAAGGTATAGCTAGGAGTAAGTTACTTTACCTGTCTGGGCTCTACCCTGTGTGGACAGAGGGAGGCGATCAGGCCGAGGTTTGCCAGGGTCACAGGTCTTCTAAGAGTGGTCACAGAGTCTAATAACTGTCCCAGTGAGTTGACTTTGTCAGTCCTGACACAGACCAAACAGGATAGCTCGGTCAAACAAACCTGTTTAATCAACAAAACAGGAGACCTGCTGGGTTCAGTCCAATTCCTAGTCCAGCCCCAGGCTCTGCAGAGAGTAGAGTGACCCTGGCCAGCCACAGAGAAGGTAGCCCCTACAGAGGACAAGCAATGGTCCAAACACTCCTGGCTCACAGTCTCCAGGCGGAGTGTTAACCCTGAGCCCAGCAGCTGCACAGGAAGACCAATAAGAAAGCAGCACCCTCTATCCCAGCCAAATTCCAGTCCCACAATCTCCAACATGCCTCTGATAGGCAGCCACATCACAGACAGGACATGGGCCTGGCAAAGGCCACAGATTGACATGATTCCAAGACTCATCCAAGCTGTAGCCTGTTATCAGAGCCTCCTTCCCTCCCAAGGCTAGGAAATTCTCCACTGCATGTATAGGCCACGGTTTGTTTTCTGGTTCTTTGATGGATAATGGGCTGCTCTCACCTCTGAACTGCTGTGCACAGGACCATGACGAATGGGTATTTCCTAGGCCTACTTGAGTCTTTGCTTTAGGTACAGACACCACCTATACGGTCACCCATTTCACTGCTAGGCTGCTCCTTGTGTGCGAGAAGTCAAACACAAAAGGTCATCTACTCTATGATTTTGTTTATATGAAATAGCCAGAAAAGTAAACCCACAGAAGCAGGACACAGATGGTTACCAGAGATCATAGAGAGGCGGGAAGGGGAAGAGGTGCAGGGCTTTGCATTGGAGAGATGGAGGAGCTTTGGAAGTAGTGGAGGCGGTGGTTGCATCTGACTACAAATGTGTTAGATACCACTGCAGCATTCATTTTTAAAGCTGCTAATGTTACAGATGTGAGTCTAGCCTCCATAAACACATATCAAAGTTGGGAGGTGGCTCAGCCAAGAAAATGCTTGTCTTTCAAGCATAAGGACCTGAATTTGACCCCCAGAACCCACATAAAGAATTAAGCTGTGCGTAGTGGCATAACTCTTTGATCCCATAGCTAGGGAGAGAGGTGAAGCTCTGGGGCTCACTATCCAGCCATCCTAACCTACTTAGTAAGGGTCAGGTCAGAGAGAGACTCTGTCAATAAAAACAAAACACGGTATACAATGCTCTGAGGACTGACTGTTGAAATTGTCCTCTGGCCTCCATATGCACACATAAATACACACACACACAATACATATACACATACATGCACATACACATATACATATATATCTGTGCACAGCCATGCACAGAGAGAAAGAGAGAAATAAGGAAGGAACATGACTGCCTCTACCGGTGACTCATGACTAGCAGCCAATCAGAAGAGCTACAGAGGGGAAGGTGAGGAATGGTGACAAGCAGGGCAGGAAGTACCCCAGTCCCATCACAGGAAACAGGAGTTTCACACATACAGTGAAAGCCTACTGTCTGGACACTAATCTTAGTGGGAAAAGTCCCTAAATTTGTACGAATTTTCCTCTATAGGTTTTAATTGAAGAGAAGATATCGCATCACCAGGGAAATAAATCCTTACCTCATCCATTTGAAAGCCACGTGGCATTGGTAGAAATTACATTAGTTCCTCGCCAAGCAACAGTAATGAGGTAGAGTTGGAATCAATAAAAAATAATGCATCGCCCTGAGGCATAGATCCATTTGTGCAATTGCGTTCCCCCAAGGCAGAGCTGTGGTACCTCCGGCCGTAACAAGGTGGAGTGGTGCTGAGTGGGACAAGCAAGACTGTGGTTCCGTCTCCACAAGCAGCCCATGAAGCCCAAACAACAAACTTTTCAGCCACCCACTTGCAACCCTGGCAAAATAGACTCCATCTTTAGAGTTCACTCATTACAGATACCAAGAGCTTATCATTCACCTGTGAGCCTTCGATGCTCTATTAACAGTGACTGTTCAAGAAGAGGAATGAATGGTGCTGGGGTTGATTAGCAATGTTTGCATGGGCACTGGACCCAGAGTGCTGTGTCTTATGGCAAGTGTGTGTCCATTCGGCCCAGGTGTTCCTATTGTAAGTGGAAAGGGACATCCAGAGGTCCAAAGGTCACCAATATTAATAGCAATTTGCCTTCTCTCCCTACCCATGCCAACAGCATGGCTGTACAAGCAGAAAAGCACATTGGCACAGGAGACTGGCTTACCTCCTTGTGTCCAACAAATAGAACATCTTCACCTAGAATATAATGAGCGCTTACCTGACTCTCAACCAGCCTGGGAGACAGAGACAGCAGATCCTGTATGGAAAAAAAGAGAAACACAGAGACAAGGAAGGTTTAGTTTTTAAGAAACAGTTGCTTTCAGTTTGTTTCCTCACAGATGCAGAAGCTGTATTACCTCTAAAGGAGTATTTATCCTTTCATTCTAAAGTGTTTGTTGGGGGAATAATAAATAACGATTGGGTTGCAGGATCTTTATTTTTAACAAGATGACAAGTGCCTGGACTTCTCAGTAAGGAAAGGCAGGACAGCGTTGAAATAAGAATGCCACTGTGTGCAGTGACGGCGGAACGTAGGTGCTAAGGCTCTGGGGAAGGAAGGAGTGTGTGAAGAGTGGGAGGGAACCTAAGGAGCCAGCCCTGATCAGCAAGAAGAGAGCAAGAGGACAACATTAGCCAGAGCACACTCAATTTCATGATTGACATTTGGAGTTTGTGTGCTGTGGTGTTTAGATTCATCATCTTGACAACCTAGAACCATCTGAGAAAAGTCTCCATAAGGGGGTGTCCACACTGGTTTGACCTATCTTTACTAAACAGTTAATGGATGTGAGAAGACCCAGCCCACTGTGAGTGACACCATTCCCTAGGCCGGAAATCCTGAACAAAAAGAATGGAGCCGAGCACAAGCATGCATGCATTTCTCTCTGGTCTAGATGTGTGGGTGTGATGTGACTATCTGTTTGGAGTTCCTGTCTTGATTTCCCCACAGTGATGAACTATGACCTGAACTCATAAGCTGAATAAATATCTTCTTCTAAGTGGCTTTTGGTCAGGATCTTTATCACAAAAGAAATTAAATAGTACATGTGGCTTTCTAAAAGACTGGAAATCATAAGTTTATACTGCTTCTTAAAACAATACCCCAGCCGGGCGGTGGTGGCGCACGCCTTTAATCCCAGCACTCGGGAGGCAGAGGCAGGCGGATCTCTGTGAGTTCGAGGCCAGCCTGGTCTCAAGAGCTAGTTCCAGGACAGGCACCAAAGCTACAGAGAAACCCTGTCTCAAAAAACCAAAAAAAAAAAATACCCCAGTTTCTGAGCTAGGCGCCCACGGAGATAAACCTTGCCTCTGTCAGCGTGCTCAGAAACAGACCTGTGAGAACTGAAATGCCCCACCCCTCCTACCACGATGGAACATAGCCAAGGGCCCAGTCAAGACCACACATCATACCTCATCAAACACCACTCAAGTGGGGTGGACCAATCCAAACAATCTCCATGCAGACTCAGAAATCTGAGTAAGCAACCAACAGGAAGGAAGGACCTGGCATATAAGAGCTAGCCTACACCTGAACCAAGATACCATTCTGCAAGCCAAGAAGGCCAGCTCTTCTCTCTGTCTCTCTGAGGTCAGTCTGCACTTCTATCATGGTTGGATGGTTCACTCTGGCTTCCTTTCTTAAGTCACATTGAAACCCAAACTCATTTTTCCCTTCCAGAAGGTCAGATCTGTCTACCACAGCTGTGACCATTACCAAAGAAAGACACAGGAAGTCCCTACCCTGGTGACACTTCCAGTCTGAGGCTATTATAGATAGTAAAGAGACAATGCCAAAACTCACATACAGCCACAGCTGCGAGGAAGAGTGTGAGGAAGACCCACCCTCCAGAGCAGCTGACTAATACCACATCAGAAGCACGTCTCTTGTTTGGTTGTAACAACTGTGATGACTAATGTTGATTGTCAACTTGGCAGGGCCCCCAGGTGCACCTGTGAGGGACTGACCTATAGTTTAATCACAGTGGGAAGGCCCGCCCTAAATATGAGGGCACCACACCATGGGCTGAGGTCCTAGATTGAATGAAAGGAGACTGTGAACTGGGCACCAGCATCCACCCCTCTGTCTCCTGACTGCAGGTGCAATGTGACCAGCTGCCCCCCTCTCCTGTCACCATGCCCCCTGCCATGTCGGCCTGCACTCTCACACTGTGAGCTGGATTAAACCTGTCCTCCCTCAAGTTGCTTTTTTTTGAGCTGTTTTATTACAGCAACAGAACAGAAAGGTAATTAATTCAACAAACATCTGTGGTGTTCCCGTGGCGTGGGGTTGGCAGCCACATAAAATCCCCTCTACAGAGACACCATCATTTTTTGAACTATTGCTCTAAGAGTAACATCCAAAGCCCACTTTATTTCCGTGTATATGTGTGCAGGCATATGGATGTGCATATGTGCACAACTAATGTGCCTGCCCATGCATTGGTGTGCCGAGTCCAGAAGGCAATATCAGGTGTCTTTTTCTATCACTCTCCATCTTATTATTTTTTGAAGTAGATTCTCTCACTGAGCCTGTAGCTCTCTGATGGACTAGCCTATTGGCCGCTAATTCCAAGGACCCACCTGTTTCTGGCCCTCCCCCTCAGCGCAGAGGTTCCAGGTTTGCACCTCTGTACCCAAACTTTACAAGGATGCTGGAGATCTGAACTCAGGTCCTTGTGCTTGAGCTGCAGACACTTTACTCACACAGCCTTCTTCCCAAGCTCCCAAAACCTATTTCTAAATGCACTGAGGACGCTGATGTTTAAAGCATGCCACAACTTATGTGGAAAGGGGTCTTTTTCTTGCTCCTCGGTTTCAACTTATTATGCATCAGGCCTTTTTCAGACAAACAGACACTTGGTGCCAGGCAACTCCGTGAGCTTCCTATGTGTGTGTTCCCATGTTTATGGGCAATAGGCAGATGGCGCCTCACATCAGGAAGGGATAGGATTCTAGCACAGTTGACAGCAGAGGAGGCGACAGCAGGAATCAGTCCACCTCTCTGAACAAATCATCAGATCAAACAGATCAGGCTCCACTTCCTATCTAGATGTGTGCATCCTGTTCCATGAAAGGTGGTGGATAGCAGCCATCCATCCCTTCCCATCAGATCTGTGAGCTCAGAAAATCTAAAGGGCTCTCCCAGGTAAATGCCCGGCCCTTCTTAGAGAGACAACTAATGAGCCCCAAGGTTGCTTAGGCTGAGCTAAACTGTGATGAACAGAAAAGGCCATCTCCCCACACCACCAAGGAGCCATCTCATCCTCCCCATACTGTTTCATTCGACACCACTGAGGACCCATCCAGCCCACCCCAGCGATGGAAGCTATTTTTGAAATGATTACACAGCTCGAACTTGTGCAGAAATGCTGGGAGGGGAAAGATAAAAATGAACTTTACTCCTTCCTTCTCTGCAGGAGATATCCCGTGGGCTTGAAATAAGAGAGAAAAGTGTGCAAGGAGTCTATTCTCAGAGAACGGCTGTAGAGGCTGAAGTTCTAATTCTTCTGAACAGTGTCTGGTGCAATCGCTAGGTGCCTGCCCTCCGAAGCCTGCTGGATGCCTCTCTCCTTTCTCAGTTTCTGGAAACCTGAGCACCAAGAGAGAGGGGAGGAAGGAAAAGGGCTGGGAGCAGCGGAGGAGATGGGGCAGAAACTGAGGCTGCAGGTCTCTGGACTAGGTGGGGACAACTCCAGCTATACTCTGGAGGTGCCAAGATACTCTATGGGAGAAGCTAAGATGTGACCATCCTGTGCTCTGAGCCCTCCATGCTGTGCCAGTGTAACCTGTAAACGTGGGAAACTCAAGTCACTTTGTGACCTGGAACGAACTTCCCTTTTCCTCCCCAGTCACGCTGTCCCCTAAAGCCACTGTGAGTGTGAACTCAGCCATCCCTCAAAAATGATGAATGGGCTGGGGAGGTGATTCAGTCGGTAAAGCGCTGGCCTTGCAAGACACAGAGCTGAATTTGAGACCCAGAGCCCATGTTAAAAGAAAGTCTGCAAGATGGCATGTGATTTTAATCCCAGCACTGGGGATGAGGAAACAAGACAGGTCCTGGAGTTGGCTGTCCAGCTAACCACATCGAGTTCCAGGTTCTCAATGAGCCTCTCATCCCCGCCTCCAGCAAAGAAAGAGCAAAAACTCCATTTCAGCCTTACACAGGAGCATCCCTTCACCAGCCAGCTCTATGACAACTGTACATAACATTCAGAGATCAAGTGACAGTTTTTGCAATGGCTTCTTGGCAATGCCAAACACTGAGAACTAGGTGACCTATATCAACCCTAGGGTGGGATTAGAGCTGGGAAACCCTGTCTGTTTCTTCTGTGTTCCTCCTGCATAGGGCTCTGTCAATCAGGGCAGCCACTGCCTCCAGGAGGATTGGGGACAGAAGGAAGTGGAGTCTGACTTTTTTGCTATCCAAAGCAAACTGCAGGACTCAGACACAGAGAACATTCCTGGCTTTTCCTAGGAGAGCATGTCACCATGATGAGAAGCCCTTTACCTGAGACTCTATTTCCTTTTGGAAAACGCCCCCAACAGCAGCAGCTGCCCAAAAGTAGGATTCCAAAGCATGCCCGCTGAGCCCCAGACCCTTGGGGAGCCTTCCAGGAAAGTTTCTCTACATGCTGCTCTCTTCCATGGGGGACCCCTCCTTCCAATGGAGACCCCTCTCTTTTCAAAGAAAAGCACTTTTTCAATGGGGATTCTTTACAATGGGGATCAGTCTTTTCAATGAGAACTCCCTCTTCTTTCAAAGAGGACTTACAGACAATACTCCTAAAAAGACAAGGTAGGAGGATTGTAATGGTGTGACAACAATGTGAAAATCACTCCATCAGGAGAGTTCAAATGTTAAGTCTCCACAGTGGAACCGCTAGCAAGGTTCGCCCTGCCATTTCTGCTTTGCAGATCATCAGGAGGCAGGAAAAGTTCTTGGAATCCTAGAGAAACAAATCTACTTGACCTGACTCTGACCTCAGGACCACTCTCAGCCAATGACTCTGACCCCAAGACCCCCTCAGCCAATGGTTCTGACCCCAGTACCCCCTCAGCCAATGGTTCTGACCCCAGGACCTCCTCAGCCAATGGTTCTGACCCCAGGACCTCCTCAGCCAATGGTTCTGACCCCAGGACTCCCTCAGCCAATGGTTCTGATCCCAGGACCCCCTCAGCCAATGGTTCTATTGGGCAAACTGTACTCACTCTTGGCACCAGGCAGATGCAACATCCCCAGTTTGCCCTCCAGGAACTTCCAAGTGACTCAGGAGGCAGAACTATGAAAGCAATCTGTAAAGGATGAGGCTCTCTAGAATCTTGATGCCCAGATAAGCAGTGGGACTCCAAAATCAAAGAAGGATAAGAAAATGGAATTTGTGGGGAGTCACTAGCCAGGAGAGGACATGGGAGCCTGGGTCACTGAAAGAGAAGGAAACATGGAAAAATGATTCAGAAATCAAGGGAGCTTAGGAGAGGGCCAAGGAGGAAGAGGGGAGCACAGTCGGAGGGGCTGCCACACCATGGTGCAAACACCCTATGCCCACCACTCGGCCCCTCTTGTAAGATTTTCCATATTGGTCACTGGTTATTTGGAAATGAATGCACAGAACCAGCAGATACCCTGAACATAGACAGGTGGGCAGGAGGCTGAAGAGCATGTTAGAAGGTGTGGCTAAATCCACCTTCTGCATCCAGTCCTAGGCACTGGGAAAGGAACAGGACCCAATATAAGGCCTTGAGAGGGGCCAGGAACCGAGAGAAGGAAACAGTGGCCTCTGCCACTCTACTATGTGAACCCATAGCAAACAAAAGGCATATGCCTCATCCTCCACTATGTTCCCAGTGCTTGACCACTCTTGGCACCCATCAGGGCTCAACAAGAATTAAAAAGGTGTATGAATGCACAAGTGTGGTATGTGGGTAGGTACATGGATGGATATATAGGGATATGATGTCATAGTCAGAGCTACTACTGCTGGAATGAACACCATGACCGAAAACAACTTGAGAAGGAGAGGGTGTGTTTGGCTTACATATTGTAAATCATAGCCCATGGAGGGAAGCCAAGGCAGGAACTCAAACCTGAAGGAATGAGCTCATGCAGGGACCAGGGAGTAGTGCTGCTTACTAGCTTGCTCCTCACCACTTCTTCAGCCTGCTTTCTTACAGCATTCAAGGCCACCGGTCCAGGGATGGCACCATCCACACTGGGCTAGCTCCTCCCACATCCATCACTACTTAAGAAAATGTTCTACGCTTGCCCATAGACTAGTCTCAAATGATATTTCCTCCTCTCAGATGACTCCAGCTTGTGTCAATTTGACATAAAACTAGTCAGTATATGTGGATAAATGGATAGGTGGTTAGATATATACATGTGTGGGTAGGGAGTAGATAAATGGGCCAATTCATATATGCATTCAGGGGTGTATAGAAGAATAGGTGGAGAATGGGTTTATGGATGAATGGATGGGTGGGTGGGAGGATGGGTGGATAGATGGATGAATTGATGGGTGGATGGACAGACAGACGGACAGATGGATGGATGGACGGACGGATGTATGAGTGGGTGAGTGTATAGATGAATGCATGGATTCATGGAGAGATATATGAACAATTTTAAATCCTATCATAGTCTTCTATTATTAAGAATACAGAAAGCCAAAAATTAAAACTCTTTAAAACTGTGTCTGTTTAGGTTCATATCACCCTGGAGGCCTTCTGCTGAGAGATACGGGACCTAGTAAAGACTGTCAGTCACACAGCCTGGGGCAGCCTTACCAAGGCTGTGAGACCTGGAGCCCATCAGCTTACCTCTCCACATGGAATTTCCACCTGTGTAAGGTGGAGGAGTCAGCTAACTTTGTCTCTTGTGGGAATCAAGGGAAACAACCCACAGAAATTGCATAAAGCTGTATATGACCAGCAAAAAGGGTGTGGTAATTTATATGGTGTCCCTCTTTCTCCTTTCCTCTCTCCCTGAACCACCAGACAGCAACACTGCTGTCCCATAACAAACCTCACAACCTCAGCCACCCAGGTCCTTTCCTGCTCCATTACTCCTATGGGTGCCAGCAAGGCACCAGAGACATGGAAAGCAACTACATCCAGTTAGTGCATGCCAGGGTGATTATGCTGAGGCCTCATAATCCAGCTAAAGGAAGAGCACCCAGCAGTTAATTTTTAAAACGCAATCTATAATTAATGAAATATGAATATTTAACTCACTTAATGCAATATTTAATTTGATCTCCAATACAAATAAAAACAGTAAACAGATCAGTTAATGATTTACACGCAGGCTCTCCTGTTGTGTCATGAAGCCTCTATCTGATGACAATTTTCTCCCTCTCTCTCTAAGCAGAGACGCTAGGCTCTTCCAGCTGCTGCTTCTAAGTGGGTCAGAGTGTCCTGTGGGGAGTGGGCTCAGCCAGGAAGTGGCCACAGCTTTGATTTATTTGGAGACTTAATTAAATCATATTACATATTGGATACTAACCTAGGACCTGGTGGGAAGAGAGAATGAATCCTTCTCTCACAGAGTGTACGATCCACTGGGAAGTAGATGCAATCCTCTGATAAATCTAAGGGGGCAGGGGAGGAATCCTTGCTTCTAGCTGCACTGAGCACAAGCAAGGCACCTAGCCTAGATGGTAGGGCAAGAGATAACATGAGACCCAAGACAGCCTGGGAAATGAGGGGCAGAGGGACCCACGCAGGAGAGGAGTTTGCTCAAAGGCTTTCTGAACTGATGCCTGTGTGGTGGTTGGAATGAGAACTGTCACCCATAGACTCAGGTATGAACACTTGGTGCCCGATCGGTGACGCTGTTTGGGGAAGTCATGGAAGTCTTAGGAAGTGAAGTCTTGCTGGAGGCTGCTCCACTTCAGTTCATTCTCAACACTTCCTATGCATGAATAAAGATGTGATCTCTCAGCTTCCTCTTCCTACCACGGAACCCCCTCCCCCACCCACCATTGTGGAGTCTTCCTCTGGATCTGTAATAAACTGTAACTCAGAATAAACTCTTTCTTCCATAAAGTACATGCGGTCATGATACTTTACAACAGCACAAAAAAGAAAGTAATAATAAATGCAGTCTGTGTCCCCCAGTCCCACATGCTGGGTTCTAATGTCCACATGGAGGAAATGTGACATGAAATCACCCATGAACAGGGCCAATGCACCCATAAGAGGAGATGGCTGTGAGCAAACCAGGAAGCACGCCCTCCACAGGAACCAACCAGCAAGCACGCCCTCCACAGGAACCAACCAGCAAGCACGCCCTCCACAGGAACCAACCAGCAAGCACGCCCTCCACAGGAACCAACCAGCAAGCACGTCCTCCACAGGAACCAACCAGCAAGCACGCCCTCCACAGGAACCAACCAGCAAGCACGCCCTCCACAGGAACCAACCAGCAAGCACGCCCTCCACAGGAACCAACCAGCAATCACGTCCTCCACAGGAACCAACCAGCAATCACGTCCAGCAAGCACGCCCTCCACAGGAACCAACCAGCAATCACGTCCTCCACAGGAACCAACCAGCAATCACGTCCAGCAAGCACGCCCTCCACAGGAACCAACCAGCAATCACGTCCAGCAAGCACGCCCTCCACAGGAACCAACCAGCAAGCACGCCCTCCACAGGAACCAACCAGCAAGCACGCCCTCCACAGGAACCAACCAGCAATCACGTCCTCCACAGGAACCAACCAGCAATCACGTCCAGCAAGCACGCCCTCCACAGGAACCAACCAGCAATCACGTCCAGCAAGCACGCCCTCCACAGGAACCAACCAGCAATCACGTCCTCCACAGGAACCAACCAGCAATCACGTCCAGCAAGCACGCCCTCCACAGGAACCAACCAGCAATCACGTCCAGCAAGCACGCCCTCCACAGGAACCAACCAGCAAGCACGCCCTCCACAGGAACCAACCAGCAAGCACGCCCTCCACAGGAACCAACCAGCAAGCACGCCCTCCACAGGAACCAACCAGCAATCACGTCCTCCACAGGAACCAACCAGCAATCACGTCCAGCAAGCACGCCCTCCACAGGAACCAACCAGCAATCACGTCCAGCAAGCACGCCCTCCACAGGAACCAACCAGCAATCACGTCCTCCACAGGAACCAACCAGCAATCACGTCCAGCAAGCACGCCCTCCACAGGAACCAACCAGC
Source organism: Microtus pennsylvanicus (assembly GCF_037038515.1). NCBI lineage: Eukaryota > Metazoa > Chordata > Mammalia > Rodentia > Cricetidae > Microtus > Microtus pennsylvanicus. Next base: position 94,089,948 of record NC_134589.1, on the reverse strand, counting down.
AATCACGTCCAGCAAGCACGCCCTCCACAGGAACCAACCAGCAAGCACGCCCTCCACAGGAACCAACCAGCAAGCACGCCCTCCACAGGAACCAACCAGCAATCACGTCCTCCACAGGAACCAACCAGCAATCACGTCCAGCAAGCACGCCCTCCACAGGAACCAACCAGCAATCACGTCCAGCAAGCACGCCCTCCACAGGAACCAACCAGCAAGCACGCCCTCCACAGGAACCAACCAGCAAGCACGCCCTCCACAGGAACCAACCAGCAAGCTTTATCTCCTACCTGTCTGCCTCTAGAACAGGGGGAAATAAATTGTCATCAATGAAGCCACACAAGATTGTGCTGTTTCTTTTCAGCAGCCAACACTCACACAGGCACAACTCTGCTAACGACAAGAGAAGTCGGCAGGTTAAAGAACGCAAGACGGGGCAACCCCAGGTGAGGGTCAGCCTCCCAAGTCGCTTGACTAAGTGGGGACATTACCCCAGGAGCAGTGAGAATTAAGTTTGGGAGTGAGTGGCATGGCTAGAGGAGCACAGGCACAGAAGGGTCACTCCAGCGGGGTGACAGCTCCACAGCTGAGAGCCACTAAAGCAATCCGAGGAGTGTCAGAGGGAACAGAGAGAAAATGACCAGATTAAAGGAAGAGAGAGGACACTGAATTGATGGGTCTTGGCACCTCGCTGAAGCAAGCCAGAATAGGGAATAAGACAAGGGCTGAGTGTGAACTTTCAGTATGAACTACCAAGGGAGTGTATTAAATAAATTTTAACAGTCAACAGTGCCATCACTGCCATCACTTTTAGTGCTGAGGTCATGGTTCCCATCTTAGAGATGACATTGAGTAAGTCTCTTCTCTTCTACATGGCCATTTAAGTCGGTTCCTAAAAATGAATGGTACCCATGAGAACCTCAAACTATGATAGCAGATAAGGTGGCTGTCACCTGATTTTATCCCATGCAAGGCAAACAGCCCAACACAAGTGTGGTGGTTTGAAAGAAAACAGTTCCCCAAAGGGAGTGACACTATTAGGAGGCATGGCTTTGTCGGAGTTGGTATGGCCTTGTTGGAGGAGGCGTGTCACTTTGGAGGCAGGCTTTGAGGTCTCATACATGCTCAAATCACGCTCAAACCACACTTAGTGTCTCAGTCCACTGCCTGTTGCCTGTAAGTTGATATGTAAAACTCTCAGCTCCTTCTCCACCACCATATCTGCTTGCAAGCCACCATATCCCACCATGATAACAGACTGAACTACTGAACTGCAAGCTACCCAATTAAATGTTTTCCTTTATAAGAGTTGCCAGGGTCATGGTGTCTCTTCATGGCAATAGAAACTCTAAGACACCCACCAGTAAGAACCTGTTCGATGGACTGTATAGCACATCCATACAGCTGAATATCTATGGTTATTAGAATTCAGTGCACTGGACTTAGACTTAACGGCACAGAGAAGTGGGCCGAATGTATTAGTAATTTCATTTTAAGCATGTTTGGGATTTTGTTGGAGAATGAGTGCCACATTCACACTCACCTCTTCTTTCAGGGTTTTCTGTGTGTTCCCCAGTTTTCCCAAGCCTGTGTGTTAATCAATGTGATTTTTAACATTATAAAAGTAAGCAAACATCAGGATATTTAATTTACTCCAAACAAAATGTAACAACATTTTTGAAACTTTCATTTCACACTGTGAATTGACCCTCTAAACATGAAGAACACAAAGACCGATCTGATCATATTCCAAGACTCATGCCCTTTCTTTGAAGAGTGAAGACCAAAGTTCTCTGGCTATTCACCCTTGACCCCTACCTCTCCTCTCAACCACTAGCACGGTCCTACCACCACTTTTCTATTATTCCATTACAAGAATGGGCAAAACCCACATAAACGAGTACTGTATTCTGCTGAAGATCAGAGGTATGGATAAAAAGGAGGTCGAGAGTGATTCATCTTTTGTGGGAGAAGGGGATCTGGATGAATCAGATATTAAAGAAATCTAAGAGAGGGAGGAGAACTATTGAAAATATGTCATCTCAGATCAAGATAAATGAGAGATGCTTAGATCTTCTCCCAGGCAAGTTCCTTGTGGTATAGCCACATCCTGAATTATTTGATAGATAACCTTCTGTTAAGAGGCCAGTGAACTATATGGATAATGCTGTGTCCTCTTGCCACAACCTAGAATCACCCTAGAAGAGTCTCAATTGAGGAGTTATCCAGATCAGGCTGGATTCCGGGCTTGTCTGTATGGAAGAGTCTTCATTGTTCATGGTCTCAGTCTACTGTGAGTGGCATCATTCCCTAGGCTGGATCCTAAACTGTATAAATAGCCAAGCAAGCAAGAAGCATGGGTGAACTGATTCTCTCAGCTCTTGGCTGTGTGTGTGGTGGGATTCACATATACAGCCAAGAGCTACATGAGATGCTGCCTTGATTTCCCCTCAATGATTGACTGTCAACTGGGCTTGTAAACCCAATAAGCCCTTTTCCCCCTTCAACTGCTTTTGGTAAGGATATTTGTCACAGCTGCAGAAATGAAACTAAGACATACTATTGGGAAGGGGCTGTAGAGCTTTTGGAACATGGTGCATGGCTGGAGGAAATGAGTCATTCCAGGCTGTATCAGCTCCTGGTTCCAGCTCTGTGTTCTGGTTCCTGTTCCAGCCCCATGTGAGGAGCCATTACCACACACTCCTGGCACCATGAACTCTGCCATATCTTCCCCACATGACCAAAACCCTCAGAAACCGAGAACAAAAACAAACCTTTTCTCAATGATCCATCTGATGTGAGAGATCAAAGCATGGAGATCTACAGAGTTCCTGGAGTTGGCCCTGCCCCTGGGCGGGGGTGGGGACGAGATCCTTAGTATCAAAGCATGGAGATCTACAGAGTTCCTGGAGTTAGCCCTGGGGGTGGGGACCAGACTGTGGTATCAAAGCATGGAGATCTGCAAAGTTTCTGTAGTTGGCATTGCACTGGGGGAAACCAGATCCATGGTAACAACATGAACCTTTAAGAGTATGGGGCTTGGTGATGGGAAGATGGAGAGATGGGGAGTTTGACCTTGAACTTCCCAAAAGAGAAGATAGCCAGACAAATGGAGCTTAAAGAAGTGACAGGGGTCAGGGAGACGGGTGTCAGTGCATGTGGTGTGGAGAGCAAACACCAGCTGTGAGACGACCAAGCCCGTCTTGAGCATTTTGTAAAACGAAACTTGGATGAGACACAGACTGAACCCATGGAGTCTGGTGCAGGAAGCAGGGCAGAGGAGGGGAGGAGTTGAGGCCAGATGAAAGACAGCGCCTGTCTGTCTAGCCAGAAGTGGGCCTTCCCTTCTTTGGGAGTCTTGAGAGATCATATTTAATCTCCATCCTAAGTCAGATGTTTTTCCCACCTCCAGATCCTCTAATAATCTAGCATGTAGTATGTCCCCGAGAATGTCTGTCCCATCTGAGCCCTGAAAGGGGAGGGGAGAGGCAGAAAACAGTAATTAGCTCCAATCTAGACTAATTGCTTTTTAAAGTTCTTCTATAAGCCTGACTTGGAATGGCCTCTGAAAGTCGATGTTTCATTATTTTTTGCCATCACAGAGACTGACACTGTCGATAGGTTGCTAGGAATCGGCTCTCAGTGAGATCTCTTCCTTCCCCTCCTTCCCTTCGGCTTCTCATTGGCATCAAAACGGCATTGTCCTACCGAAGAGACAAGGCTGAGCCTTAGAAATGAAGATCCTGGGTAGAAATGAGGAGGCCATCTCAACGTACACCTGCTGTTGCTGAGCACCCTCTGCATCCCGGGCTCTGACCACACCAGTCACTGTATTGAGCATTGCAATTATTTTCATGAGCCTGGGCCAGCCCTGTTTTCAGACAAGGGCACTGAGGCTTAGAAAGACTTAACCCCGAGCTTGGTGCACTCAGCGGGGATGCTACAAAACTCCATGGGTTCTCAAAAGCCAGGCCCCTGTGTGTCGTATGGGGGCCTCCTGCTTGGATCCCAGGGCCAAGAACAAAGCTCAAAAGGAGTCTCGAAGCATCTCCTACCCAAATCCCACTCACAGCCAAGTGCACACATCAGAGGTGCCACACTGCCAGCCTGCATCTGACCTCAGGGCACAGACCCTTCTTTATTTATTCTTTCTTTATTTCTTGAATCTAAGCCTCCCGGGAGCTGGTTACATAAACCTCAACAAAACCACACACTGAAAAGAACAAAGTGGAAAGTGGCCTTCTGGTGCTAGGGACAAGTAGCCGCCTGTCTGGGGGACCAGGGTCTGACAGTTCCAAGGGGTTGAGCTACACCAGCCTGCTTTCCCTCCCATCTGTGTCAAGGCCTAAGACATCAACAAGCAATCAATAGCAGATCCACACTCGGCAGTCTCCTCAGAGCCTAGGGTCCACACCATGGGGCTTGGCTCTGCATCACCCTACTTGTGTTCGTCTATGGGAATGGGGGAAGGAGCCTAGAACATTCCCCTGTGAGACTTTGTGTTCTCTCTCCTTTCCCCGCAAGCCTTTCTAAACATTTTATTCCCTGTCTCCCATGACCGAAGTGTCCATTGCATGCAGAGCCTGTACCGAGGCCTGGCAAACAGTGACCGAAGTGTCCATTGCATGCAGAGCCTGTACCGAGGCCTGGCAAACAGTGAGCACTTGGCAAATGTTAGCTCCCGTGGTCCTTATGTTTATATGGCTAATTGCAAGTGCTGGGCTGATAAGGGGTGGGTAGAAGTCAGGTTAGAGCTTCAAGTTCAGTACTTCCAGGTCACTGTTAATTAAAGAGTATGAGGAATGAGGGGCTCTGGGCTTGAATCCTGATGATTCTTAGCCTGTGCACAGCTTACTAACATCCCAGGAACCTGAGACGTTTTAGGGCCTGGCGCAAAAACTAGGTCATTGCAGAACTGATGCGGTAAATGGACACAGGGAAATCAAGACTAGTGCTATACTGAAAGAGAAGAGTGATTCAGAGAGGGGAAACATCCACAGACATGAGCGAGACGACGCTAGGTGAGGCGAGGCAGAAGGGGAGCTGTCCCCGAGACAGCTGTCAGCATCCCTAGCGGAAGAAGGACAGAGGCGGCAATGGCGCACACAAAGGCCCTGTGACAGGAAGGAGAGTGTCTGGTGTAGAAGTAGGGGCTCTGCAGCAGGGAAAGGAAAGAGACGCAGCCCAAGCAGAAGCTAGAAGCAGGTGGGCACTGCTCCCTGCTCCCTGGAGAAACAGAAGTCTTAGGACTCCCTCTCTCCGTTCTCCCCTCTGACATATCCAGGATGCTGAGAGCCAGGGTGGGCATGTTCACCAAACTCCACTGAGGTGTCACTCGTGGGGCACACTCTTCAGGGACCTCTGGTCTGAGCTCCACCAGAAGGGGAACCCAAGAGATGGGCTGCTGCTGGGCACTCAGGTGGTACAGTTCCATGGGGCTTCACCCCAAACTCCTGCCAGGACCAACAAGACCCAGGAACTGGGGTGTCCCAGACTGAAATCAAGAAGATTGCTTCTCTGCTGATTTCCCTGGAAATGGGCCTGTATGTAGACCACAGAAAGCCTAGTTCTTCCCAATAAAATAAAATAAAGTCTAATAAAAGGACTTCAGTGAACTGCCCTGGATTGTAGGATTGTCACCTCTCCTCACACATGCCCTCTCATCTCTCTCTGACCTGGTGAAGAGGTTTGGGCAGCAAAGTGGCAGAGAAAGTGCTGACAGTTCCAGTGTAGTTAGTGAAGGCAGAGACATGGTTGTCGGGTCTCTTCCTCAACAAAATACAGGCCGAGCTCTGAGACTACCCCCCAAATAAGCACCTGCCCCTGCAACCCAGAGAGTGCACTCCTGACTGAGGAGCAGGAGGCCTGAGGGCATCGGCTCCTGGCTTAAGAACTGTCCTCCATTTGCCCCCAGGGTAGTCATAGTGCTTCATCTGCCTCCACGGGAAGCTTCAAGTGCTTGGACAAAGCTGAGGCCCGGCCTGGAAGTATTCACTGCATTGTCTGCTGGTAGCCAGTCACTCTTCACACTATGAATCTTTAACTTAAGCAAAGGAACCGTAAAGTCCTGGATGTCTGTGCATATGTACGGTGTGTGTGTGTGTGTGTGTGTGTGTGTGTGTGTGTGTGTGATCACCTGTATGTTGTAGTTGCACACATGTAGAGTTCCGAGGTGAACATCAGCATCCTTCTCAGTTGCTCTCAACCTTATCTTTTTATGAGGTGAGGCCTCTCCTCCCTCCTCCACTAAGCCCCGAGATCCACCTGTCTCCCTCTCTGCCCTCAGCACTAGAGTCATGAACACAGGTTATCATGCCTCACCTTTCACATAGGTGCTGGGTGATCAAACTCAGCTCCTCACGCTTGCATGGCAAGCACTTTGTCCACGGACGAATCTCCCTAGCCCTCTAGGAACTCATCTGATGCCAGTAGTTTCTAGTTTTCCTGCAATGACTCCCACTTTCCATGCATAGAGGAAGGGAAGTGTAAGCTGGCCCCAGATCACTGCTCCTTCTGGGTGACTATGGGAGTCAGCTACGTGACACCCATCCCTCCAATGCAGTCTGTTGGTGAGAGCTCACAGTTCCACAGCAAAACCCACCGCCTTTATCCAGTGCCGGCATCTCCCTCCAAGCAGGTCCTGCCCAGAGTAAGAATTTTCTCTCAACCCTTTACATCCATCTCAAAAATCAATGTGACTGTCAGACTTTTACTTGTTAACACAATAAAAACTCTTCAAACTGCATCTCCTTTTCACTCCGTGAACTCCTACTCAAAGCGAGCCTGGAGGGAAGAGAGAAAAGAAGAAAAAGAGCTGTCCTGAGGGAAGACGTTTGGTTTTGTGATAGCAGAACTTCTGTTGTGTAGAAGTAATTTCAGACACAGTGCCGGTCAACATGTTCCTCTTTAAATGGTCTAGAAGGCTTCCCTGACTGTGAACAAATGAACTGAGGTAGGTGGCTAAGTCATGCCACCCTGCAAATCTGACTGCTGAATAGCAGACCGCCACCTTCAGGGCAGCCCCCTGACCCAGGCTGGCGGAGATGATGCCCTGGAGGTGGAGACATGGCTGTTGGGTCCCTGCAAACTCTCCCATCTCTTGCTAGGGAAACACAGAGCTCAAGAGCAAGAAGAAAGCCAAACTGAGCATGGCCAACTGTTGGGTTTGCAGCTGCTTAGCTTATGGGGCTTCACTGTTTTGGCTTGGTTTTTGAGGTAGAACCTAACTACATAGCCCACAGCGGCCTCAGACTTGGAGGTCCGTGCCTTAGCCTTCCCAGTGCTGAGGTGAGCCCATGCCACACACTAGGCTTCAATCACTAGGCTTGAGTGTTATGCTGTATTCAAGTGAATACCAGCTGCCTGCTGGGTAGTATACACAAGGCTCCTACAGATGGTAATAAATAATACACTTGATCCCCAACCGTGGGAAACTGATGGTTAAAAAAAGATACAAGCACTGATGGCATGAGGCATGGAGCCAGGACAGCAGAAGAAAGGACACTTCCATCAAATATCACAGCCCTTCTGATCCACTCTCGGGAAGCCTAGAGGTACCCCACAGCTCTCCCTTCTCCTGAAACATCACACTGCACTAAGCCACCAAGTCAGTTTGAGGACCATGAACAACAGCTTCCTACGGGTCCCCTGGAATCCATCCTGGTCCCTGCCCACTCACCCCCACCAGAGGACCCCAAAGTGATCTTTAATGTGAAGATTGATCATGCTGCCTGCTTGTGAAAGCCTACCAAAAAGGGGCGGAGCGTGAGGAGGAGGAAGAAAAAGAGAGGAAGGAAACTAGAAGAGAGGAAGGAAGAAGAGGATGAAGAGATGGAAGAGGAAGAGGAGGAGAAGGAAGAGGAAGAAGAATTGAAGAAAAAGTAAGAGATGATGAAGAGAGAACGGAGGAGAAAGAGGAGGACAGGAAGAAGAGGAGAGAAGGATGCTGGCTTCCCACCTTCCCTGCATGGCCAGGCCCTTACCAGAATGTGATCTGGAGCAAGTGTCTGAAGTGTCGCCTTCCTCAGCTACAAGCAGAACCAAGAAGGAACTAAAAATCCTTCACAATCTCCTGGGACCGTGAGAGCAGCAGCCTCCTGCAGGCCACTGCACTGCGGTGGGGCTGTGCTGCCTGAAGCAAAGGCGCTAGAGGGGGAGCTGCAGCTACGCCATGTGTCTCCTATTGCTCTCTCCTGCCTTGAGCCACTCTGTGCAGCCAGGCTCCAAGGACCTTCAGCATGAGGTCCTGAGGCTAGGAGACAGCTGCCATACTTTTCAGTGGGACGGCCCATCACAGGGGTGACATTAGTTTCTGGAGAGTGCATCCAAGCAGACCCCTGCCTACACAGAGATCACATAGCTTGCTCTTGGCTTTCTTCGGGATCTGATGATCATCTACAGCTGTCCTTGTGTCAGCACGTGGTGGATGCACCTGATGTTCCGCCAGAGGAAGCAAGTGGAATGTGTGAGCCTCGGACTGCTACAGCCCTGAACTATCAGACTGGAGTCTCGGTGTTGTAGGATACTCATCAGACTCGAACCAGCTCTCCACGGCTCTTCCAAACCAGCAAGCTATGCTTCCATCTGTCACTAATTAAAGGCATGGATCAGACCGCCAACCGTAATTAATGGAACACAGACTATTTTCCAGCCTCTTATTTTGAAATAATTTCTGGTGGAGTCTCACTCGCCTCTGCGTCGGGGCAGACAGTGGTGTTTTGTCAGGCAGGCTCAGCTCACTCAGAACAATTAATCAGCAGTCGATGCTAAAACCGATTTACTGGAGAAAGCCAAGAAACCCCTCGGTTTTCTCTATTAATGTGAATGTTGGAATAGTTTATGAGCTGCTGACTGATGTGCCTGGTGTTCCCTGTCCTCTGCTTAGGGAGCTCAAGGTGGGAAGGAGCCTCTCTGAGAACTAGACGCCAGGAAGAGCTAAAATCAACACTTCTGAAAAATGGGAGCTAAAGAGATGGCTAGATAATTCTCAGCACACACACAATTATCTCATAACCACCTGTGTCTTCTTCTGGCCTCCTCAAGCACCCACATATGTGGCATACATACATAGACACGCAAATATAAATTAAATTAAACCAACCAGAAGCCCTTGATCCTAGTTTGTTCCTCTTCAAATATAGAGACAGTCCCCTACTTATTAGTGTGTGTGTACGTGCACATGTGTGTGTATACTTGTTGCATGCATGTGTCCATGTGCATATGGAGGCTAGAGGCCAATGGCAGGTGACTTTCTTCATCTCTATCCATCCCATTTTGGGAGATGGTCCCTCAATAAACCTCAAGCTCACTGATTTAACTAGATTGCCTGGCTGATGAGACCCAAGGATCCTCTTGCCTCCATCTCCTGGCACTAGGATAAAGTTACCACATCAGCTGTTTATGGGGGTCCTGGGGATTAAACCCAGGTAAAACACAGAGCAAGCACTCTGATGGCTGAGCATCTCATCCTCCTCTGCATTCTTTTCTTTCTTTTTGATGTTTTGAGACAGGGTTTCTCTGTGTAACTCTGACTATCTGGAATTCACTTTGTAGACCAGGCTGGCCCCGAACTCACACAGATCCATCTGCCTCTGCCTCCCTGAGTGCTGGGATTTCAGGTGTGTGCCACCACCACCTGGCTCCTCTGTTTTTTTAAATGAACTTTTCTCTTGAGTAGTCATCCTCAAGATAAATGAATTAAACAAATGAAATGCTTAATGTGGTACCTAACATGTAATCAGTATTACTAATATAAATAATAATAATAATACCTTGGGGAGGTTTGCAAACTAGCAGACTGCAAGTCAAATCAGGACTCCACAGTCAGCTCTACCGTCTTCTACCAAGGGACTCTAGGGGTCAGAGTAAGCCTGTCAAAGCGACAGTTTGCTTTGCCTCTGCCTCTCAAATGGTGTGGAACCCAGATCAAGAGGTCAGAAACCAAAATTGAAGCATTAGAAGGGATGTAGCTCCCTCCAAAGGCTGCACCGTGAAGCCCCCAGGGGCAACTGCTCTTCCTAGGATAGTGGCCACATCCTCACACAGCCTCTACCCACTCTTCCCGTGATCCTCTTCTTTTCTTACAAGGACACTAGAGCCCTATCCAAGAGGACTTCCTCTTCAAGTCCTAAACCTACTCCCTCTCCCAACTCCATTTCCACACAGAGATGCCCTCCAGCCCACCACAGAGGGCAGTCTCAGCACTTCCTCTATGGTCACAGGACTGGGTTTAGCCAGGAACTGGCGCCTGTGAGTCATCACACAACTGGGGTGGACCTTTCTGTGATGCAGACACCTTTGAGTCATCCACGCTCCTGTAAGCAACCCCAATAAACCTGCTGCTCACTCAGATAGACTTGGGTGGGATCATCTTGTTGGTCTAATGTCAGTCTCCTGTCTGAGCTGAATAAACATTTGTTCACAACTACCCAGAAAGTCAGAACAACAGAGCCCCCCATATGATAGTTGTATAGGAATATGGCCACCTTTGGGCATAGAGAACATATCCTAAGGCCAAGGATGACTCTTAGCTCACTGCCATATTCCCAACACTAACCTAGAGCCAGGATTGTCTAAGGAAATCCAGTGAACAAAGGAGCCAATGACGAATTCCTCACAGATCCTTCCTCAGGGACCTAAGAGAACGAAGCTTGATGGACACATGTCATTTAATTAGGGACACCCGCACCCCCACTGCCTGGTTTCACGATGCCTCTAAACACATCCATAAAATTCCAGACTGCAAGGTTCCAGGGTCTATGACGCTGTAAACGGACTTTCTCTTTTCACACTCCATTTTCTCTTGGAAAGTGAGCTTCACAGAAAGTGTATACAGATGGAGAAGACGGGGCATAGAACAGGCAAGTCAGGGCTGCGCGCTGACCACCAGCTGGGACCTAGCAGATGCATCCAACCTGAAGCCCATGTGCCACACACTCCCCGGGATACCCATGGATCCAGTCCAACATAAAACTGCAAAACTTAACCTAAAATGCAGGTGTTTTAATGATTTTTTTGGCCTTAATTCTGTAGCTTGAGCATGAACTTTGCAGAAGGCAATTTTGTGTCCCAGTGTCCTAAGATTGGATGTATCTGAGTCTCTAGAAGTGTGTTTAATGAGTCTTTCACTCTGACTGAGGGTCAAGTGTATGCCCTTGAACTTGTCTCAACATGGCTCCATCACCCAGCTCCATCTTTAGGGAACAAACCCCTTACTTCCTTGGAAGACAGCGCCCTTGGCACAGGCTCCCTGACTGGCCAGAATTCTGCCCCCAGCATATTGGAACCTCTATGTTGTGGAGGAACAGGGTGCCAGCTGTTTACGCAGAGGCACAGAGAGTTGAGCACTGACCTCCACAACCAAGATAATCCTGGAGACACAGAACATTATCTTATCCTCAGACTCTCCAAGGCAGGAAGAGTGGAGGCAGATTCTTGGGTGAGTGAATAAATGCTAACTTGGAGCAAGCGTCCGTCACAACACTAGAACAAGTGGAAGAGCATGGGAAGAAACTGGGATGCTGACTAGGCACAGTGGCTTCTGCCTGCAGTCTCACATTGGAAATAAGGTGAAAACAGACTCAGAGACAGTGGAAATGAAGCTGTTTTAACATTCAGTTCTGCAGAAAGAGATTCCAACACACACACACACACACACACACACACACACAAGGCAAAAAAATTGGCAGTATGATGATTTGACACAGACAATGGTTCTTAAAGTCCCCCAATCATGAGGAACTCCTGTCCTCTTCTCTCATTGGCTAGGACTTGCCCCATTCCCAATTCCCCGCCCTACTGGTTTAGGACACAGAGCCTCGTCTGATGGATAATTTAGGGCTTGAGATGGCCCCTTTGCTGACCCTGGGCTCAGTCACATGGCAGACTGTAACTTTCCAACAAACCTGCTACCAGCTAGGGAGAGGGGCTCAGTGCCCCCTGCCTGTCTGACTCTGATGAACTCCCAGTGGCGTCGTCTGGAAATGGACCATAGAAATCCATTTCTTATGTCTCAGCTCTGAAGGAGTTAGAGCTAGACGGTTGTTTTTAGTAGAGACCAGTCTAAGCTATAGAGTAAGAGTTGTTTCAGCACCCTAAATGCCCCTCAATTAAAGAATGGATAAAAAAAAGTGGTACATTTACACAATGGAGTACTACACAGCAGAAAAAAATAACGACAGCTTGAGTTTTGTAGGAAAATGGATGGAACTAGAAAACATTATTTTGAGTGATGTAACCCAGACACAGAAAGACAGTTATCACATGTACTCACTCATAGGTGGTTTTTAAACATAAAGCAAAGAAAGCCAGCCTACAAACCACAATCCCAGAGAACTTAGACAACAATATGGACACTAAGAGAGACTTACATAGATCTAATCTACATGGGAAGTATAAAAAGACAAGATCTACTGAGGAAATTTGGAGCATGGGGACCTTGGAGAAGAGTTGAAGGGAGGAGGGGCCTAGGTATGGGAGCAGAGAAAAATGTAGAGCTCAATAAATATCATGGGGAAAAAAGAGTTGTTTCAGATAGAAAATGAGAAAAGGAAGAAGAGGAAGAGGAGGTGGAGAAGAAAGTAAAGGAAGAGGAAGAAGTGGAAGAAATAGAGAAGTAAGAGGTGGAGGAGGTGGAAGAAGTGGAAGAGGAGGAAGTAGAGAAAGGAGAGGAGGAATGGGAATTAGAAGCGGAAAAGGAAGAAAAGGAGATGAAGGAGGAGGAAATGAAGGGGAGAAGGAAGAAGAGAAGGAAGTGAAGGGGAGGAGAAACTGGTGGAGGAGTAGGAAGTAGAGAAGGAAGAGGAAGAAGAAAAGGTGGAGGAGGAGGTGGAGAAGATGGAGAAGGAGAACAGAGAAAAAGCAGCAGCCGTTGGATGTGACCACATCTGGGGAAGTAGACTGGGAACCCCAAACAGTGATAGGAAAAACTGAAGATGCGGAAGTGCGGTGGCTGCAGGAGCCAGCTGACTGAGCACTGCCTCCCTGGCCAGAGTTCAGGGTCCTAAGAGATTTGCTAGAGGATACGCTGAAGATGCAGTCAGGCTGGTATCTAACATGACATTTGTTTTATGAGGCTATATCATTCCGAATATTTTATCATCTCCCCATATTACTCAGCCACTTTAAGAACTATTGAGAGAGACGAATGCTAAACTAATCTCTCAGCGCTGGCCTTCATCCCAAGCAGTGTGTCACAGTCTCTGCCGTCTACTGGATGTCACCACTAGAGGACACGCTTGAACGGCACAAAACCCACATGCCGTCCTCCATTTCAGTCTTGTCCCCTCTCCACACTCACTGCCACCTTCCTGTTCTCCTCCAGGGAGAACCATTCAAGTCAAAAGCCTAAAACCTGGCCATTGTGGTACGAGCTTGCCATCCCAGCATTTGAGAGGCAGAGGCAGGGGAATGCTCTTGAATTTGAGCATCTAGTCTCAAATTGACTAGTAACATCTAGTCTCAATAACAAAAACCTTCACAAAGGTCCTCTGTTTGCCTTGTTTTTCATGGTCAAGTCTCTCTGGTACCACCTAAGCATTTACGGAGGACTCAGCCTCCCCTCCACCAGACCCATCCCAGTCCCCTCTCTCCCTCAGAACTTCAGCCAAGGCCTCTGTGCTGTCCTAGGTTTTCAGCCTCTTCCTCACAACCCACTTTCTACCCAGGTACCCAAATTGCCTTTTTAAAAAATGATTTGTTTATTTACTTCTTCTATGTGCATTGGTGTTTTCCCTGCATCTAGTCTGTGTGGGGATGTTGGATCTCTGGAACTGGAGCTACAGACGGTTGAGCTACCATGTAGGTGCTGGGAACTGAACCTGAGTTGTCCGGAAGAACTTTAACCACTGAGTCATCTCTCCATTCCCCTAACTATCCTTTTAACATACCAAATAATGACAGACCTGGAGACACCAGCCTGTCATCTCACTGCGTGGGAGGCTGAGGCAGGAGGATCTGAAGTTCAAGGTCAGCCTGGGGATTTAGTGAGACCTTGTCTCCACAGAAAAAGAAAAGGGGAGTTGAGGTGTGGCTTGGTGGAGTAATACTTGCCTTGGTCCTATGTTCAATCCCTGTCGCCACAAACTAACTAGTTAATAACAAAACTGAAGACCTCATCCCATGGCTTTTCCCGAAGTCCTCAACCAGATACCACTTCCCATGAAGGCCACTGTCTTTGCTGTGGCTTCAGAGGACTTGTGGACCAGCCCTAGGCTGCCCTTCTGAGGACATGAGGACCAGCCCTAGGCTGCCCTTCTGAGGACATGAGGACCAGCCCTAGGCTGCCCTTCTGAGGACATGAGGACCAGCCCTAGGCTACTCTTCTGAGATCCTAGCAGCTCTGTCTTCCTGATTCTCTCTGGTTACTAGGATCCGGAACTGCTTCTCTGTCCCCAGCTCCTGTCAGGTTGGCCCCTTCTCATCCTGCAAATGATACTTCCTCAGAGAAGCCTCTGACCACCTCTTCAGAGCAAATTGGCTTTGTGCCCATACTCCCCCTGGGTCTCTTTCCTTGTCAAAATTTCTGTCCGCTGTCTCTCTTTCAGTCTCTGTGCTCAAGGATAAAAGCAGTCCACTCTGCCTACCTCAGTGACTCTGGCCAGCATCACTTTGCCCAAAAGAGAAGGAAGCTCTTGAACCTGAACAGCACAAGATGGTGCCCTGCACTGGACTGGTAAGACACAGCATGTATGTTCTGGCCATGAGGGCAGGGCAGCTGAGGGAACTGGAGGGGTTTCTATAGACTAGGGAGTGGAGGGGCCTCAGTTCCCACCAGAGGATGCAATTAGTTCATCGACATTTTCCCTCAGCCAGTGGGGAAGAGAACCCCAAAAGGTTGATGGCTAAAGTCCTAACAGACTGGCCAGAAAAAAAGGACAATTCATAGAATGGGGTGGGGGGGGGGGCTTCCCTGCTAAGGGTGCAGCTATTGAGGTCAGAGAAACTTAGTGGATATCAGAGCTCTGAAGACTCCAAGACATCCTTTAGAATGTGAGTCCCAGGGCATCCCTGTCCCTCACGTACCCGCAGGGACTCTAGTGGGTAATGCAAACTGGTTCACAGAGAGAGAAAGTGGTACCTGCACACCTAGGGCTCCAATTCCATGGAGGAATTTGAGCAGTCTATGTGTTACAGATGAACCACGCAACTTCTACCCTAGTGGCTGCTGGGTATTTCATTTATTATGAATCTAGGGCATTTCACCCCAAGGTGACCCTGTCTGCTGGAGACCTGACCAGTCCCTCTATCCACCGATGGATACCAGAAGGGAAAATGTAGCACAAATGACATTTTCAGCCACCAATGAAACTATACAGGCAAATGGGATTTTTTTTCAGCAGCCAATGAACGTATGCACACAAAGGCCACACTCACCCACGCGTGGAAATTGCACCAGAGCGTCTCCCACCATGTGTGGGTTCTGTTGATGTTTTTAATATGAGAGAAGGTGGTGATTGTTAAAGATCTGAAAAGACAAGCATCGCAGAGAAAGAATGGCTCTGACCGCTCGTCCTGACCCAGGAGTCAGAACAGAGCAACTTCTGCTGTTAGTTTGCAAGAGCCCCTCTTTTTCTTTCTTTCTTTTTTTTATGTGTATGTGAATGGGCTCACTCCTATTGGGTCATGTGATGTGTGTGAAGGTCAGAGGACAACTGACAGGAATCAGCTCTCTCCCTCTACCCTGTGAGTCACCATGATCAAACTCAGGTTGTCAGATGTGACGACAGGTACGCTGAGCCCTTGAACCATCTCTCCTGCCCTGTACCCCTATTTTAACAGCTAGGCCTGTGATATACTGCTCCCATTTTCTGCTACAGAGCCACTCTTACCAGACTGCATTAGACTCCAGTTGGGGAAAAGGTGTTCTCTTTGTTTTATCTTACTGCTTTTGTTTTGTTTTACTTTACTGATTGTGGTTCTGCTTGAGTTTTTTTTTGTCTTATTTTTTGTGATTGTTTTATTTTTTGATATTGTTATATAGTTGCCTCACACATAGCTAGACTAACCAAACTACGTAGCACAGGCTGACCTCCTGTCTTAGCCTCCCCACACATAACCTAGACTAACCAAACTACGTAGCACAGGCTGACCTCCTGTCTTAGCCTCCCCACACATAGCCTAGACTAACCAAACTACGTAGCACAGGTTGACCTCCTGCCTTAGCCTCCCAGGTGCTGGGATTACATACATCCATGGTCATACCTAGGCATGGGATTTCAAAGGGTTTTGAGTGGACGTAGGGAGCACTGCTGTTTCCAGTACTCCCTCATCTTCAAGGTAGAAAAGAGGCATCCTGAGGATTCAGTTACCTCCCAGTCATATGGTCACCAAGAGCAGAGCATTGAGAAGCGCAGGCCATGTAGGCAGGAGTACAAACTGCTCATCTGGGAGAATGGAGAGTTCTGTTCACACACACACACACACACACACACACACACAAATGTACATAGGCACAAGCATTCACATGAGCATGCATGCACACACAGGCATACCACACACACACACACACACACACACACACACCTCGATCTTTCTAAACTACAGCCCCTAAAAACTTATTTCTCTGTGTCACTGTTAGCGTCAGGAAATGGCATTCTCCCTCGGGGACTACCTTTCCTGGGGACAGACTTGGCCTGTAAAGCACATCCCTCCAAAGAGTAGTTGAAAACTATAGGCAAAAAAATCCTCAAAAATACTTAAAATCCATGAGAAAGATGTAGAGGCCAGCATCCAGGTAGATGCTTGGATGCCCTAAAATCCTTTGAAATGACTGGAAGGGAAGGGACTGATGAATGACAGGTGTCTCCTCAGAGGATAGAATACCCTGCAAGCTGCAAAAATCAAGTGACATGGACCAGCAGGTGCAACACAGAGAGCAGATGCCACACAACCATGGTGCTGCTTCAGCCTCAGGAAAAGACTGCATGCTTGCTAGTGGCAGCTCAGGGACCTGCTTACCTTCACTGACCCCCCATCCCATGGGGATCATAACCAAGGAGCTGGAATGATGCTGTGATCTGGAGAAAGGGAGGCCCCAGATCCCAGATGTGCCCAGCTAGAGTGACAGAGTTAGCCTGAGCCAGTGCCAGAAAGATCTTAGCAAAGAAATAGGCCCGAGATGGTTGTTAGGGCCTTGTTCGTGGCGGCCTTGGAGGGGGGCTAATGGGTCTAACACAGGTATAGTCGTGCCTTACACGTACACACACACACGCATGCATGTACGCACATACACAATGCAAACATATACTCACACACACATGTGCATGCACACACTAGTAGCCCTTCCATTTACAGCAGCCTCTGAGGAGCTGAGGAGGAATCCCAGTGGAGCTGTCTTGAGACTCATTCTCATTGTTGACAGGACCTAGAATCACCTGGGACATACACCTCTGGTGTCCATGAGGACATTTCCTGAGACATTTCACTGAGGAGGGAAACCCCATCCTGACTATGGGCAGTGCCACCCTACAGGCTGGGGTTCCAGACTGGATGAAAAGGAGAGATCCAGCTGAGCACCAGCATTGCCTGTGTCTCTGCTCCCTGACTGTGGATGCGATGTGACAAGCTGCCTTAAGCTCCTGCCGCCATGCCTTCCCTGCTGTGGCAGACTGTACCCTTGTGCTGAAATAAACGCTTTCTTCCTTCCTTGAGTTGCTTTTGTTGCGTGTTTTGTTCCAACAGTGAGAATAGTAATTGACACACTCATTTAACCCTTCCTTCATTAGTGTGTGAAGAACAAGTGTTAACAGGACCCCAGACCTAGCACAGCTGACGCCATGTTAGAGACACCAAGGCACCATCCTGACCTAAGAGGCCAGGACAGAGACAGCAACACCAGCCAAAACAAGAACAAAGACCTGATCCATCATAGTCTGGAGTTCTGGGAAAGTCCCTAATGTACTAACTTTGCTTTTTGGCTTCTGTAGCTCCACGATTGCTAACTGTTCCTACTAACTGAAGTGTGTTGTGCAGGTTATGGTTTTTGTGCATAAAAAATCAAGAATGGCTACAGGATTTGGGCAAGTTCCCTGTGTGGCCAGTGACCAGCAAATAAAAGCTTTTTATTGACTTTAAGAGTCTGTGTGATCTCTGAAGGAGTTACCGTGCAGCCAAGGACATCTGGAGTAGATCCCACCAGAGGGACAGAGGGAATCAGCACTGAGGACACACGCCTTACATTCTGTATTCTAGAATAAATGCCATTTGTTGTGTTTTCAATTTTTAAAATCCATGAGACAAAGCTTGAACTGCAAAGACAGCTATGGGGGTGTGAAATGCTATAACCCTTGCCAGGTAGAATTCTTGGTCAGAGGACAGACAGAGTACCAGGGCCTCCTTTGATTTCCATGTTACTTAGCTGACCATAAGAATTAGTATATAAATCATGAAAAGCCAGGTGTTTTGGTGTGTGTCTGAAATCCTAGCACTCAGAAAGTTAGAAGTTTGAGGGTCAAAAGTTCAAGGTCAAGAGCTGGAGAGATGACTCAGTGGTTAAGAGCAGTGGCTGCTTTTCCAGAGGACCCAGGTTCAGTTCCCAGAACCTTCAAGGTGGCTCACAAATAACTATAACTCTAATTTCAGGGGATCTGATGCCTTCTTCAGACTTCTGTGGGTACCAGAAACACCTGTGGTACACAGGCAAACATGCAGGCAAAACATTCATAAATAAAAAATAATAAAACGGCTTTTAAAAGAGCTCATGGCCACCTTCTGCTACATAGTGATTAGTATGGGGTACAGGAAACCTTGTATAAAAAAAGAAGGCAGATGATAAAATGGGTTTAAGACCCTTATAGTTTAAAAGAGGTTTTGGAGAGAGATGGGACTCAGCGGTTGCATGTACTGTTTTTGCAAAGAATCTGAGTTCTGATCTCAGTTCCCACACTGGTGGCTCATGGCTCGAGCTCCAGGGAATCTGATGCCCTCTTCTGGCCTCCAGAGGCATTGAGCACATATGCAAGCAAACACACACAGGCACACACACAGAGAGAGAGAGAGAGAGAGAGAGAGAGAGAGAGAGAGAGAGAGAGAGAAATAAAAATCTCTCAAAGAAAAATCAAAGAAATCTCAAAGAAAAGAGTTTTCAACTGTAAAAATATATCAATAGGATAGCATTAATTCTACAACTACTCAAAATCAGACTATGGGAATAGAGGGGCAGCTCATACTTCTAAAAAGATTCCATAGACACTGTGCCTAAAGTTGATCCCCAGGAAATGAAGGCATGGAATTTAGAGGCACAGAGGTAAAGTTAAAACAGAAGGCCCAAACGGGGCTCATCCCAGAGGTAGAACTAGGTTCCACAATGCACAGGAAAGTCTGCTTCCGAGACTATTCCCTCCCATAGTCTTGATTCACCGGGCAGCTGCATTCTTGATCCACATGCTCGACAAGCATAACACACACGTAAGACAAACCTGGCCAGGACCAGCGGGGCTCCTTCATGCATTCTCTACCTGGTCTCAGGTTAGAGTCAAATGCGAGTTTGAGAAACCCTAATCCTTGCAGTCCCCAAGCCAGATCCCAGATTGGATTTGTGGCGATGAACCAGGGGCAGTTTAAAAAGCTCCCTCAGGATCCATTTTGATCCATTTGTGGCTGGGGACCACATTCTCTCTGAACAGAGAAAGGCAGTCTTGCTGTATTCTTGATGGTGTCTCCTTGAGTGTGCAAGGCTATCCTTGAGCTCATGATTCTCCCACGTCTGTCTCCTGAGTGCTAAGATTACAAGTGTGAATCGCTGAACCTGGTTCTCCTTCTTCTTCTATGTCTTCTGCCTTCGGCAGTTCCTGTATTCCCGTGTACTGACCATTTTCTGAACTGCTGCTGTTCTTATTTCCCTCCAGGGTAGATGATAGAGAACCAAAGGAAACAGGCTAACCTTTGCCCATTCATTCATTTATTCATTCATTCAATACATTCATTACTACAGCACTCATCCATACAATGAAAGAAAGGCCGCAATATGAGCAAATGTCATTTTCATAACTGGGAAGTGGTACAGGACAATTGTCTATATTCTGTCAATTATGTTTTAGATAAATGCTGATTGGCCAGTAGCCATGCAGGAAGTATAGGCGGGACAACCAGACAGGAAGTAGAGGTGGGAATTCTGGGAAAAGGAAAGCTCCCTCTGCAGTTCTGTCCAGACACTGAAGAAGCAAGATGTGACTACTGTCTTGCTGAAAAAAGTACTGAGCCATGTGGCTAACACAGATAAGAATAATGGGCTAATGTAAGTTATAAAAGTTAATAAAAAGCCTGAGCTAATGGGCCAGTCAGTTTATGATTAATGTAGACCTCTGTGTGATTTCTGTGGGACTTAATGACTATGGGAACCAGGCAGGACAGAAACCTTAGACAACAGAGAAGGAGCAAATAGAAGCTATTTTTAAATCTGTTTTCTCCTTCTATTCTCCCATTGCCCTGTTCTTCCCCTGGTGTCAGAGAGTGAGGAACCTGCCTCTGTCCTCTCTGAGATATCAGGACTGGATATCTACATTCTGCAAAGCCAGGAGTCCCGATCTCTAAGCCATCATCAGCCACACCCAGAAAACCCATGTCCTGAGATCTTGGTAAAGAGGCAGAGAAACTGAACACATGGGCTGACATTGTCACCCCAGGGAGGTAATCATGGAGAAGCCAGGGGCCCAGTGCTGCTGTAACACCTGTATGTAGTAGGACAAGGCAGCAGCCTGTGCTTAGCATTAATTTGTACAGTCCCCTGAATCCTCCAGACCAGTTCACCACCACCACCACCACCACCACCACCACCACCACCACCACCACCACCACACCTTCCGAGAGAATCAGCTGGGGTCAGGAGAAAAATGGACCTCATCATGCTGGGAAGGACGACAGTGAACAGCTACAGGTCGCTGCGGGAGGAAATCTCTGTCTCCCTGTGGCTCCCAGCACCCATGCTGCCCCTCTTTGACCTGTGTGTCTCCTCTGATAACAGAATAAATGTGATTTTATTATTTTTAAGTCTTTCTCTTTTTTTTTTCCTCTTTTTTGCCACAAAAGCAGAGTGCAAAAGAAAAACCCTCCCTGGCTACAAGCAGTCTATACATTGGAGAATTACAGACAATCAGAGCCCTTAACTTGATCTAACTCTAATAAAGAGCAGTAGGCGCGGGATAACGGGATAACAAGGCACAATAAACACAGGTAGGAGTTACAGGTAAATTACATTGGGGCGACAGAGGCCGGCGTGGAGGGCTTCACGCCAGGCCTATTACGGTGACTAATCCTGTTAGCGGCAGTGATGGCTTCTCAGAGAGATCACCTGCCTCCCTCCTCCCAGTCAGCCTCGATTTTACCCTAACCATGTTTTTATCTTTATAGGCCAATTTGATTCCACTCCATGCTTTCAGAATTGAGTTTTCCAGATCTGTGACACAAATCTTTCTAATGATTGTGATGTCAAGACAGACCTTCCTGAATTACGACCCCCTATACTCCCCTATACTAGAGATACAATGCCCAACCCCAGCCTCCTATGGGGCTCCCTTAGCCTGGTTCCTAAAGGCTTAAGTGTCCAAAAACAGGTGTCTTCACCTCCAGCAGAAAACAAACAAGGGTCACAACATAGTTACATATTTCTTTCTGTCCCCACCAAGCCCACTAGGCTAACTTTAGCCATAGACACACACACACACACACACACACACACACACACACACACACACAAAGCTCCAAGACTCTGCACTGTGCAAATAGCAGCCCCACTAGAAAGCATGCTGTCCCCTAGAGGACTCTCTGAGAATCTGCAACGTACTGCAGCATCAGGGATAGAGTCCCATGAAGGAGCTGCCGGGCTCTAGAACTCCCAATAGTCAGTCCCATCAGACTCCCGGTGTCTGAACAGTAGCAAATACACAGAGAATTCCTGCAACTCTAACCTAAGACTCCAAGTGCTGATTGTTATTTCATTCTTTTGCGACTGGGGTGGGGAAGGGCATACAGGGATAACAATGGCTCAGTCATTAAGAAACCTCAAGTCTCTCCCAGAGGACTGGAGCTTCTGTTCCAGAACCCACATCACAGAGCCTACAACTGCCCATAACTTCAGCCCCAGGAGGGGTCCAACACCATCCTTGGATATCTTTACACATCGTCTGAACACACACAGACACACATATAAATAAAAAAGGAAAACTTTTTTTTAAGAAAATTGAGACAAGGTCTGGTCCTCAGGTAGTAGGCTGGCCTCAAACTCATGATGATTCTGTTGGCTCAGCCTCCCAAGTGCTGGCATTCCTGGTGTGGGTCACCACTTCGAATGTTATGGCTCTGTTTTATATGCAAAAGCCCTGTTGGGAAAACACTGGGGGTTTTGTTTTGTTTTGTTTTGGACTAGTGTATGCATGGAAGGCTGCAGTCTGAGCCTTTGGTGCTTTCCTAAAGGATGGCGGGAACTCTGGAAAATCAGAAGACCACCAGGAACACAGTTCAAGTCCTCGGGATGACTCATCATGGGAGTAAACATCACAGGTAGGGACCCTGCATAGTCACACACTGGCATTTTGGTGGAGATCCCAGTCAAAAGGTCACTACAGTCAGCATCACCAGCACCAGCATCTTCCTCTGAAATCCTAATATCCATTTGAGATGCGTACTCATTGAACTTGTCTTGTTCCAGGGGTCACTGCAGACCAGCTGGTGACCAGCATAGGCTTGTGCAGAGGGCAGCAAAGGGGGCATTTATACAACCAGACCATCTTCAGCTGCACCTGCAGTGACCCCTGGTGCATGACAAGGTCACTCAGCATCTTAGGTTTTGTACAATACTGGACACACGACAGGCTTCCTGGGATTACAGTCTTTGCCTCGCAGATTGTGAAGTTTTGTTTTCTTGGGGGAGGAATTATTTGTTCTATTTTGTTTGCTACAGCATCTCATGTAGCCCAGGATGGCCTCAGATTTACTCTGTAGCTGAGGATACCTCTGCCTCTACCTCCTGAATGCAGAGCTGGCAGGCTTGCATCATCACACCTGGTTTATTCAACATGGGAAACAAACCCTAAGGCTTTGTGTATCCTAGGCAACCACTCAACCAACAGCTGCATCCACAGCCCCTAAGTCAATACACACCATGCTGGGCAATGCTGGCCCTGAGCTGCAACCCCAGCTGTCTGTCCTGGAACTAATTCTGGAGACCAGGTTGGCTTCAACTCAGAGATCTACCTGCCTTTGCCCCCCAAGTGCTGAGATTAAAGGCATGTGTCACCACACCAGGCCTGTCCCTGACGTTAATATTTTAAGGCAGGGCCTCTCTCTTGCCGTTTCAGTGGAACTGGCTTATTCGTAGACCTCTGGAGATGCCCCCTCTGCCATCCAGTGTAACAGGTACACATTACCATGCCTAGATTTCTACATGGGTGCTGGGCATCCAAACTCAGGTCCTCAATCTCGCACAGCAGGCATACCACCAATTGAGTCAGAAAGGTTAATTCCATGTATCCACTTGACTGGGTCACAGTACAAAGATACACACTCAAACACTATTCTAGATATATCTGTGAAGGCAGGTTAAGATAAGAATAGTCCCTAAGGTCATGTGCTTTGAGTCAGTCAGCTGTCCCCCTATACTGGGGTGGGCTTTATCTAATCAAGTGAAGAGCTGAAGAGGACCAAGATTGACCTCCTGAAGCAAGCAGGTATCTCATAGCAGACCATTGCCAGACTTCTGCTGTGACTGGCTTCCTCCCTGCTCCCCAGCCCAGTAGATTATCTGGGAGATTTTTTGATTCACCAGTTTCCAGAATTCTGTGAGTCAAATCCTCAACACACACACACACACACCGCATGCACACCTTGTGAGAGGGCGGGGCTTAGGGCCCGAATGACACTGTTGACACCAACCTTCCTTCCTGGGTTCAGTCCCAAGCACACTAACAGGAATGAGAAATACGAAGACTCCAAGTCAGCTTACCAGGCACCCCAAAGTAAGAGCCAAGAACCTTAGGAGATATCCAAGAATGCCTTAGGGTCCCAAGGGATCCTGGGACTGGAGTTAGTTGTAGCCTGATCTGAACTGGAATCTGGTTCCCTGGCATTATCTTTAGCTATTGGCAACTGCAAGACTCCAAGCTCCGACTCTCATCCTGTGTAACCAGGATGTCTGCACCTTCTTCGGCAGGGGGGAGAAGGCTAGATTTTTGGGAATCACCCTCCTTCCAAGGCAGGTGACCAGTCTACCCTCGTGGGTCAATCAGGAGAGGCCTCACCACTCCCCCACTGAGCAAGAGCAGAAACAAACTCTCTATTCCCTAGGGAGACCCCATTTTAGAGCTAACAGTCTGGTTAAGGGCAACTCAGAACCACGAACATTACAGGGAATGACAGTTCCTCCAGTGAAGGGTTCAGCCATAGAGAGCTGTGTTTGCACGGCATTGGCAGTGAGCCAGGAGGGCATCTGGAGGCTCCATACCAAACCCAGTACAGCTCGGGCAGCTGCCCGAGATCCACGAAGTGGCAGCAAACCAGATATTTGGGGTACAATTTATGTCTTTGGTATTCAAAAGACACAGTGCTTTTTTAAAACTGCTTTCTTTTTCCTCCATGAAAGGAAATTCAGCAATATTCCTACTTAATCACACCCTAAATCAGATTGGAAATTTGAGAATCACTGCCTGCGCCATCCAAATCCCTGTCCCCTGAAGGCAGGTTCACTCTGACACTGAAACCTTGTGCAGTGGACCCTCCGTGTCCAAATGCACCCCACCTGAAATTATAGCAGGCTCAGAGTCACCATGTTCTCATCCATGAAGAACAGACTCCAGACAGCCAAAGCAATGTCAGGGACCCTCGCCTGCATGGCGGAGGGCTGAAGGAACAAAGAGGCTCCAGGACTCCAAGACAGGCCACTTGTGTACTGAGCTCCTTTTATACTGGAGAGGTTCTGCTCCAGATCATGCACCCTGCCAGCCACCTTCTCCAGGACAGCTGCTGGTTCACATTGGGAGGCTGAAGCAGAAGACCTGAGGTTTGGGTCTACTGACTCCAAAATGTTCTCCCTGTAAACTGCAGAGAGCTGGGATTCACCTACTGTTAAGTGAAACGGTGGCAGCAACTGTAGGATGAGTCGAGATGTACAACAGTGGCCCTCACCTATCCCCTGACAGTCCCCTAAACCCTCATACACACTTTGCCCTCCCTAGACAAGACTAACTCCACACTGGAAAAGCGCTCTCTCTGTCTCTCTGTCTCTCTGTCTCTCTGTCTCTCTCTCTCTCTCTCTCTCTCTCTCTCTCTGTCTCTCTCTCTCTCTGTCTCTCTGTCTCTCTCTGTCTCTCTCTCTGTCTCTGTCTCTCTGTCTCTGTCTCTCTGTCTCTCTCTCTCTCTCTCTCTCTCTCTCTCTCTCTCTCTGAGATAGGGGATCCACAAAGAGGAAAGTCCTATAGTTTTCAGTTTACAGAAGCCTAATTAGAACACTAGCATTATTGTCTCCCCCTATAGGGTCATCAGTATCCCAAGAAGCTTGGGGACTGTGGCATAAGGTGCCCTCACCACTCTGCAAGTTTGACAACTGGGAAGATTAGTTGCTGTCAACTTGGAGAATCTAGAATTACCTGAGAGAGGGGCCTCTGGGTATGCCTGGAGGGTAATTCTTGCAGCTCCTGTTTCCTCTCGGTCTACTGATGAGTCCTCTATATCTAGATTCCTCCTCCTCTTCCTCTCTCTCCCTAGAAATCCCACCTATACCTCCAGCCTAGCTATTTGCCAGTCAGCTTTTTACCACACCATTCACAGCAATACACCCTCACAGCATACAAGTATCTCACAACATTTCCCCTTTTTGTCAAAATAAAAAGAAAAGGTTTTAATTATAACAGCAAAACTGCATACAATAAAAACAATTATCAAGTAAGAATTTTATTCACAATGTTCAGTTCATTTTTATTTGGTAAATTCAGAGAAAATACTCTATTATATATCCTATCTTAGTGAGTTCAAAGTTTTATACCTAAATCACTTTCTATCTTAACTTGTATTACCATCCTAAAAAAAAATCTTTTTAGACCTTAAAACATCTTCTTAGATAAACAATTTAAGCCTTTATGTTTCTTAACCTTAGAAATTTTATATGTTTATTTTTAATTTGGTAACAAGGAAAAATATAACTATATCTTGTCTTCAGCTCCATCAAAGTCCCAAGAAGGGTATAATATTACCCAAATAAACAGGAAGTGCAGAACAAACAACTTCCAGAACTATAGAAATGACAAAAACAGCTGGCTACCTGGGCAGTCACCCAAGGTCTCTCTGCAATGCTGGGGCATCAATCATGGTCCCACATGCCCAGAATATATGATGGATTTTTCTGTGAAGCATGAATTTTGACAAACTGTCCTACCTTGTCTTGGCAAAGTTCAGCAGTTGCCTTCTTTTGAGTCCTGCTTGTCCAATTTGGAAAGCAAACTATCAGCAGTTGAGGCAAGAGCAGTTTCTGCCCAGTGGCTAACTTTGCCACAATAAAAGCAACCTCTATATGGAGGTTCTTCAGTACCCATTATCCTTTTTAAAAGTAAATTGGTGCTGCCAGGAGCAAACTTGTCACAAGTCATGAAAAATCTTATGTTATTAAAACATTTTAAATGCCATATTCTGTAAGTCTCTAAAATGTTTGAAGACTACCTATCTAAAATATATCTGCTTAACCTTAAAAACATATCTAACATGACTAGAAGTTTGATTATTGTAGATGACTAGCTACTTACCTGTTTCTTAATTATACATTACATTTTTAAATGAGCTGTATAAGGTATAATATCTTAAACAAGAGAAAAAGATATAGAATGTTCTAACAAAAAATAACCTTAAATTTGTATCAACATACAAAAATCCATACCAAAGTAAAATATTTGTGATTAATAGCTACTTTTTAGTTTAAAGTAGATTCAATAATCTACCCTTTTAGCCTGTCATTCCTATATCCCCTTTTTTTCTTTTCAGAAAGTGATCCTTAAATCTTACCTCTCTTTTTTAGTTTCTTCCCTTATGACCAGTAACAATTTGCAACCCACTCCCCTAAATGACAACAAACATCCACAACCCACCAAATGACCAAAAACACCCACCCCATTTCTTGGGAATGTGGGCATCATGTTCTCAAGACTGTTTCCTGTTGTCTGGGGGGATGATGGTATCTTTTTGGGGACCCTGAAAAAATTGAGATAATGGTCAAGTCCTGGGAAAGCTAGCTGTACTGTTTTTGCTTGTCTAATGTTTATGTGATCAAAAAGTTTAGAGCTTATCTGAAGACTTGGCTAGATAGTCTGTGAGGCTGGGCCATCTCAGTTAGCAACTTTGAAGTTGTTATCAATACAGAATTTTGAGGAACCTGCAACAGAGGCATTTCTCAGAGACTGGATCTCCTGGGCTACTTATCTTTATTGGTGTCTGGTTTCTTCTTCCTGAAAACACATAAAGTTCTAAAGGTAATATATATCTGCATAAATACAAGTATGGAATGTGTAATGTGCACAAGTCAGCTAAAGATAATTTTTTTGTTTTTTGTTTGAGCAGGTAAAATGCATCTGTTAACTTTAGTCTGTTTGGACTCTATAACAAAACCTCTATCTATGCCATATGAAAGGAAGGCATGTAATAATAAGTCATGAGGGCTCTGTAGTCAACAAGACTTACTATGTCTCATCCAGTCTCAGAGCTGTTCCCATAGTAGAGGAATCAGCATGTGTCCTGTAGTATTTCTTGGTTTCTTTCTTCATGTCTGTAGCCAAGATTTTCAGGAGTTCTTGCCCAATTAAATCTGATCTTCATTGATTTTGAAGAGAACCATAACTCTTTCTTTCCTATGGAAACAAAGGCATAAACTCTCCCCAGTGCAACATTTCCTGACTTCCATTCTGAAGCCAAGCCATCCCTAAAGTATATAAGCTGTTTAATTCAGCAGGCCCTTTCATAATCTAATGTCTCTCAGCAGCTACCATTCACTAATCAGCAACTAAATAAACTAAATACTTCAAAGTCAACAAAGCACCATACACACTCCAGATGCCCTGTGTATTTCTGATCTTTACATGACTTTTTAATTTTTTTTCCAAAAAGTGAAACGTTTAATGATGTTTTTAAAAAGTTATCTTTGAAGTAGTTTTTTTTATATTTCTTTACTCTCACTCTAATGACTATTATTTTTAAACTATTTTTTCTATGATTGCCAATACTCATTTTTTACTGTACCTGTTTAAATGTTTTCTAGGTCTGAACCACTTTTCTGCATGCCTACAACCTCCTCTGGCCACATTGAGCCAAGCCTTAAACCCATCATGAGACTCTACACATGGTGCTAGCTAGTTCAAGCTCACAGGTAACAGACAAGAGCTCCATCTCTGTACACTGAGGCCAGCCTGAGAGACTGTGGGACTAGGAAGTCATGTCGGACTCCATGTCCATGTGTTTGTAACTTTCTTAAAGCTTTCTCAGGTCCTATTAGGAAATACATATCCCACATTGGATGCCGAATGTAATGAGTCTTTCTCTGTCCCACCAGTCAGCTCCAAAATAATGACATGGAGACTTCTTATTAATTATGAAAGTTCAGCCCATAGCTTAGACTTGTTTCTAACTAGCTCTTATAATTTAAAGTAGCCCATTTATATTAATCTATGTTCTAACATGCAATGTTACCTCTCTTCCATCTTTCACCTCCTGTTTCCTCTTTGTGTCTCCTGGCACCTCCTCTAAGTCTAGATTCATCCTCCTCTTCCTTTCTCTCCCCCAGAAATTCTCCCTATAGCTCCTGCCTAGCTATTGGCCATTCATTTTTTTATTACACCAATGACAGCAATACATCTTTATATGGTATACAAACATCCCACAACAGATTTTCTTAGTTGTATTAACTTAGGTGGGAAGAACTGTTCACCATGAGTGGCACCGTTATCTGACTGGGATACTGAACAATAAAAATAAAGGAAGAGGGTCAAGCAGCAGTGCGCATCCACCATTCTGTTTCCTGACTGTGGTTTCCCCAAGCTCCTGTAGCCTTGGCTTATCCATGATAGTGAACAGCACCCTTGAACTGTGAGCCAAGCAAACCCCTTCACCATTAAGTTGTTTATCACAGCAACCAAGAAGTACCTAAGACAGAAACCCAGCATGAAAACTAGCACTGTCTCTAAGAAATTGTTAATGCCCTGAGAGACTGGAAGGAAGGGACCTCATCACTGGGCAAGTCTGTCGCCCCACAGTGAACATCACAGACACTGTGGCGCTCTGTTCATTTTTGTCCTCTAATGCAAGCAGTAAGACCTGGCACAGGAAGCCCTTCCCAGTCACAGCAAAGAGAGTATGTGACAGACAGTGACTGTGAGAGCACCAGCGCTGCCACTGAAAACCCTTCACACCAGGAGCAATGGGAAAGAGTATTTTGCTCAAAGCCCTACACGGCAACTGATAAAATACAAATTCAAGGACAGTGTCTTCTCAGAGATGGTGACCATCAGCTGGGGCCATCCCATTTTCTAAAGATTCTCCATTTCGGCTGGATTGTGACAATTCCTGTAGCTATGGTAATTGTTCCAGAACTAGACTTGTTTCTCTAGACTCTTGTCCTCCCTGACCATCAACCCCAGTAATGGCAGCCAGGAGAGCTATTTATCAACCACCTGACATTAAGTGAACACTCACTGGTTACCCCTAGCAACAGCCATTTGAGGACCAAAAGGGAGAAACTTTTCTATCTCTGTCCAGCCCCCTTCCTATGAGAACTATAATAAGGGACTCCCAGAAGCTGGAGAGAGCGCTTGGTGGTTAACAGCATCTGCTGGTCTTACAGAGGAGCTGAGTTAAGGCAGCTCACAACCACCTCTCACTCCAGTTCCAGGGAATCTGATACTCACTTCTGGCCTTTGCAGGCATCTGCAGTCACACATTTACAAACCAACACTCAGACACACATATATACAGTTTAAAATAGAAATCTTTTTTTTTTTTGGTTTTTCGAGGCAGGGTTTCTATGTGGTTTTGGAGCCTATCCTGGAACTAGCTCTTGTAGACCAGGCTGGACTCGAACTCACAGAGATCCGCCTGCCTCTGCCTCCCAAGTGCTGGGATTAAAGGCGTGCGCCACCACCGCCCGGCTTAGAAATCTTTTTCTAAGAACACAAGGGATTCCCCACTTGCCACAAGAGCCTGGTTTCCCCTCAGACGTCCCACCATGATGCTATCCATCTGCCTATAGAATTAGTGTTTTAAATCTCCTATACAAAGGACAGTCCATGTCCATGCCTCCTTGAACACCAACACAAAATCTTGCAGCAACAGCTCTTGATTCATACACAATTGCTCACATTACACATAGAGGTATAGGTATAGCCAGACAAAAGTATTCAAGACAGAAGGTTAGCCGCTTTAGCTAGGAAATACATGTGTGATTTTTTTTTTCATCTGTACAAGTAAGATTTGTCCCACATCCATCACGGGCAAGGCAATGTGTAAAAAACTCTAATGGATTGGGCTCCAGCTCTCACAGAAATGAGGCTCCCTTCATCTAAGAAGACAGGCTTAATCACTTTCGAGCATCCTTCGGGCAGGGGTTAACTTAGTAGGTGGAATTAGTGATGTTTCGCATCTTCATCTCAGGAAGCATCAGCTGGCATCCTAACTCACTCAATGCAGAGCCATGAACCCAAAGCTCCCAGAACCACCATAAAGTGGAATTCCACACACTCTGTATTTTTAGAACCTTCTCATTTCTTTTCACAGTCCTGATTTGACACAGAGAAGGGGGGTTCTCTTCTCCAGAACCAAAAGCTGCAGTCACTGGAGTTTCATGAATATGATATCAGTACAAGCACCAGGTGAAAGTCAGGAATGTCACTAAAGTTTATGTGATCTAGTTGACAGTCAAGCAAGCATGGCAGTCCCAGAGTTCCCAGAAGATCCCTATGGTCCTCATAATGTCCTGGTCATGGCTGTTCACGTGAACACTGCAGATACGAGTCATTCTGGAGACTTCCCTTCCAAGTTTCCACCCTATTCTTGGAGAGGCTTGCCACTTTGCAGACAAGGGGACATGTCCTCACCCTCCAGGAGGCAGGGAGCTCATCAGAGCAGACGGTGAACACCCTATCCTTCCAAGGGCCTTGCAGATGAATGCTGCCATATCATACGCTGAGCTCAACTCTGAAGGGAGTGGTGGAGACCCAGCTGAAAGCTCCAAGTGGCAGGGTTGAGGTGCAGTTTCCCTGGAGTTGCTGTCATGCAGCAATCTCCCCTTACATCATGTGGGTCCCAGTGATGGAACTCAGTTCCTCAGGATTGGTCACATCATATTTAAGGGACATCTATGTCTCGCCACATTTTGAGCCTCTTGTCCTTTCCCTTCTCCCATGAGACCACCAGAGCTCTAGAACAGCCAGGGTTGCTGTGACCTGCTGTTCTTTCCCTGGGGAGCAGTGTCATGTATGGAGACACCACTATAGAAGTGACAATTCAAACCCACAACTCCTGGGGATGAAAAAGCATGAACTATCCTAGCCATGCCTAAAACCCTGCCCTCCCACCCAATTCAGAGCCATGACAAGCCCCGAGAACCCAGCTTGGACCTGGCCATTGCTGGCCCTGATCCCATCCAGATGTCCTCCACCAAGCCCAGGAGGGGAACGGATCCTCCCTCATGACTTGCTTGGGGCCCTATAAAACTAGACATTTGGTCTCTTCGTGACCGAATGCACAGGAGCAGTGTGCCTTTCCCCTTGACTGACAGAGCCCAA
Source organism: Microtus pennsylvanicus (assembly GCF_037038515.1). Classification (NCBI taxonomy): domain Eukaryota; kingdom Metazoa; phylum Chordata; class Mammalia; order Rodentia; family Cricetidae; genus Microtus; species Microtus pennsylvanicus. The sequence continues at coordinate 94,058,209 of NC_134589.1, read as the reverse complement.
CAAGAGCACACATGTTCCATATAGTTACTTTTCTGGTTGTTTGGCCAAATGCCTACCAATACACAACTTACAGGAAGTGAGGTTTCTTTGGGCTCGCAGTTTGATGGACATTCAGTCCATCAGAGTGGCAAAAGCGTGAGGGGGCTGGTCACATTGTGTCTGTAGTCAGAAAGCAAAGAGTAAACAGAAAGCCCGGCTATATAACTCAAGGCCCTCTCTCTGCGACCCACTTCCTCCAATGAGGTTCCACTCCTGAGGTTCTACAACCTTCCAAAATGTCCCACCAGCTAGAGACCAACTGCTCAAACAATGAACCTGTGGGGCGACATGTCCCACTCAGGCATTAATAGTTCCTATAAGCAAGATGAAGAGAGAGGATGGAGGGGTAAGAAAGGGGAGAGATGTGGTGGCAGAGGAAATGGAGAGGGAAGGAGTGAATGGGAGAAGAGGTATGGTAGGTTGGGTAGGAAGCCATCTTAACCCTATGAAGTTCTCTCTCTCTCTCTCTCTCTCTCTCTCTCTCTCTCTCTCTCCCTCCCTCCCTCTCTCCGTCCCTCCCTCCCTCTCTCCCTTCCTCCCTCCCTCTTTCCCTCTCTCTCTCTGCGACAAGGTCTGGCTATGTACCTGCCTGGCATATAAATCACTATGTAGACCAGGCTGGCCTTTAACTCATAAAGACCTACTTGCCTCTGCTTCCTGAGTGCTGGTATTAAAAGTATGACCCCCACCATACCCTGCTCCAATCTCCATTCTTAAGATCAGAAAAACCATCTCCTGGATCCATTCCTGTCACCTGGCCCAGGTGAAGCACCTTGGTTTCTCCTGGTTTCACTTCATAGGATCCAGGGCCTGGTCCACCATTGTTCCCAATGTACAACTTCTAATACCTGGAGCATACCTGTGCCTGGAGAATATAGCCAACTGCTCCTCTGTCTGCAAGCATGCCAATGCTCTCAATATTACCAGCATTGACAGTGAAAAAAAAAGTGTTAGTTACTCAGTGGTCTCATATGTTTCTCAGTGCTGGTGGTAGCCCATGGTCCCATGTGTGCTCAGCATGTGCTCTGACATTGAATCACATCCACAGCCCTCTTTTTGCATCTTAAATTGGCTTAGGAAAAAGTTTCAATGTCATAAGACCATGGGGCATGTCCCAGGGCACATGTGCAGAGCTCACACATCTTAGTAGTGAGACATAGCCTTCTCAAAAGACATGCATGATTCTATGGACTTATCCACACAGCATGCATTTATTAAGTGCCTTCTGAATTCCCTGGATGACACCCCTCACTAGGTCCTCAAAGGGTGTTGGGATTAAGCGTCTGCTGCTGTATGGCCTATTTGCTCCAGACATGACATGGTCATTCATTGATATCTTAAAGTAGAGACCACCTTGATTGGGTCGGCATAGCAATGAATTGAGCAGACCAATCCAGAAGTAACTGGGTCTATGGTAATAGTAATGGGGAGGCTAACACTTCTGAGAAAAAGAGAGGGGTCACAGCACCCTTCTCTGGGTTTCCAGACACTATTCTCACCTACCACAACCCCCAATGGCAAGTGTTTTAAGAAGATGCTGGACTACACAGGAGATGAAGGAGAGTGAGCTCCATTGTGCAGGTTCCGTGAAATCATCATCCATGATGGGATTTTGTGATGATGCAGCAGCTTGGGGGTCACCCATGCTCCTGGAACCAAACCCTCACCTGTGCTCTTTAAGGGAGCCCAATAAAATCACTGTTTTCCAAAACTGAACTTGGATGAGCTTGTTAATGTGACCTGTCATCAGGACCCTATTTGGGATGAGCAGACATTTCTTCCTATCTCTCCAGGAGAACTCCAAGCAAGAGCATCCTTTCTTTGTCCACCGGCATGTGCCCGTCTTTGCACTTCTGTGGTCATTTCCTTTGTCTCAGGCAAAAAGAACAAAGGCCATGGTTGGTGGATTATTTTCCTAGAAGCTTCATGTGAGGTGGTACAGGAGCATCTCTTCCCCATCCATCCCAGGGAGCTTTCTCGTCACACAATCCCCACTCAACATCAGAAACACACTTCCTGCCCCTCGCTGGAAGAACCAACAACCTTGTCGATCGGTCCACTTTGGCCGGACTCACTGAATTCTCTAGAGTGTCAGGCTAATGCCTCTCTAGTGGGGCCTCCCAGGGGGCCAAGCTTCTTCTCCTTAAATCATGTTCGAATACATTGATTTCCATCGACAGGAAGCAAGGAAACCCTGCCAGAAACGAACACTAATCTTTTAATTCAGTAGGAATAAAATATGTGACTGATTAAATCTTAATTAACAGTTCACAAAAGGCTGCTTAATGTCAGGCGGCCTGCGCATTTTAATTTGCAGGTGATGATGATGCTGTTTGCACCCCGAGAGTAGGGCCCTGAGCTTCCCTGGGCTGTGGCTACCTTCCTTTCCTTTGTTCTGCTGTATTTCACTCTTTTCTCTTTCTGCATCCTGTGGCTATCACTGGGATTGATCTACAAGAGAGAAATTACCATGGCCAGGCTGTGTCCCGACCCTGTTCCCCAGTTTCCATCTGGAGGCATTGGGAGAGTCTATCAAGTGGAATAAGTTGAGTTTTGCAGCAGTAACAAACACACTCCCATATTGCAATAACCCTCAAGATTTATATACTGGGTGCAACAGGTTCATCCTGGATTGGCTGATGTCACAGGTCCTCCATGTTCTCATGGTTGAACCTAGATCTTCAGAGCAAGCACCCTCTTCAACATTGCTGCCATTGGCCCCCATGTGATGAGAGAGAACAAGATGGACACAGTACCATCTCCTAAACCTGTTGTTCCTATTCCACTGACCATCAACATCAAAGAGTTGACAAGACTGAGTGAGCAGAGGGCCCAGCACAGGGTGACAGCTTCAGGTCAGCCATGATGGAAGGAGATATTATGGGCATTTCCAGTGTGCATTAAAACTCGGCCCACGCCGGGCGGTGGTGGAGCACGCCTTTAATCCCAGCACTCGGGAGGCAGAGGCAGGTGGATCTCTGTGAGTTCGAGACCAGCCTGGTCTACAAGAGCTAGTTCCTGGAAAGGCTCCAAAACCACAGAGAAGCCCTGTCTTGAAAAAGCAAAAATAAATAAATAAATAAATAAAAATAAAATAAAACTCGGCCCAGCTGTGGTTAGCCATGATCGATGCCTTCATTCCTCCCATGTTCCATAAAAACTTCCTTCTTTTGCCAGCTCAACTTGATCTCCCAGATCACCAACCTCTACAATACACAGCCCTGGGTCTCAGTCTCAATGGTAGTGGAACAG